>NC_140942.1:39474806-39962306 GCF_014529385.1 Adiantum capillus-veneris
CTATTGGAATTTTTTGTTTGCCTGATACTTCCCTATTCCTAGCCGAGACCATACCTGAGTGGAGTAAGAAGATTGTAAACGTTTTCGTTAATGGTTTTCCACCCAAGGAGCTTCGTAAGGATATACCTTGGAAGCTACTAAAGGAATGTGAATCTTACTCTCTAATGCAAGAACACTCTACAAGCTAGGGAAGGATGATATTCTTAGACGATATGCTCATGGGGATGAATATTTGTACATACTACAAGAAGCACATATGGACATAAATGTGGCTATTAATTGTACATCATTCAAGATGGTATATGGATGAGAAGCAATTATGCCATGGGAGTTTGTCGTTCCTAGTCTTTGAGTAGCTTTATAAGAAGGTTGGGATGGTAACCCTTTATGAAAGGCTAGATGAAGAGAGGCAATTGGCGGTGTAAAATGCACTTGTGAGGAAAGATAAGAGAAAGAAATGGTTTGATTGTCATTTAAAGAACAAGGATGTCAAGGTTGGGGATAAAGTCCTTATGTATGGAGTACGTAATCAGAAGAGAAATTTCTAATATGCAAGAAAAGGACCATACAGAGTATGCAAAATCACCCCACAAAGGTACAATTTTTTTCAAAACTCTTGATGGAATTGAAACCATTGGATTCCTCAATGGGAGTAATTTTAAAAGATACTATGATCCCTTAAGCCAAGAGGAGCTATGTGCCATCCATCAGAAGAAGGTAGCCAAGTGACAAGCAGAATTGAAAAAGATACAAACTCATGCCAAGGCTCAAGAGCAACAACAACGTATTAGGCGCGAATGAGAGGCCAAACTTGGACTACACATGCATTTCAAGTTGAATCGGAGGACAATTCAGTAGACTCTGGCCCACCTCTACGATACCCCATCGAGCTAAATAGCACCTATGGAAAAGTTATATACAACTCTTTATTAGACACATGAGCTAAACATAATCTGCTATCCTATGGAGTGTGGTGTCAGTTAGGAAAGCCATCTTTGTCTGAGAGTACTATCCAAGTCAAGGGTATTAACAAGAAGGAAACTAATGCCTTAGAAACCTACAGACTTTTGTCATTTATGACAACGGGGTCGTGGCTCAAATCTTTTTGGTCATGCATGCTGGTGCTATGGAGGGCAACATAAACCTGGGACGTAAGTGGATGTCTGTAACCATGTGTACTATTGATTGGGAAACTGGAAGTATCACAACACAAAAACCAACTCTCAGCCCTATCCCTCAAGTGATAGTCCTTGAGTTATTGCATCATGAGGGAACACATAACAGAACATTGCATATCCAAGACGATGAAACATCTATACCTGTAGCACAACCCTCTAGAGCTTCAACTTTTGTGGTTGAAACAAAGGATGAGGCACCCAAGAATCATCGTGATTTGACAAGGGAAACATACAAATGGGTCCCTAAAGCTTCTTAACAATCACTTTTGATGATTAATCTGGCTCAAAGTATAAGCCTCGTAAGAGACACCCCACTCGCCCCAAGAAATGTAAGAAAACATTGCGCTGAATTCCTAAATGACTATTGGAAGCTCAAGTCTTCTATGACGGAAATGATCAAATCTGGGTGCCTATTGTGTTCTTCTTTGTCATTTACAGAGCCATGTGAGTCAAATCCTATAACTATAAAGCCAATTGAAGATTGTGAAAAGGCAAAAATCATGGAATACTGCACACCTGTTCTAGAGATAGTTTGGGTACCAAAGCCAGAACTATTTGTAACACCTAGGAAGTCAAATGAAGCTTCTTGCTCTTCATGTAGTTCATCCATAGAAATACAAGCTTCTACACAAGCACCACCTACCATTGGAATTATCCATAAAAACAAGAAAGAATTAGCACCTCCCATTTTGAATTCATCACTTCAAGTAGTGTTGCAAGTAAGATCATGGGAGAGTACCTTACCACCCTTGCAACTTGATGAAGCACATAGTGTGGCAAAAACTTATTGGTCAAAGTCTTCACCCATTACAACTTGGAACAAGTGGTTTCAAAAGGTGACAACATATTTCTAAAGGTATGATCTACCCAAGGAAGGGGGAGTATTTACTGACATCCATCACTCGCTTGCTTCCTTCTTAACCTTCCTCCCTAACCTCTTGACCTCCCAATCTTAGTGAATCTATATATATAGCCCTTATACAAAAAAAGAATAGTAAAAGTTCAAGAGCCACCAAACAAAAAATCTTGAAACCTACAAGATCTGGTCCATAAACCAAAACTCATAATGACACATCATACACAATGACACAACCCTTATGATATTTGCAAACTAACCAAAATCTATCTGTGTGTACAAATATGGCTAGTACACCAGAGTCATCCACTCTTACTTGGGTGAGAGGTACCCACTTTACTTTTCTTGAGTGTTTCAATGGGATTTGGTAGATACAGTAGTGTGTGAGAAAAATTTTGAGGAATTAGAATGGTTGATACGTCTCTTAACCATGAATGATCCCTACTCAGTAGAGAACGTTTCTCCGATTGCACTCTTTTGAGAATGATGAATATCCATGTCTAATGACATTATTAGTGGACCTATGTGCATTTGATGATGAGGAAGATTTACATGACTTCACGTATGGGACGCATGGTCTCATTGAGGATGAATTTATTTATCTTGGCAACAATGATGATAGAAGTTTATCCTTAGGGCTACCAGCCAATCTATACAATATCCTATTTCCTTGATCCTATTTGGTGGTGCAATAGATGGGTTAGGGTTCTTTATGTTGTTTTGATTTTGTTCAATAATGGTTAGTGCCTCTTTCCAGTGATGTGTCTCCTAGAGGTATTTCCTTTTTTTTCCTACTATGTACAGGAACGTATTGTGGTAGCTTGAATTTCAAACATCAAGCAATTTTTTTCCAAGTCACTCATTGAATCAAGCACGATGGCTAGCACAAACATGTATTTCTTGTCTATTATCATTACGTGTTTTCTTTTCTAGCATCCTTGTTTGTCTGCTTTAATCACTTATCTAGGTTTATTAATCAAGAATTCTAGCTTTAGCTAGTTTGACCAAGGTAGAGCCCCGGGGGATTCACCATGGAAAACTTACCACACCACGTAAGTACAGGGAAGGGGGTTTTATTTACAAGTTATATAAGTGTATAAGTTAGGGGCAGGCCCCCAATAATTTATCTCCCAAGCTTAAAAATAAGGGAGGGGGTATCAGAAGTGAGAAAATGGAAAAATGAGAGGGATTTTTTGTGTTTCAAAATCATGGCTTCCCAAAAGAGTCTGCCCTCAAACTTGTGAGTCGATATCTACAAAGAGACGTGCAAAAACTAACACTGCTTTGTATCAATTGCTTGTTTTGTGGCTATAGTTCATTCATTGAGAGATGAAAGCTATAAAGAGTTTTTATAGATGAAAATTTATATGGAGAGAATAACACAACTTTATAACCATATTTTTTGAGTAATTTAGATGGGTCAAAATTGGACGAGTAACTAGAGTGCAGGTTGAATGGGCATATAGTTTGAAAGTCAAACCAAGACACATAGAGAGTAAATCTAGTTATCAATAGAAGTGGTTCCTTAGTACATTGCTAGTCACTATGTTGCATGCTCTTTGACGAGTTTTACTCAGCTAGATCATGTGAGCTAAATTTTATATGTAAAATAGGGGTATAATAGTTTTCTACATTGATTGTCATATAAGCGTAAAAAGGGGGGTCATATTCCCTAATATGACTCGTATATAGGGGTTTTATCAAAGTTGTCCGCTCGCAGGTGGCGTCCCATTTTGTATATAGAGTGAATCCCCCAAGGGTAGAGCATTAGAGATCTTCTCTTAATACAGTAGGAGACGTCTTCCTAAATTTCAATGGTTACTTTAGGCTCTTAATCGGATATTATGATGTATTGCGTGCAATGTGTTAGTGCTTTTGAGTGGGCTTAATCCCTCTTGACCTTTAGCTTAAATATTATAAAGGGAGTCTGACTATTGTGATGAGCCTGGAGAGGGTGACAGTGTCAAAATGACCCCCCAAAGTTACACAATTGAAATTCAATGAAAGAAAAAACCACTTTTAAAAAAAGGCCCAAAAGATCAATTAAGGCTCCATGTGGCAACAAAATATATATCATAAACACTTTGGGGAGTCAAACAAAGGGAAACATTCAAACAATGATTTCATGTGTGATTACCTTTATTGTATCTTAACTAGATGATCTTCTAGGTATAGACTCTAGTCATTCCTAAGACATGAAACACTATACTCTCGTGATTAAATAGCATAATTGACTATACAAAATTGAGAAGCTTGTCCATGGTATTAATAGTTGACCTTTAGTGCCTATTGAAAGTTAAATTAGAAACCCTAGACTCTTTGATTTGTTGACCTTTACAAATGCTTATAAATTTAAATATTTGCTACTTTAGCAAATTGTTTGAAACTCTATTACCAATCATTCTGTGTGCCTATTCACTACATATAATTTTTAATTATCCATGTTCTTATGAGTGTTAGCAGAAGACGGGCGGCTACACTCAATTGAAGACTGGCGGATCGAATACGAAAAGAAAGAAATTCTATGTAGTCATTCTCTGATTAAGAAAACCTATAATTTCATTTGTAAATACTTGGGGCTTACAAAAGTTTCCAATTTTGTATATTATTTTTTTCATTAGACTGGATAGGATTTTACTTTGGAACATGAGATATTGTATTTGGAAGGTATTTATACCAAATTTTGACCTTGATGAAAAAACCCTTTTGTTCAGTTTTATAAAGTGCCTATGAGAAACGTATTCTGTGTACGAGAGAGAGTGAGAGTTTATCTTTACGCTAGCACACACTGGTGGTCGGAATCGAGTGCGGAGAGCAGCAGCGTGTTGCCCCTGGAGAGAGCTACGCGCCAACACCTACATTGTGTGTGTACGGCCCGGCTTAGCAAGATTGATCCGCGAGCTATTTTTGGTGATTCGATGAGCATATGGTGTCTGTTTTTGCATTTCAGCATATCCACACGTTTGTATTGAGTAGAGCTACACATTAGGCACCTTAGTTTTCAGAAATGACGACCTGCAAAAATATATCAAACATCCTACGTGATTTTGCACCATGTGTTTTTGGGTAGGATTTTGGGTCACGGACCTTAGGGAGAGTGGCCTATTGGTGTAAATAGGATATCCCTCAAGTTTCGTAGCGTTTCAAGAGCGTCATATGGGTATTTGGCTCTTGGAAGCGTTGTAGGAAATCTCCTCCTCTATAGGAAGTAGTCAATAGTCGGTCGAGTGTAGGCTGACACCCTATGCTTGCTTCCACGCGCCTGCGGGTCGAGCTTCATCCATAGCTGACAAATCTTGTTAGGTGAGTTCTCGTTGTGCTGACGTCCGTCGTGGCGTATACACCAACATTAGCGCCGCTGCCGGGGATTAAAACCCTAGGTAGGTGACCGAAACTAGTCCTTGAGGATAGGGATTCTCTAGCTTGCCATAGTCTTATTTTACATTTAGATAGGATCAGAGGGTGGTGGACTCTCTAGGTCTTAGGAGGAGTTTACGTAGCGTGTGTCTAGCCTAGATCCTTCAACTTAGGTAGTATTAGTTAGGTTGTGGTGTGGAGAGTAGTAATTGGAGTGGTAGATTCGGTGAGAAGATAGCTTGAGAGTCCGTGAGAGGCCAGGAAGCAACCGAGACACCAAAATCACCATCTCACATGATGAGTAGGAGTAGGGTAAGTAGGACATCATGATTTATGATCTGGAGCACTTCATGCATGTTATATTTGTTGTTAGGCTCATCAAAGAGCTGTAAAAGATGGTAAATTGTGTTTAGAAGCTGAATGGAAGTCCAAAAGTTTCTGTGAGTATTGTTGAGAGATCTGTAGAGCATAAGGAAGCCCACTGACAGAGAAAAATTAAATTTTAAGGAAAAAGACATCCTACGCGTAGGATGTCTACAGGGTGATCTGGCAGGAATTTGGAGAATCTGAGTTGACCAAAGTGTTAAGAAAGTAGGTTTTACCCTATTTTCACCTGGAAAGTGGAAGATTGACCATATCTTGATAGATTGTGGCCAAAAGACAAGAATTGCAGACATCCTACCCAAAGTGTGCCAAGGCATTATTTTAAGACCAAAACCATAGGATGTGTTCATGGGCATGATCTACATGATTTATTGAATGCATGTGAAAGGTTTCATCTCAATTAGGTGAGAAAATTGGAGTTTAAGAAGAATTTAGAATTTTTGACTGTAAAAAGGCTAGAATAGCTAAGTTTGGAGTCTGTTGACATTCAAACACAAATCTAAACACACTAGTGAGCTCAGCACATCAAAGGAAAGGCTTTGGACCAAGTAGGGCTAAATTCTGTTGCAAAAAACATCCTACACGTAGTATGTCTAATGCATGATGAAAAGTCCAAAATCCTATCTGAGACATACCAAGCTCTCATATAGTCTTAGACAAACCTCCTAGTCAAGTTTGGTCCAATTTGGAGTTGATTTGATTAGTGAAATCATCAAAACGGACATTAGGCTTTTGAAACAGATTTCTAATCGATTGACCAGCTTATAGGTGTCCAAACCAAAAAGTAAGAACATCTGGAAGCTCAGCACATCAAGGGAAGTCTACATTCCAAATTCTAGCTGAAACAGAGCAAAAAGACATCTTACGCGTAGGATGTCTACAGGGTCATTTTTTGGACAAAATTAAAATGTTAACATACCTAGAGGTTCTAATTGACTTAAGGGTTCCAAAACTTCTTTCAGAAGTGAAATTGGACTTTGTTTGACCTTTTTGATGGAGCAAGGATAGAAGTAAGACTTTACCTCTAGACTGACAAACACTTGGGTGGTGTACAGTCCAAAATTGGCATACCTAATCAAGAGCATCAGAAGTGTATAGAGTACAATAGTGGTTGGGATTAGCCCTTCAGTTATACCAATCATTACCAAAACCACCTCTAGCGGTAAAATGCTTTGGTTCGATTTGCCAAAATTAAATGCTTGTGTACAGGTATATTCAGCAAGGCAAGAAGTTGTGCGGAAATTGATCCCTTGCCAGGTGAGAGGTTGGATTTGTGATAAATTGCATTGCTAAATTTGATGAATTTAAGATCAGGAAGACACATTCCTAGAGACCAAAAAGTGGCAGGTGATCAGGGTAGCTTAGTATCCACTGAGGAAAGAGTAACCCAGGCAAGGCTAGATCCATTAGCCCCAATTATTGAGGAAGGTAGTGATACTGACACTTCATCAAATAGGTCCTTCTTCATGATGGGTAGTCAATAGCAAGGAGGTTTCTCTGGTGAAGGACCAATGCTAGGAGGAAGCACCTCCCAAAACCCTTTGAACAATGCCAAGTTCACTATAATCTTCTTAGAAGGAACAAACTCTCGGGGAGCCCTAGTTTATTCTGACTATTGGGGACGCAAGTGTATTTGTATAGAGGAACGGCCTTCTCAGAGACCAAAAATAATTCAAGTCTATGATGATAGAGATAGATTCCGAGATGAAAAGGGGAACCACTATCTGATAGTTAGCAACCATGAGGATTACAACAGGTATGGAGATAATGTGGCAAAAGGAAAAATGGTCTCAGAGACTCAAGAGCCACCCCCAAAAATTGATCGACCTGGAGCTCTTTTTATGTATGATAAAAAAACAACCAGAGTCTCTACCTATAATGAGAATGTGGGAATTTACAAGCATGAGAGCGAGGGAGTAGTCTCTTACTTTCGATGCAAAGAACCCTTCCCAAATGAATTAAGCAATGAGACAAGGTTCTTTACTTGTTCTCTTATGAAATTGCTATGGGGAAGGATATCATTTTTGTTGATAGGTACGGGCGAGAATACAAATGAATTCTACCAGAGGAGGTAGATAAGGCAACAGTTCCAGAAACATCTACATATGCCCCCGAAGAAGTACCAAGGTCCACCTACACCCCTAGCAAGTCAACAAATCCATTTTCAGAGGAGTACGACGCAACATCACATTCTAACGGATAGCAAATCATCAACTACCAGAACCAAGAGGCAACCCAATCATCATTGCAGGCATGGCTTCAACAAAGTGCGACATTAGAACAAGACCAAAATAGAGGTGGTTATCCAGCCGCACGAGGGCTAAGAGAATTACAAGAACCACCACTCTATTCACAGTATCAAGTCCAGAGTAAGCCAAAAACTCAAGAGTCGACAGATGCTGGAAGACAACCCATAGAACGAGTTCGAAAAAATGAACCACCTCTTGCAAGAACCGTCAGAAATTATGGCTTAGGAGCACCTGTGGAAGAGGAACCCCCACTACTAAAGGCCAAAGGAGGTATATTGAGTAGGACGAGGAGAACCAATGATGAGATTTGTAGACCATCGTAGAATTAGACCTTCTCAGGTGCAAAAATAGGTAAACAAGAAATACACAGGAAACATAGCTCTTAGGGATCATGTAGCAGCCTTCGTACGTGTAATTAGAGCTGAAGAAGTTTTGGATTTTTGTACTCAATTTGCAGGGTTTGGACTTACCCTAGAAGAGGATGCCGCTACTTGGTTTGACTCCATGGAGCATTAGAAAATTTCGTAGGTCATTTGGAGGGCCTTGTAAGAAATTGTATTTCTCTCTCTAGAAACTTTTTATAAAATGCACTTGCACCTTGTGAGTACGTCCAAAAGGACAACCAGACACTCTAAAAAGTAGATTTATATTCCCAATCGTCCTTGAAAACGGTCACTTTTTTATTTAATGCGAGCGTCTTTTTCAGGAGGCAGGTGCGGCGCATTCAATGCAGCTTACGTCATCACTAAAAGTTGAAAAGTCACAAACTGTCAAATAGTGATAGATTTTGAGGCTTTTGACACCAACAATGCGTCCGGAACGCCAAAATACCCTAAAAACGAATGTCTACTTGCCTCATTCCGACAACCGAAGAGGCAAAAAATGTCAAAAAAACCCCAAAAAATGGGCTTTTTACTTAAGGCGCGCGAGGAGGCATTTCTAAATTCTAGAATGCCCCTCTGCGCGCCGTTAGTACAAAGCTCCTTTTAGTGATTTTTGGACACTTATCTTTCCAGAAAGCCCCTTTTTGGAGGTTTTTGGACATTTTCCTCTCAAAAAGCTCCCTAAAAAGAGGAAAAAGGGGCTTTTTACTAATGGCGCGCGAGGAGGCATTCCAAAATTCTAGAACCCCTCTGTGCGTCGTTAGTACAAAGCTTCTTTTAGTGATTTTTGGACACTTATCTTTCCAGAAAGCCTCTTTTTAGAGGTTTTGGGACATTTTCCTCTCAAAAAGCTCCCTAAAAAGAGGAAAACAGGGCTTTTTACTAACGGCGCGCGAGGAGGCATTACAAAATTTTGGAATGGCCCCTTGCGCACCGTTAGTAAAATGTTCCTTTAGGGATTTTTGACATTTTATTGCCTCTTTGGATGTCTGAGCGAGGCAATTGGACATTCATTTCTAGGAGATATGTGCGTTTCGGACGCATTGACAATATCAAAAGTTTCAAAATCTTCCACCACTTGATAGTTTTGTGACTTTTTGAGTTCTAGTGATGACGTATCCCGTATCAAATGCACCGCATCTACCTTCTGAAAAAGGTGCTCGCATTAAATGAAAGAGAGTGCTCGTCTTCAAGGACCACTAGATTATTAAATGAGGAGAGGGACACCTTTTATATTTTTGTTAATATCAATCTATTTTTCTACGTACCGTAGGCTCTTCTCTCATTGGAGGAGCTTATTTTCCTCTCTCTTCCAAAAGGCCCTCCAAAAGACCTCCGAAATCTCCTAATGCGTAGAGATTTTGAGTCTATGGAGGAGGTTTTTGATGAGTTTATTGAGGAATTCTCACAAAGGGGGATAGCTCATAATACCGTCTCACAAATCCATAAATTCAAACAGAAAGAAGGAGAATCTGTGCGAAAGGCAGCCCTACGACTAAAAAGATATGTGAAGTTCTGCCCTGTGGAAGAACTACCAACCCAGTCCAGACTTATGTTGATATTTATTCAAGGACTAAGAAACACAAATCTCCAGAAGGACTTACATATGAAGAGGAGCACAACGTTAAATGAGTTAACTAAGAAAGCTCTTTACCTTGTAGACAATTGTGCGGTCTACAAGGAGGGTGAATTCAAGGAACTTGATGACGATTCTTCCTCACAACAAAGTGAAAGTAAGTCCACTAAGACAGCACCGAGAGGAGAAGTAGCTGTAAGCCAGGAGCAGCTTGTGGAGGAAGTGCTAAAAAAAATTATTATGTATGCCGCCAAGCCTTAAGCTAAGCAGCCAAAGTGGTGTGCAATTGAACCAAAATGGATGAACCATGTGACGGAGGAATGTTATTATAACAAGGGATATGTGAGAGAGCGACCATATGCTCCCCAAGCATCTCCTCAAATCCCATCTATGCCCATCAATGCCTAGGTATCAAGCAGGTAACCTACCAGGACTCGTAGGAGTTGAAAGACCACAACCAGTATTGGGGCAACAACCACCCCTACCAGGAGTACGATCGGTCGGCATAAGATACGCACAGACGATAAACGAACCAGAAGAAAAGGCTTTGGTACCTGTGCATGCATATTACGAAGATCCCAATGGATATGTAGCAAATCCTATCTATTATCCACCGGAAGAACCTAAAATGCAAGAACCTTGGAGCATGATTGGAAGTACAGGACCACCAACAGCTGCCCAAGATGCAGGAGAAGGAAGATACAGCTTGGATGAACAAACACTGTTGTTCATAGCCAACGGAGGCATGGGCGGGCAGAGGCATGCTTATCAACAAAGAGGAGCTCAAGGAGCACCTCAACAGCCTAAGGGACCCTGCTCTATAAGTGTGGCGGAGATCATTGGCTAAGGGACTGTCCTCACGATGAAATCATTAGAGTCAATGCGTATTGCACCGAGTGTGGGATTACTCACTTGATTCTTGATTGCCCTAAGAACCCGAGCAAAGGAGCAAAAACTACTTTGAACATGCTGGAAGCAGTGCCTTCCAGTGGAGGGTCAGAAAACGAGACAGTAATACCTATTCAGGCAGTCACAAGGGCACAGACTCAAAGAAGAACAAACGAACCCATAATTGAAGGGCAAAAGACCGATGCCCCTAGTGCAGAATTGAAAAACCAAAGAAGCACTTGGAAAGCTAGAAAGGCTCGTATGAAAGCCAGGAGATAACGAGAGCAAATGGCTCTATCCAAGGAGTTAAATCACACAAAGGATAGATTGGAGTGGTTAGAGGATCTAACTAGTTTAAGTTCACACGCTGCTACAACCATAGGGCCCAAGGAAATAGCAGAACCCAAAAGCGCAGGATCAGGAGGATCAGTACTGGTGGAAAAAGTAAATGAGCAGCTTGACGCACTTTTAAAAGCATACGAAGCCAGACTCAAAAACAACCAAAACCAAGATCAAATATCCATATGCGGAACTAGAAAAATAGAGATTGGAAATGTGTCGAAAGATGATTGAAACAACCCAATCCTTGATAGAAAACCCGCTTGGTAAACCTGCAATTTGGCACGAGGTGCCAGCTTCGTCCCCTATCACACCAACTCTAGAGAAACAAGCAGACACAAAGGAGGGACTCACGAATGCCTCTGAGTCTAGGAGAGAACCTATCATAGTGCCAAATACAACAGATGAGACAATTGATGGTTTCCAGCCTAAAACAAAGGTAGGGATGGGTAAGGATTGTGACATCCTAGATGACCTGTGGAAACAAATCCGGGAAGCAAATGAAGCTAACAAGTTGAACCACCAAATAAATAGCACTAGAAAGGAGAAAAATGAGATCTTATCTCCCATTGAAGAGTTTGAGGCAAGATCACAAATGAACTTTGATATGCATTCACAAGGGGGGGACCAGGGGTCAATCAGCTCGGGGCACAGCCAACCAGACTCGCTAAAAACTCTACCCTCTTACCTAGGGGAGTATGAATATAAGTCTAAGGTGAGAGCAATACCATCCCAAAGACTTTCTCCTAACAAAGAAATGGATTCACAAGGGTTGATTGTCACATTAGCCGAACTCCTGAGGTTACTACCAAATATGTGGACCACCGTGTTTAGAAAAATTTGGAGTAAAAGACCCTACCTCGAAGCTTCAAGAAGGGATCAGAGAATTGGACAAGCCTCAACTAAACACTAGGCATGTACCTTTAAACAAGGTTGGAGAATATTGCAAGGGAGAAGATGGAAATACCACACTACCAGTAGAATTTTAGGGAGTAGTATCCAAAGCTATTCTTGAGAGTGGAGCGGGAGTCGCTATTGCCACCAAAGAAATCTAGAAAAAATAGTGAAAATCGGCTATGAGAGCAACCAAAATGAAATTTCAACTAGCAGATGGGTTCATGGAAAATCCTCTAGTACTTTAGAAAAAGTAATTGTCACCGCTTGCGGACTTGATTATGAGCATACATTTGCAATAGTTGATTTTGACAAAAAGAACAATTACGAGATCATCTTGGGAAGACCATTCATGAGACAATTAAAGATGGTATAGGATTTGGGTTATGACCACATATACCTCAAACGTGGGGAGACCATAACCAAAATATACCTAAAAGACCATAGTTACAAGGATGTGAACCAGACACCAGTGGAAGAGTTTGATTCGGCTACATTGGCAGGGTCCGAACTCCTTGCATGGTTAGGGCAGAAAAAAGAGCTATGGATGTGCGGAGCTTCACATTGTGGGAGCTTGAAAAGACAGGAATGCATCTTAGAAAGAGTTATTGAGGACAAGGATTATATTTTGGAACCTTTTCCCAAAGATGCTTTAGAACCTCTGGAATGGGAACACATACAAGCAACATTGGATGTATGTACCATTACAGATAGCCCAACAACAGAATTATGTGGATGGCTATGATGTGCTACCCTATTACATGGTAAACCTTATACCAACAGGGGATGACAATGTAGACTCACCAAAACAAGAAGAGTTTTATAACTCCTCTGAGCATCGGAAATTAAGTAACGATGCCGATAATGAGTGTTCGACAGTTGAGGCGAGCGTGGGGAGACAACTGCAGATATCAAGTTTTATGATTTTGCAAATCAACATCCTAGATGCCAAGAACGCTATAGAAAAAAAAGAGCAAAAAACAAAATTAGAGAAAACCTGATGCCCAGGATAAAAGATAAAGCTCACTATCTAATGCTTGTCAAGGCAGAGGATTGTGTAAAAGACCAAATATCAGGGAGATTCTCAAGAGTACAAAGGGAAAGGACACATGAGGAAATAAAACAAGTACAGAAAACTACAACAGAAACAAAATCAAGAAAATCTCAACAATCAAAACAAGAAAAGACAAAAGATCCAGAGTGGACCAAAATGGAGTGTAAAAAGAAATACCAAGAACTTAAACGGTAGTTACGAGAGGTATGGACTACCCAAGAAGAAAGCGAAGGTAAGGAGGATTCAGAAAAAGGAAACATTAATGTACTGTCCCACTATCAAAAATTCACCATCCAAGATAGAAAAATCATAATGACACCACCATTAAGGGAAAGGATAAACCAGGAATCTTACGATGGGCCGGAAAATGCAAAACGAATTGACCTCGCTGTGCCAGGCGAAGAGCCTTAGCCTGTCTATATAGCAACTCATTTAGAGCCGGCAGAAGAAGAAATGCTAACACAGAAAGTATAAATATGTGTTTGCATGGTCTTACAAAGACCTCAAGGGAGTTGATCCATCGATATGACAACATACAATTCCTTTAAAATCAGATTGCAAACCAAGCAAACAGCGTCCTTACACATATAATGACGCATTTGCTAAACAAATCAAAGAAGAGATTGACAAGCTGATGGATGTCGAATTCATCTATGAAATCAAGCATATAGATTGGGTGTCACCCATTGTGGTAGTCCCCAAAAAGAACGGAAAGTTGTGTGTGTGTGTGTGTGTGTGTGTGTGTGTGTGTGTGTGTGTGTGTGTGTGTGTGTGTGAACCTCAAAAAGGTGAACGCGGCAACAATAAGGGATAACTATCCATTGCCAATCACGGAACATGTGCTTGAGAGGGTAGCAGGAAAACAGACCTATTTCTTTTTAGATGGATTTTCGGGTTACAACCAATTGACAATTGCATTAGAGGATCAACACAAAATAGCATTTGTCACAGAGTAGGGAATATATGCATATAGAGTTATGCCTTTTGGCCTAACCAATGCCCCAGCCACCTTCCAAAGGTTAATTAAAGACAAACCTAGACAAAATTAGAGTCATAGCAGACTTTCCTAGGCCTACTAATTCCAAACAAGTACAATCTTTCATGGGACATTGTGGATATTATCGAAGATTCATATATATATATGCGGTCATTGCACAACCACTATATCGCTTATTAGTCAGTTTCGACTGGACTGAGGAGTGTGAAACTTCATTCAAAAAGCTTAAGGAAAACCTGGTATCAACACCTATACTTAAAGCACCAGATTGGGAAAAGATATTCCATGTTCACATTGATGCCTCTGCATATGCAATTGGGAGTATTCTTGCTCAACCTGGAGACGGAACAATGGATTTCCCAGTTTTTTATGCGAGCCGACAGCTAAATAGTGCAGAAAAGAACTACACCACCACTGAAAGAGAGGGATTAGGAATGATATATGCTATAAAGAAATTTCGGCATTACTTGCTTGAAAACAAATTTGTGTTCTTCACAGATCATCAAGCTCTTTTGTATCTAGTAAATAAACCATGCAATACTGGGAGAATTGTACGCTAGTTTATTATATTGCTAGAGTTTGACTTCACAGTGGTAGTAAAAAACGGCAAAACTCATCTACGAGTGGATCATATTTCAAGACTGCAAAACGGGGAAGCTCCTGAAGGAGTAGATGATGACATACATGACGCTTATCTTTTCAATATTGAAATGATACCCAAATGGTCTCAAGAAATTGTTAGCATTCTTTCCTTTGGAGGTAGATTTGATAACAAAGAAGACGGATCCAAACAACAAACATTTCGACAAACAAAAAACCTTCAGTTGATTGCAGGACAACTGTACCATCTAGGCTCGGACCAAATTCTACGATTATATATAAATCCAGAGGAATTCGAGTGTTATCTTGAAGAAGCACACATCCAAGACTGTGCATTTCATTGTTCAACAATGAAAGCACACCAAAGATTGAAACACTTAGGAGTTTATTGGCCAACTATGTATGCGGACACACATCCTTATGTTAACAATTGTACTATATGTAGTGTCAAACGACCGGTGGATCATGCGACATTTTTTCAGGTAACCATTGCACCTGCATGGAGTCAATATATCATTGATTTCTTAACAACAAGAACATTTCTGAAAACATAACAAAAGCACGACAAAGGGCTTCAGAGTTGGAAGTTCGAGACTTTATTTTAATTGAAAATCAACTCTACAAGCGAGGAAAGGACAATCAACTTAGAATCTATGCAAGTGAGAGTGGAGGCCATTTTTCAGACGATAAGACGGAAAACATTGTCTTAACCACAGGGATATGGTGGCCTACATTGCACATGGACGTTGAGGAATTTGTAAAGCATTGTGGCGTATGTCAGTGCACTAAGGTGCCGATAAAGAGAGATGAGATGCCACTACGGCCAATGATGGGAGCACGGACATTTGCAAAAATGGTGATTTGCAAAAATGATGGAAGCACGGGCATTTGCAAAATGGGGAGTTGATTTATTGGGGCCTATTTCACCCCCTACATATCGCACCATACCCAATATATCATTGTGGCTACGGACTATCTCACAAAATGGGTTGAAGCCAAAGCAATATAAAAAGCAGACGCAAGAACCACTGCACAATTTTTGTATGAGAATGTCTTTGTACGCTACGGATTACCAATAGAAATTGTCAGTGATCGAGGAACACATTTTCTTAATGAAGTCATTGAATACCTGCTAGAGGAATTCATGGTTATACATAAGAAATCTGCTCCATATCATCCACAGGCAAATGGACAAGCTAAGGCCACAAATAAAATCCTATGCACTGTTTTGACTAAAATTGTATCAGAATCAAGGGCAGACTGGGATCAACAATTACATTCAACACTATGGGCATACAGGGTAGCTTATAAAACATCAATTGGAACAACACCGTATAACATGGTGTTTGGTCTAAATGCTATATTACCCATAGAGTTTTTTATTCCAACTCTACGAGTGGCGAAACGTTTAGAATGGACACGCCATGAACTTTCTTCAAGAATAGATGATCTTGAAAAGCTAGATGAACTTTGATTGAGAGCTGTAGCTTCGATCTATGCTAAGAAGAGAAGACAATAATAGTTTTTTGACAAGCATGTCTGCACGAAAGAGTTCAAAATAGATGATTATGTACTTGTTTACACTTTGAAGCAACATGCCAAAAAACATAAAAAGTGAGGGATGGGACCCTTTGTGATTAGTGACTTATCACAAAGCGGAGCTGTCAAACTTGCGACATTGGAAGGAGAAGAAATGCCAAATTGGATTAGTGGGTGTCGGTTAAAAAAGTATCATTTACCACTAACACAGGATATTCTTGAACAAATCCATCAAGAAAAACAACGGATGAAGGAGAAACAGAGGTCCATACGAAACGAAGCACAAGCAGAAGCAAAAGAACGCATTGCAAAAAGAAGGCTTCTAAGACGACAACAACAAATTGGATCACCGTTGCAAATAAATGCTATTCGATTAACGAATTTTATTGAAGGCACAGTGGAACCAATAATTACAGTCAAAGTGGGTAGCAATCAAGTTGAATCGACTGCATTGCTTGATTATGGAGCTCAAGCAAATCTGATTTCTTGCAAATTATATAATCAGCTCCAGCTCAAAGAACAACTCCATCCTACTCAACAAGCGTTGGAAAGCAGTACATCACATTCATTAAGCACAGTGGGGTGGACGATATTGCATGTACAAGTACATCAAAATGTTTATCCCCACAAGTTTTATGTGGTTGAGGATATGAGCACACCACATCCAATGTTGTTGGTACAACCATGGCAGAAAGAGTACAATGTGCAGATAGATTGGAGTACGAATACGGTCAAAATCCAACAAGCACAAGAACACCAGGTGGTAGCCTTTGCTCAAACAACCATGAAGAACCCAATACTAGTGCCACAATCACTTGATAAAAAGAAAAAAAGATGGGTGATACTTAATCAACAAAAGACACCTAAAAAGGATAAATAGGCCATCGCCCATCCCAGTCAATCAAAGAAGCAGCTACCACCCACAGGCGACAAGGAATAAATCGAGGTCAGTAATAAGCAAACAACAAGTATGGGTACAGAAGGATGGACGTGAACGAGCCTATAAACCACAAGGCAGTATGTAGCAGATAACCTCAGCATAACAATGTTAAACAAACACCGAACAGGGTCATCAAACAGATATGGATACCGAAAAAAATGCTCAATCGCCAACTACATGAGACACGAATTTGGATCCCCAAAGTGATGCTACAGGAACTCCCTTCAATACAAGCAAAACCAGCATCCAGGAAAACGACATCGGCAAATCAATCTGTGTGGATGCCAATCAACAGAACAACCATCACGACCAAAAAAGAGGCCATAAACCTACAAACGTCTCCAAAACAAAGCTACAAATGGAAAGCAAAAGAGAAAAAGATTAAGGCCACATCAGACACGACACTTCTCTCCACGGAGACCATAACGGCCATACCTACAGTAGCGGAAAACCAGGGCACCTTTGCAAAGAAGACGATCAAACAACGAGCGGCAGAATTACAACTTTTAATTGCAAAGAAAATCAGCCAACCAAACCAACAACAAACAGGAAACCTCGCCGTCGAATGCCAATAAGCATCTTGCTTATTCCCTCCTCTCGCACCGCATTCAGTTTAACATGCATTGACCTCGTATGCATCAGGTAGGGTCACGTTACAAGGCCGCGCATTAGCATAATTTTTAACCCATGCACTGCACATACCCCGATGCGTAACTTGTCATCCGGGAGGACTCCAATTAGGAGGGGGGAGGCATTCTCAATGCGGACCCGATGACTGTAAAAAGCAACAAAAAGGGCATGTTTTGACTATTTTTTAGGGGTTTACGTTTGATTGTAAAATTTTCTGGACGAACCAAAGTATATATGCCCTTATATAGCATTAATCTAGAGATATATGAGGCAAACACCAAATTGGGGCCGATAAGTGTGTGCATATATGTAAAAAGAGCCATTTTTGGGCAAAATATTGGTAAAATGGAGAAATCCGGCCATAAAAATTACATGTAAGTGTACATAGTGTGTTGGGGTAAAGTTTTTGATTTATTTTGATTTTTGGGATTTTTTTGGGTTGATTTTGCTATTTTTCTTTTAGATTTACTAATTTTTGACAAAAAAAACTTCAAAAATACAAAAAGCAGGTGAAATGCGATCGTAATGAAAAACAAAAAAATATGGGATGATAAGTGACTGGAAGACAACCCAGGGTGCAGTGGGGATGCAATTATGAGAATGAAGCAGGAGGCGTGTTGTGGCCAAATTTTGACCGAATCGTCAAAATTCTCAGAAACTGGGCAAACGGAGTCCAAATGGAGCACTTTTCGAGCCTAAACCGCGTTTCACGAAAAGTTAGGAGCACATTTAAAATTCCATGAAAAGTGGTTCTGGGCCCACGATTATAAGATATTTTCACTCTACTTAGAGCTCATTTCTACTATTCACTTGTAAGAGAGAGCTCTAGCCACTTAGAGCGCACAGGACTTCCAGCAGCGGATACGCTGCGCACAGTCATCCAACGACTACCAGATATGAGAGGTAGACTCAGCACCTTATGCTCTTCATGTATATGTGATGTTTTATCGCCATAACTAGCATAGAACTCCAACGAGGTTTGTAGGGAAGAGACCTGTGAGCATAGGTAACCACCTAATGGATAACCCAATACCAACAAGACTTCATAGGGGGTTTACCCTAGCCTAGGAGACCAATCTTGGATGCCCAAAGGAGGCAAGAAAGCAACGGAAAAAAAACCCTAACTTCTCGAGCCCTGCAAGAGTCCACAAAGAGAAAAATCCGGCAAAAGTAACCCGAAAGATACCAAAACTCATGGGTGGGAGCTTCTCGACGAGCTCTACAAGGCTAAATGGGCCACATAGCCAAAAGGCGACCCAAAGTAGGCCTAAGCTTCAGAAATGGCATCGGAAACACAAAGCGTCACTTGGCTCTCACAGCCAAGCGAGACATCCGTTTGCCACCAAACTTCACGAGCAGCTTACCAAGGCCTTCAACAACCAAATCCTATGGTGGTAGACCACTACAGATCTTCGGGGGCATGCAAATGCAATCATGGACGCTTCTAGAGCGACAAATCGCCAAACGAAGGTCAAGTGAAGCCAAAACCAACAAGAATCACCTCGCAAGGTTCCCCAAGGGTTAATGAAGCCATGATGGTCATCATCAAGAATTTCATCGCGGATTGAAATAAAGCACAAAGGGACTTAGGGAGGTCATATGCACATGTTAGTAGGACTGGTTACAAAAAAATGCATAGGAGACATCCTACACGTAGGATGTCTTAAAGCCATGTTTGGGAACCCAACTCATCATTCAGCCATACACACAGCTTCTACATGTCATTTACAGCTGATCCCTCAAGTTTCACCCCATTTGGACAAAAGTTGACCTCTTATGCATCAAATAACACAAAGTCAAAGCATAGAGGAAAGAATTGGTCATAGACCTATCAAAAATGATCCAAATCAAGTGAAACTTGAACCATACACTCCTCACATCATGTCAAAGCCAACTGTGAGGTCATGTCTTCAAAATCACAAAAAAAAAAGATCCTACACGTAGTATGTCTCTAAGCTTGAAATGACCTCCAGATGGATTTTTTGGCCTTCATACATGTTTATCACATTCATACAAGCCCACCCACCAGGTTTCCAGCCAAACAAATCACTTTTTGGCCTCATAACTCCATAGATGTACTTTTCAGAGTCCCAAACACCAGAAATGGTCTTCCTACCCTCAAAACTTATCCAAATTCAAATATAAGACCAGGGTGATGATCCACTATGCCCTATCATACTGACAGTTTCATGCATTTCTAAACAAAAAGACATACTACGCGTAGCATGTCTCCAGAGTCATATTGACCTACTGAGCAAAGTTTGACATCATAAATGGGACCAACATGCTATAAGAAGCCTACATATCAATTTTCAAGTCATTTGAACCACATTTGCTCATCATTACAGGACATCCTACCCATTTGTGCACCAAAAGCCTAAAATAGTCCAATATTTCACTTTTTGGTGTCCAAATCAAAATCCAGGCACATAGCTGTGATGCACAGGTCATGGGTTATCATCATGACAAGTTTCAGGCCATTCTAAGGAAAAAGACATCCTACGCGTAGGATGTCTTCAGGCTTAATTTGAAGCACAATCCTTACTGTTTTCATTTGCAAGGCATCCTTAGTCCCTCTTGAGCTCATGTTTCAATTTTCAAGTCAATTGGATAGTTAAAACTAAGTTTATCAGCTAATCTGTAAAGAATGCTAACTTTGAACTACTGAGTGCAACAGGATCCATGGTAGCCACTAAGTCACCAGCAAAGAAAAAAAGAATGACAAACAAAGATTACCTAGATGAAATGGAGCCATTTGTAATACCAGCAAGAACCATAAAGCCCACTACCACTTGGTTACAAAGCAACTTGCTGGAAGCAAACGACATCAGGATATACCAAGGCATGTTCAAGGACCTAGAAGGCAATGCCATAGAGCTGCCAATGATACCACAGTAACTCAATGAGTTCACGAGAAAGCCAAAAATAGTCTCTCTTGGAAAAGCTGGACTTACACAATTATTTTGAGGCTTTGCCAATCAGGAATTGACATTCAGAGAGTCTAGGAATTTGTCACCACAATCAAAGAGAATGGAATAGCCAAGGTGACAGATCTGCAAGGAAATAACAGAGTGATTGTAATCACGCCAGAAGTGGTCGCAAATGCCTTGAGCCTCTCTAATGTAGGAGACATTGTCAAGAAGAGGCGAGAAGAGATGAAGGTATACAAGAAAATCAAGAAGAACTACACCTTCGAGGATGTTTCAGATCCAATGGTGGCAACCATGTGCCAACTTTACAACCAATATTTCCATATTTGCACAAAGAGGCCTCAAAAGTACACTGCACCACCTGCGGCAATTGGAACAACATTCACATGGGAAAGCAGGCCAGGGGAGATCGATTATGCGGCATACCTACAGTACAATATTGTGAGGATGGGAACCCCAAATCCTACATACATTGCAGCAGGGGAGATGCTCACAAAGGTGATATATGAAGCTCTACATGCTAAGGTTCAATGGCCTCTTCCTCCATCACAGATTGACTGGTTGAAGCTGACAGAAGACAAGGAAGAAGAGCAACCTACAGCTCCCAGGGTAACCACCAAACTGAAGAAAAAGCTAGAGATAGTGGAAGAAGAGCCTGCTCAACCAAAGAAAGGGAAGAAAGCTACTGTACAAATGCCAGCAAAAGAGACCAAATCCCAGAAGGCTGCTCGGTAAGAGAGATTGATGGAGAGTTTTAGAGCCCAATGAATGCTTAAAGGAGATCTAAATCAATTATGGAAGCCCTCACTTGAGGCAATGTCTGGATCTTCTTGAAGGACCAATAGGGATCGCTTCAAAGACTACATAAAGAATTTTGAGATCCTAGATGCGGCGGTTGAGAACATTCCAGTCATATCTTTTATTGACGAAGAGGTTGATGATGTGAGGCGGCAGCTGCTACAAGAGCAGGAAGGGGAAGAAAGAGAGAGAAAAACAAAAGCTGACCAAGATTTCAAAAAGAATCCATCAACCCCACCATCAAGCCGCGAGTCAAGTCCTCCACCATCACCACCTCCTCCTAGTCCTCCTCAACCCCAACAAACTGAGGAGTTGAACAAATCTGATGGGCAACAAGACTCCAAGGAAGAGGAGAACAAAGAGAAAGAGAAAAACGCAAAAATTGAACCAAAAGATGAGAAGCAAGATCTCGAGGAAAAAAATTATGGAATATTCCTGGATCTGCTAGCTGCTGGATACACCCAAGAGGAGACAGCTCAGACATCATTTCAATTATCAACACCTAAACTAGAAAAATCCGCATTGAGCCCTCTTTTGGTGGAGCTGAAGGAGAATGCAACAGACACCATGGATTTGCAACCACAAGAGGAAGACTGGGAAGAAGTTATACAAAGACTACAAGGATTGAGAGCCAGATCAATGGCTAAAGAAATGGAGTACGAAAGGCTGCTGTTGAGTGAAGAAAAGGTGAAATCAGAAGTGGAAACACTCCAGAAGCAAAACCAGGAGCAAATGCATGGCCAAGCACAGATGCAAGCTAGATTAGAAGCAGCACTATAGAAATGTCAAGAGCTAGAAAATCAAAGCCGAGAAAGCAATCAGAAGCTGCTAACCTCTGAAGAGGAATACCAGAAAGTCAGCAATGCTCTTTCTGAAGCTGAGAAGGAAAGGGATGAGCTAACCCTACAGTTGGCGGAAGAGTCAAAGCAAGTGGAGAGCTTGAAAGAGGCTAAGGATAGGGCTGAACTCTCATATGAAGCTAGCCAAGATGAGGTAATTGAACTCAAGGATCAAATCAAAGTAAAAGAGCAAACTATTCAGAGGTTGAGAGCATCGTCGGGCAGAGCAAGAGATGCAGGTGCAACTAGCAGGAGCCAAGAAAGAGATGCATTTGAAGAACAAATGATAGAACTTCAAAAAGAGCTGACGCTTGAAAAGAAGAAGAGAGAGATGATGGCGGAAGGATCAATGGTGATACAAAGCAGGTTGGAAGATGAGAACAAATCTTTGAAGGCAGAATTGATGAAGCTTCATAAAAGACTTGAAAATAATTCACAGATGCTGCAAACAAAGAATGCTGAGATAAACCAAAAGCTAGAAGAAGCTGATAGAATCAATGCAGAGCTCAATGACCTCTTAGTATCTGTGATGACAGAACAAGCTCAGATAGCAAAAGACAGTTTACAGAAGCAGCCGGATGAACTTCAGGGCCAAACAAGTGAAGAACGTCAACAAAGTCAGGGGGCCCGGCTGCAACGGAAGGAATTGATATAGAGAATGTGTCAGATCTTGTGGGCACCATAATACAAGAGGGCATTCCTGAGGGATCATTACAAGAGCCCCGGGATCTAGCACAAGAAGAAGAAGACAATCTACAGAAAGCCATAGAAGCAGCTATAAAGGACACCGCAAAAGAAGCAATGCAGTGGGAGCAGAGGATATTGAAGTCGATGACCATTCAGAAATTAGATGTAAATGTTGTTCGATATGAATGGCTACAACCCTCTCTCCCCTATCCTCTTCTCAAATATGAGGCTGCTACAATCAACAAGAGAATCAAAGAGGAGCCCACAGTGCCACTATACAATGAAGATGTCACCAAACCAGAAGGGGTTAAACTCATTGTAGACTCTCAACCAAGATGGAGGAAGGCATGGCTCACTACATACCCTCAGTTTTTAGTACATTTGGTAGAGGCGCCTAAAATGATCAGAGAAAACCTCAACTTTTTCCCTCTACCAAGGATGCGGACATGGAAGGAACATGAATTGCTGAAGAGAAGCCACCCACGTGGCTCAACTACCCAAATTTGCCAAGATTGAAGGCAGGCGAGAGAAGGAGTTAGCAATAGATATGTAAAACCCTTCTGGCAATCTTTGAGGTCTTTAAATATGGACAAGCCACAGACAGCATATTCTTCTTCCAAGATACATATAGATGTGCTTATGAACTGTCTGCACAACCTTCCCATGAGGTGATACATGCACTCTACCAACGAATAATGTTCTTGCCCTCATACCACCTCCAGGCCTTTGAAGAAGCCTTCTACACCGGCTTCTTCATCATCGATACTGATATATTCGGCCCTACAGTACTGGCCCAACATGCATGGAATGAGTCTGTTTTGAAGATGCACGAAAGCCTCCAATGAAGCAGCAGCTCCACTATCATGTCGGGGACGACATGAACTAGGGGGGGGGGGGGGGGGGGGAGTGTTAGCAAAAGACGGGCGGCTACACTCAACTGAAGACTGTCGAATACGAAAAGAAGAAATCCTATGTAGTCATTCTCTGATTAAGAAAACCTGTAATTTCATTTGTAAATACTTGGGGCTTACAGAAGTTTCCAATTTTGTATATTATTTTTGCCATTAGACTGGATAGGATTTTACTTTGGAACATGAGATATTATATTTGGAAGGTATTTATACCAATTTTTGACCTTAATGAAAAAACCCTTTTGTTCCGTTTTATAAAGTGTCTGTGAGAAGCTTATTCTGTGTACGAGAGAGAGTGAGAGTTTATCTTGACTCTAGCGCACACTGGTGGTCGGAATCGAGTGCGGAGAGCAACAGCGTGTTGCCCCGAAGAGAGCTACGCGCCAACACCTACATTGCGTGTGTACAGCCCGGCTTCGCGAGATTGACCCGCGAGCTATTTCTGGTGATTCGGTGAGCATATGGTTTCAGCATATCCATGCGTTCGTATTAAGTAGAGCTACACATTAGGCACCTTAGTTTTCAGAAACGACGACCTGCAAAAACCTGTGAGACATCCTACGTGATTTTGCACCGGGTGTTTTTAGGTAAGATTTTGGGTCATGGACCTTAGGGAGAGTGGCCTATTGGTGTTAATAGGATATCCTTCAAGTTTTGTAGTGTTTTGAGAGTGTCAGATGGGTATTTGGCTCTTGGAAGCGTTGTAGGAAATCTCCTCTTGTGTACTTGTGAAGGCTGTAACTTAGACATTGGGTAGAGACTCAAGTCGGTCGAGTGTAGGCTGACACCCTATGCTTGCTTCCACGCGCCTACGGGTCGAGCTTCGTCCTTAGCTGACAAATCTTGTTAGGTGAGTTCTCGTTGTGCTGACGTCCGTCGCAGCGTATCCGTCAACAATGAGAGTGCAGTTACTATGCCATTTTTGGTTGATTTTGCAGTGTTTAAGTGAATTTAAAGAGTAGAGCTCGAGGAGGACAAGTGCATCATCTTATAGAATTAAAATTCTTGATTGAGAGCACGTCCATGGGCCACTAATCTCATCAAGATGTTTAACTACTACAAGACCCATACGCGTGGACTCACCACGTTCCACTTTTTGAGCATATCTCCCTAAATTCCAATGACAAAATTTACATCAGGAAGGGGGACATGTTACCTTTGTTCATTCTTGTTATTATTATTTGTATTGAGTTATGGGTCGGGCTTGTCTGCTCCACATGTGTATTCATGGGTGATCGTCGATAATAGGTGAACACCATATTTAGTAGAGCAAGAGCGAGAGAGAGAGAGAGAGAGAGAGAGAGAGAGAGAGAGAGAGAGAGAGAGAGAGAGAGAGAGAGAGAGAGAGAGAGGGAGAGGGAGAGCATATTGACTGCCGACCAAGTGTGGACATCCATATGTACTCACATAAGTGGTCTGTAACCTTAAATTTTTCTCACCCTTTGAATGTATGGTTTTGCTTGCTTTCCTTCTCTCCTCTCGTGTGCAATCTCTTGCTGTGTGTGAGCATGTGTGTGTGTGTGTGTGTGTGTGTGTGTGTGTGTGTGTGTGTGCAGGCACGCATGCAAGCGAGCACGAGTGAGCAACGATACGACAGAGTGTGGCGAGGCGGTTGAGTATTGGCGACGAGCTCCCTCTTCATGGCGGTTTGAATTTCCTGCATCGATAGCTACACAAAGGTAAGTGACACACATGCCTGCGTCCATGAGCTTCCCTACACACAGGTTGTGTGTTTGATGCCTTAGTGGCTCACACATGGTGCACAAAAATTCCCTTGCGATATGACACCCACCCACCACGATTTATGGTACAAAAATATAATCGGCAAAAAAACCAAGCCCTCAAACTATCTTTCCAAGACACGTAAAAACACAAAGCAAGGCTAAGTGAGGGGAAGGAGCATTCCTCACCTTTAAATAGAGTTCCCTTTTGTTGATTACAAACAGCAACACCTATAGGCTCCGCTTACAGAATCCGCATAGAGTCCAAGTGAGCAAGTCGACGCCATACCCCCAATAAGCTAGCATGAGTCTATGGCAATGACACAAGGGGGGGGGGGGGAAGGGGGGAGAGAGAGAGAGAGAGAGAGAGAGAGAGAGAGAGAGAGAGAGAGAGAGAGAGAGAGAATTGGGGATGTCAATAAGCATTAGGTAGGGATGAGCTGAGCAGTGTGCCACTCATCACGCTCTAGAGGAGAACCAACTATTAAAGGTGTGTACCCAGATGTACCAGGGTTGATAAACCTTTGAGAATAATCCTTAAGGGATTGTTTACACAATATCATAATGTCAGATTACCCCAGGTGTGTTTAGACGTGAGTTTCACCAGCAAATTGTCCAAAGGGCTATGCCAAATCCAAGATGGTATAAGTGAGGGTTCAAAATTACTAAGAGAGCTATAGATTATAGGCATAAAGTGAAAGGTCCTATGGTAGGATAGGGTAAACCAAGGGTGTTTAGGGGTGAGATCAACCCTAATGTTTATACAAAATTTAGGCAGTGTTTAGCATTAGTTCTGTAATTGGACACTTAAAGTGTCCTGTTTTTCTACTAAGTTTTGGCAATTTATTTGTCAAGCTAGAAAGAAGTTTTTACACCTTGCTTCTACCATAGATTGGTTATGAGGGAAAGAAAACACTGGATTTTTCTCCATATCAAAATACAATATGAATGGAGAGAATTTTGGTAAGTTCTTTTTGTAGAGATGGCCTTTTTTATGTTTATAAAAGCCAAGTGCTAGCACTTAGTGTTACAAAACAATGGAATGCACTTCAAAGATAAGTTTTCAAGTCACATGCAAGTTATAGACATGATTTCATACTTAAGCACTTGTTGAATAAGAGCATAATCTTGGTCTTCCAAAGGTCCCCTCATGAAATTGGTACTATTCTAGTGCAATTGACAACTACAAATGACTTTATATGTTTAAACCAAGAAACTATGTATTTTTTGGGTTCCCTAACTCAATCAAATCTCATTGCTTGAACTCTATCTTGATTTTTTTATCGTCGTGCAAAAACTCTTGAAAATCTTGAGTTCTCCATAATAACATTGAAACCAAGGTTTTAGGCACCTCAATTGTGTATGTACCACGTACTTTGATACATTTAGTTTATCTACATAGGAAGTTTGATATTATTTGAGGTTTTGAATGCTTATGTCTCAAGAATGAAAGTATGAAAGTTTTCTCTTATGCAGTTTTTAATATTTAAAATGATCCAATAATTGTTGCATACCAAAGCCATTCTACTTGCCACCTTGAGTGCTCAATGGAAAGGGCAAGCCATGTATCCCTTTCTAAAACTCACAAATACATCAGAAACATATTTTTCTCTGTATACAACGATATGCTTGAAATGACCATATCAAACACATGGAACTTTCCATTATTTTATATACTCCAAAGTCAAATTTTTTTGCACATGAAACTTTCAATTATCTATGGCAAAATTGTGGAAGAGTCACCTAAAATTTTCTACAAGGGAGCTTCATTTTTTCTTGAGCTTATAAAGGCGATTTCTTCAAAGCATCAATCACAGTCTTACGAGGGTCAACTTGATGAGTATAGATCATGATAGATTATAAAATGCAAGGTTATATTTTTAAAAGACCCTCTAACTAACATATTTAAGCATATCAAGAGGGTTTTCTTAAATAAACCGTCTAAATGCAAGTAGCATTTCATTTAAATTTGTTAAAAAAGGACACTCAAAAGGGTCCTATTTTGGTACCAAACTAGTGTTAAAGGTTAGTTAAACCTAAAGCAAACCAACCTCAACATTATATTCAAGCCGAGATAGTGCAAAAAGGGATATGGCCCCATAGGGGGGCTACAATTTTAAAGCCACCAACGGCAAGTCTTTCAATGAATAGGGTCATGTCCAAACTGGTATACTAGTTAACCAGTTTGAAATAGAAGTTTCAAGGTGCAAAATAGGCTAATAGTAGGCAACAGGTAAAAGTTATGTGTGTGTGTGTGGGTGCTTGCCCATACCCAGGTACCATACTCAATGAGTTGGCAATAGACCCATTGAGTATGGGCCTACTATGCCTAATTAATGTGATTAGATTAGTATGATGAATTCTTAAACTAGGCTAGTCATTTTGTGTAATAACTTTTGTGATAGTGTTAACTAAACTTTGAAATTTTAAACATAGAATGTGCGAGTGCTTCTTGGAGGTATACATGGATGACTTGCATGTTCATTATTTTGTGTGAGCAAATCGAATAGATCGCTTGAAAAAGGTCTTTGAAAAGTGTCATGATTATAAGTTTTTCTATCTTGGCGAGTGTACTTTTATAATAAGGGCAGGCAAGATACTAAGTCATATAGTGTTCTATGAAGGAATCTTGATGGATCTAAAATAAACATCATCATCATTGATTACCTAGAGCCAAATGAATACAAGAAGTACAAGCTTTTATGGGGCATTTCTAAAATTATAGATGTTTTATGCATACATATGAGATAGTAGCTAAGCCAACTTATGATCTACTCACAAATGTATGGACAATTTCAGACATTATGGTCATTTTGGGTTATCCATATGTATGTAATACTGGCTAAGTATATGGTTTGCTCACATATTTCACAAGGAGAAATGAATGCAAGGAATCTATGTTGCTCTATTATGGGGAGCCATATTTAGGCAAGGCCAAGTGGCTCAAGAAGAGAAAAGCAGTGAACCAAGGGAGGTGAGTTGGAAATTTGACGGGGAGGTGAGCAGGCGGAAGGAGGCAAAAAGGCACCAGAGAGAGAGAGAGAGAGAGAGAGAGAGAGAGAGAGAGAGAGAGAGAGAGAGCATCGTCTTTGTACACCACACATGGCACACAATAGGTGATGTTGAGCACATGCCTTTGCATGACATTACGCAAATTCCACCCCCCTCCACTGATCTGCACCCTTCTGCACCCAAATCTCTCCACTCTGCTGACCCTCTCTTTGTTTGACTGACTCTTCTCTCGTAGCTCGTGCAACTCCTAGTATGTGTAGCCGATCGACACTTCCTTTGGGATTTGTTTAAAATATCCATGTTTGATTCCACCCCAACACTAATCTCTCAGTCTCACACTTGCAACCAATGTAATGGAAATGCCCTATGAACTTTGAGAATAGCGGAATTAAGAGAATTAAAGAGAACATTTTTGTGAGGCTACTTTGAGAACATAGAGGGTGAACTTAATTGAAGGTAGCAACATAATCATAGTACTTAATTAACTTGGCATGAACAATACTTTTGCAAGAGAGAGAGTTTAGAGAACTTGACAACAATTGAGGGCCGGATTTATGTGGAGCCGGTCCCCCCTCCAATAGCCTTTTGTATTATAGGTTATCCCATCAAGAGAGACTTGGTACAATACAATATTTGTGTTCCTTGTGACCTAGGTGATGCAATGAAGATGGAAAGCTTCATGCGTCACGAGCATAACATAGACTTTGTAGAAAGCAATAACTATCCCTAGCCTCAGTCCGAAGGCCTCAAACACCTTCAAAGGTGCAGAGAGCTAGCGGGGAATGAGGGTAGGGAAGAGGAAGAAGAAACATTCATAAGAGAAAGAAATAGTTCCTCACTTATCATCACTCTTCTTGCTAGCATAAATAATAGAATAGTAATGAAGATGGAGAATATGACAACCTTAGGTATTGAAGCATGGCTCTTGGTTGATTTGCATTCCATAGCCAAGAGTGTTGGTGTAGGCTCTCAGCTTCTCTACTAGCTTGGGGAAGGAGATTGAGCTTTTGCACGTGGTTCTTCACACAATGAGAATGTGTCTGGGTGTGTGTGTGTCTGGGAGAGTATAACCCCCAAGCAACCCCCCCTCCTTGCTTTGGTTGACCCCCTCTTCTAGCACTATCTTGCATATGATTGGACCTCCTCAAGCTTGGCCAATCACAGGCTTAGTGCATATCAAGCAACAAGGGTAGTCTTGGGACAAGTATCCCCCTTTTCGCTTTGAGAGAGAGGACTTGATAAATGCAAAAACAATTAATTAAATCAACTAAATTATCATTGGATCCTAGGGAGGCTAACCAATATGCTTTAGGCACACCATGAGGGCAACGTGTAGAGGAGCTTGACAAGTGTCCTATTTGCTTTCTTTGTACCAACCTTGCCTTCTGTGAGGGTGTGTGTGTGTTCTCTATCTAGCCCCTAGAATGAGGGCTCGCCCCCCTCATGAGTAGGGATATGATTTGACTTTTTGAACACCTTACCCTCAAGCACCTTAGTCATGGAGCACCTTAGCACCTTAGCACCTTAGTCATTAAGCACCTCAAGCACCTTAGTCAGCAAGCATGAAAAGAATCTCAAGCACCTTAGTCAGCAAACACGACAAACACCTCAAGCACGACAAGAACCTCAAGCACCTTAGTCAGCAAGCACCTCAAGCTTGGGCCAGGTTCCCACCTCAAGCACAACCCTAGCTTACCTAAGGTCAAAGGAATTTCAACACTAACCTTTGGAGGTCTTTAATGAAGCTAAACCTAAGGTCTTTCAGGTCCACTATCTAGCCTTGGTATTTCGCATATCATCTCTCATTTGGACCCTTTTACAACCATTGGCCCCGTGTTGAGATAGACCTGTAAGCACATGTCTATATTCTACTCCTTGTTCCCGTCTATCCTCCCACATTAAATGATCAATTTAATATGAGAAAATTATTTGGGTTGGTTAGATATTAGATTTTATGACAACCACTAACACGATCGATTCTCTCTCTCTCTCTCTCTCTCTCTCTCTCTCTCTCTCTCTCTCTCTCTCTCTCTCTCTCTCTCTCTCTCTCTCTCTCTCTCTCTCTCTCTCTCTCTCTCTCTCTATGTGTGTGTGTGTGTGTTTCACCCCAACCCCTCTCAATCACTCAACCGGATGACTTGCAACCACGTTTATCCCCCCCCCCCCCTCTCTCTCTCTCTCTCTCTCTCTCTCTCTCTCTCTCTCTCTCTCTCTCTCTCTCTCTCCGCCTCTCTCTCTCTCCGCGCCATCAATGGGGTCAATTGGCATCAAGGGTGGGACACATCCATAGAGACAAGAGCATGCAGGTTGAGATAGACTGTAGCATCTCGATTGAAAAACAGAAGAGACAAGAGCCTAGATTGATAGCATTGTAGGTGGCAAAGAGGCAGAAGACGAGTTGACCAGCACCAAGAGACATCAGGGGCACTTTGAGAGAGAGAGAGAGAGAGAGAGAGAGATCATGTAGGAGCACAACCCTTAATGTGAGCACTATTGTGTGAGGGAAGAGGCCAATAGGAGGACCGAATCACCTAGCTTCTATAGCTATAGAGCTAGCGAACCAAAATTGGGTGCGCATGGCATTCAATTGGTCAAGTTTGTTAGAGGTAGCAATCTAGCTGCACCAACTATTTGATTTTCAATACATATAAAAGGCACCTCCGTTAATGCCATCGACACTATGTGGATATATAAAATGCACGTCAGTGGTGTGGGGGACAAATGACACAGACATGAGATCATTGCTAGAATATGGCTTGTCCTACGCCCGTGGAATCTCTTTCCAATAAAGGGTATTATCCGCCACAACCTTAAAATCCTTAAGGCAGGAGTCAGTACCAATTTGAAACTTCATCTATCCTAGCTCTAACCTCCATCACCATAGGCATACTCTCTACAAATTGCACAAGGCTCTATGTGTGGTCACCTTTTTTGTTTGTTGCCCCTCTTTGCAATATACTCAAAGCATCCGCACATGCATTTGCTGAAAAAGAGCTGATGCACCAAAGGGTTCAACATGGTAGAGAAATTATGCTCGTAATGTTTACAACGTAGAAGTAGGATCACATACGTAGTTATCTATTTACTCTATTATGGAGAAGTGAATTCAAGCAATCCACGTGGAAGATGGTGCCTTCTTGCACAAAGTTGTGGACAAGAGGCTAGCTTGGGTGTCATAATAACTAATATCTATTTCTCCTAAATGATTTTCTCATGTTAAACTGATCATTTAATATGGGGAAGTACCAGGGGAGAAAAAGCTAGATTATTAGTAAAGCTAGCAGACTGGTCACAGTAGGGATCCAAAGGGGTACCATCTGCAAAAGAGCAATGTGCCATGTGCAATGAATGGGCTCCAAAGACCTTAGGGTTCAGCCCATTAAGACTTTCAAAAGGTTAAGTTCCAAAATTTCAAAGTGTAAAGTCCAATGGTCAATTGTAAATGGAATTGGATGCTTTGTGTGTGTGCAAAAGGCCAATAAGCTAGAGGACAAAAGCAAAAATGTTTTGGGAAGATGACAAAGCTTAATAAGTGACTAGACACACACACACACACACACACACACACTATATACCTAAGCTTACCCTTTCCACAAAGTAAACAGAACACATGTCAAGCATGCAAAGAAACCCCCAATTCTTGCCTGAATCCTATTGGATGGGCACAGAGGTGGACCAATGAGAAGTTAGCTAGTGTAAACAAAATTTTATTTTTATAAATGCTCAAAAAAATAACCCATAAGTCTCCCTAAAAGACTATTGGACAGTCAAAAGGTCCAATGATAATTAAGCAGTTCCTAAAATTGCTTAATTCCTATTGGCCAAAGGACGAAAAGGTCCAATAGTAAAGAAGATAATTAAATTAATTATTTGGCATTTACAAAATGGAAAAAAGGATGGACACTTGTCACAAGGCTCTTGACTGGGCCTCTCAAAGTCTATTGGCCAAATTATTTACGGGCCAATAGGAAGCCAGCAAGAGTAAAACTCATACTCAAATACTATTGGCTAGGCTTTTCAAGGGCCAATAGGAATGCATCATGAGTAATTGGCAAGGGGGGTCAACCAAGAGGAGAGAGGGGACTGTTTTGAAGGGCATTATTCCACACACACTCACACAACTCATGTGTAGAGCAAGAAAATCATCTCCTTCTCCAAGCTTTAATGGAAAGCTCATCTTCTTCTCCAAGTTTGAGAATGGAGGCCTACACCAACAACTCTTGGATATGGAATGCAAATCCAACCAAGAGCTAAGCTTCAATGCCATGCTTCTCTCCTCTATTATCTAATTACTAAGCTAAGCAAAGCTACAAGAGTAATTAAGTGAGGAAATACTTCTTTCTCGTAAGAATACTCCTTCTTCCTCTAGATCTACTCTCATACCCCGCTAGCTCTCACCATCTTCGAAGGTGTGTGAGGTCTTGGGTCTGAAACCAACGAGTAATTGATGTTATGTGTTATCACGTGTTAGTTTGGTGCATGAATCTTCCATCTTCATAGCACCGATGAGTTTTTACCAAGGAACACAAAGAATTGTATTGTACAAAGTCTCTCTTAATGGGAGAAATTATAATACAAATGCCTAATGGAGGGGGGACCGGTCCATGTAAATCCGATCCTCAATAGTTGTCAATTGTTCTATTTTTCTCCCTCTTTCTAGTATTGTTATGCCAAACTAATTAGGTGTTATGCTAATGTTGTTATCTCCAACCAAGCACTCTTGTATGCTCATTAGGAATTTCCTCTTAATGAAATGCTCACTATGTTAAGTTATTTTCCGCTATTTACAAGCTTTATAGACCAGTAATTGTTACATTGGTATCAGAGCTATCAGTTTCTCTTTTCTTGCTCAAGAAGAGAGGTCCTCAAGCTTGCTACAAACGGTTGGAATTATTAATTGCATGAGGGTAAGGAGAACAGGGATTTATTATCCTTGAGGTGCGCCTGCTTCGTGCAGTTAACGGGGTATCACCGTCGAGAGATATGGTCTTAATAATGGAGTCCCAAGGGGCTTGCCTACGGCTTAACCATTATTGAGCTATTAGAAGCTTGACAGGAACCGGTGCCGACTGGGCTATGATAAACCCTCTCTTCTATTCCTTGCAATTAATGATATTCCGAGCCACGGGTATAGATGCTTGAGTGCTTATCTTTGAAAGTAAAGAGGAGTAGCAACTAGGGCTTAAAGTGCCAAAGTACAAGTAAAAAGTTACACCTAAAACTTAGTTATAATGGCTGACAATAGTAGAGAAAGTGAAATTAATGTTGTTGGCTTTTATTTTGCTAATGGTCAAGCTACTAATGATGCCCCTATTCTTGTGAACTATCTTGTTACTAGGCTTCAACAAGCCATGGGCAACCCATCCCTCCAAGGTGAAGTACAACAGCAATTGCGCATCCATGGGATTCTCCAATCTCCTCACCTAGAAGAGGGAGTGCCTATGAAAGCTCCTAGTGAGATTTCTAAAAGAGGGCTCTCTACGGTGAGAGAAGAGGAGGACCCATACGAAGGACCCAAAAGCTTACAAGTTGATGGGGCAACTCCCTCACCAAGGAGAGCCCAAATCTCAACGGTAGAGCCCCCACCGAAAGAATGAGAAATAAGTGAATCTCCCGCCACCTCGGCGGAAATGGCACCACGAAGAAGGCGGGCAAAACGCTCTCCAACACCCCCTAAACGGAGAAGACCATCGGATAGTCCTTCTCACCGTAATTCAAAGAAGGAAGAAAGGAAGTATGAGAAGAAAAAGGCGAGAAAGAGGTCACCCTCTTCTCCATCTTCATCATCCTCCTCCTCTTCTGAAGGAAGTGATGGTGCGGCTCCCAAAGAATTCAAAAGGAGAGGCCATAGGAAATCCTATGCCGCTTGGAAGAGGTCATCCAAGCTCAAACAGTTCAAGGAGGGAGGAAAGAGTATCTCTTTTCTTACCTACGATGGCACCTTTGGTGCTACGGACAAGGTCTTGGCCTTTATTCAACAATTTGATGCAGCATTTCGAGATGAGGGATTCACGGAGTCCTCTAAGATACGTCATGTAGCCAGGTATCTCCAAAAGTCTGTCAGGCAATGGTGGTCTAGCCTATGAGCAAATAGTGAAGCTCCACGAACATGGAAATCTTTAAGAGCTTCCATTATGAAGTAGTTTTTGGCTAGCGATGCCAAAGACAAAGTGCTCACCGAATGGCGAAGTTTGAAGCTCTCTCCCTACGAATCTATTCACAAATACGTAGACAAGTTTTGGGATTTACATCTCAAAGCCACTATCTACAAAAAGAGAGATTTTGGAGAGAAAAAACAACAATTTTGTGCGGGTTTATTTCAAGATATGGCGGAGTATGTCAACTCCCAAAGGCCTCGCACTATTTCAGCGGCGGTCATACACCATACTATGGTGGCTTCACGAATCCACTTCCAACAAGGGGCTAAGAAAAATCTTAAACCCATGGAAAGCAAAGACCGTAATGAGCCTAAGGAGAAGGACCATGTCCAAAATTTTCCCAAGGGCAACTTCAACAACAACAAAGCTAAGGAGAAGGGAGTCTACAAAGGCAAAAATAAACTCTCTCCTGAAGAGCTAGAGCGTTATCGCAAGGATAACCGTTGTTTCAAATGTTGTGAGCAAGGGCATGCTTATCGTGCTTGCCCACAGAAGAACACATGTAATGAACCTCCTAGAGCTTCCAATAATTGAAGTTAAAGAAGAAGATGCTCATCACAAAGGATCTCCTCTATGCCATGCTTGGGGGAAGGTGAGAGAACATGATGCTTTCATTCTCTTTGACAATGGCTCTACTCACAATTTCATATCCACGGAGTTGGCCACTAAGGTAGGCTTCCAAGCCTTTGAGATGGGAAATCCCTTACCAGCCGATAAGGCTTTCAAGGGAGAAGAAGTCCCAGTTACTCCCTTGATTGGGAAATTGAGGCTTTATGTCCAAAGTTATGTGGACAAAGAGGATTTCTTCATCTCTCCCCTTAAGCATGAGGATGTAATCCTAGGGGCACCATGGTTTGATCGCATGGCGGCCAACATCAAGTTTCCTGAAAGGCAAATTTACTTTAAATACAGGGACAAAGACATGTACATATATGCTAATGAGTCAGGTAACACTATACCTCTTGTACATAAGCAAATTTACTTTAAATACAGGGACAAAGACATGTACATATATGCTAATGTGTCAGGTAACACTATACCTCTTGTACATAAGCAAGCTTTTGATATGTCAATAAAGAGCTCTATTTCCGTGTACATGATATTTGTAAAAGACTCTCAAAATGAACCTAATGTTCTATCAAATAAAAATAAAGGGAATCAAAAAGAATTAGGGTTATCTAATTTCCTTAATGAATTCCAAGATGTTTTTATTGACGACATTCCTAATGAATTGCCTCCAAAACGAGGGGATGATGACCAAGCAATCAAGCTTCTTCCAGGAAGCTCGCCGCCTAATAAAACTCCTTATCGAGTTTCTCAAGCTCAACAAGAGGAAATTATGCGCAAGTGCATGAGTTGGTTGAGAAAGGAATGGTTAGGCCTAGTTCATCTCCATTTTGTTCACCAGTTTTGTTAGTGCAAAAGAAAGATGGCACATATCGTATGTGTGTCGACTACAGAGCACTAAATAGGATCACTATCAAAACTAGGTTTCCCGTTCCGCGGGTAGAAGACCTATTTGATAAGCTACAAGGATTGACCTACTTCAGTAGGATTGACCTAAAAAGCGGCTATCACCAAATAAAGATTGTTGATCAAGACATTGTAAAGACCGCATTTCGCACTACGTTTGGTCTCTACAAATTCATTGTCATGCCTTTTGGCTTGACCAATGCACCAGCTACATTCAACCGCATGATGGAGAAGCTCTTTAGGCCTCACCGCCGCTACACTAGAGTGTTCTTTGATGATATAATCATCTACTCCAATTCCTTGGACGAACACAAACAACACCTCCAGGTAATTTTTCAAGTTTTGCGAGAGAATAAGCTTTATATAAATCAAAAGAAAAGTGAATTTTTCTTACAAGAGATTCAGTATTTAGGTCATATTACCTCTAAAGATGGCATCCAAATGGATCCATCAAAGTTGGAAGTAATAAAATCATGGCCTAACCCAAAGAATCTGCATGAATTAAGAAGCTTTATAGGTATGTGTGCATACTATAGACGCTTCATAGAAAAATTCTCACTCATAGCAGGACCACTGCATGACCTAACAAAAAAGAACGTTAAGTATGCATGGACTACCAAGGAGAACACTACTTTTGAAAAGCTTAAAGAGAAGCTTATCTCTCAACCTTTGCTTACACTACCGGATCTCTCAAAGCCATTTGAGTTCCAATGCGATGCTTGTGGTGATTGTCTTGGAGCCGTGCTGCTCCAAGAAGGGCACGCCATAGCATATGAAAGTCGAAGGCTCCACCCAGTTGAGCAAGCTCTAGGAACATATGAAAAGGAACTCCTCGCAGTCACCAAAGCCTCAAGTACTTCATGACGCAGACCAAGCTCTCCGACAAACAAATGAGGTGGGCAAATTTCCTTTCGCAATTTCATTTTCATATTGCTCACATTGTTGGCAAGCATAATCAAGTAGCTGATGCACTCTCAAGACGACCGAGAGTGAATACGGTTTCCATAGCAACTCACAATGATCTATCTTCTATGATAGATGAGTACGCTATCGATTCGGATTTTAAAGATGTGATGTTAACCCTTGCACTAGGGAAGAAAGAGGAACCATTTACCTTACAAGATGGTTATCTTCTCTATGGTAATAGGCTATGTGTTACTAACTCACTATGTGAGAAAGTAATGTATGAATCTCATGCTCCTCCATATGCGGGGCATAGAGGGATTCAAGCTACCCTAAGAGGGATAGAAATGTACTTCTATTGGCCTACCATGAAAGCGAACATACAAGAGTATGTTTCAAAATATGTGGTTTGCCAAAAGACAAAGTTTGATAGAGGGTAGCAACCTGGTTTTCTTCAACCTTTGCCAATCCCTAATACACCCTGGGAGAGCATATCCATGGATTTTATCTTTGGATTGCCTAAGTCTATCCATGGGAATACGGGAATATGGAAAATAGTAGACAGGTTTAGCAAACAAGCGCATTTCATACCTGTCAAAAAGACTATTAAGGCCCATCAAATGGCAACCCTCTTTATATCACAAATCTTTAAGTACCACGGCTTGCCAATGTCAATAGTGTCGGATAGCGATCCTAGAATGACCAACAATTTCTGGAAGGGTCTCTTTGAGAATTTAGGTACAAGACTACATTTCTCTTCGGCCTATCACCCGCAAACGGATGGTCAAAGTGAGATAGCTAACCTAACAATTCTTGATCTACTCAAATCTTATGTCACTAAAGTAGATCAAAGATCCCAATGGGAGAAGTACTTACTTTTAGTGGAGTATGCTTACAATAACACAGTACATACATCCACAGGAAAAGCACCTTTTGAGGTAATTGAGGGAAGATCAAAAAGTCCCCTGCTACTTAAGGTACATGGGAAGATCTTTGCTGCAGATGAATATAGCCGCGACCTACAAGAATCTTTCGAAAAGATTAAAGATGCTATATCCATCTCACAGCAAAGGCAAAAGGCTGCAGCTGCTAACAAGCACAGAAGAGCCCTGAACTCTAAAGAAAATGATTGGGTCTTGCTTAAATTTCCCAAGGCTCGATTAAGGCACACGACGGGCAAGAATCCTACGGGACACCAAAAATACTATGCTAAACTATCAAAAAGGTACTATGGTCCCTTTCAAATTCTTAAGCCAATCAATGAGACGGCTTATCAGCTCAATTTGCCCAACCACTGGCTCATACACAATGCTTTTCATGTGATCCTGTTAAAGCCTTACCAAGGAGAGCCACCCCAAGAAGCAACCATAGAAGACCCACCGGAGATTGAAGACCAAGAAGAGGTATTGTAGCCAAAGTCTATTCTCCGACACGAAGACAAGGTATTGAGAGGTGGTAAGATTATCCAATGGTATCTTATTAAGTTTAAGAATTGTCCTTTTGAAGATGCTAGATGGATGCAAGGCATACAATTAAAGGATAACCTAAACCTTGTCAATGTTTACAATGATTCACTAGAGTAAGAAAATGTAAATATGTTTTAAATGATCAATGTTTTTGTCTTATAAGAATCTTTTTTTCTTTATTGTGCACAAATGTTAAAACGTATGTATGCTTAGGATCAAGTTTGCGGAGACGACGTCTCCCAAACACCAAGTAGAGCTTGTCACTCTACTATGGAAGATTAATAGGACTAATGTGCAAACATGCTTGCGGCAGCTTTGGCTCTCACGCGCCAAATGGATTAGTCATCCATTGTGGAACGGTGTCGTAGGGTAAAATAGGGATCCTATACGCGCTAAGAAAAGGACTAATGACTATGCTTTATCATCTCTACCTCATAGTCGACGACAACTATGATTTCAAGAGAGAGGTAATGTCATAACAACTGATATCTAATTCTCCTAAATGATTTTCTCATGTTAAACTGATCATTTAATATGGAGAAGTAGCAGGGGAGAAAAAGATAGATTATTAGTAAAGCTAGCAGACTGGTGACAGTAGGGGGCCCACAGTAGAGATCCAAAGGGGTACCATCTGCACAAGAGCAATGTGCAATGTGCAATGAATGGGCTCCAAAGACCTTAGGGTTCAACCCATTAAGACTTCCAAAAGGTTAAGTTCCAAAAATCTCAAAGTGTAAAGTCCAATGGGCAATTGTAAATGGAATTGGATGCTTTGTGTGTGTGCAAAAAGCCAATAAGCTAGAGGACAAAAGCAAAAACGTTTTGGGAAGATGACAAAGCTTAATAAGTGACTAGATACACACACACACTATACACCTAAACTTACCCTTTCCACAAAGTAAAGAGGACACATGTAAAGCATGCAAAGAAACCCCCAATTCTTGCCTGAATCCTATTGGATGGGCACAGAGGTGGACCAATGAGAAGTTAGCTAGTGTAAACTAAAATTTTATTTTTATAAATGCTCAAAAAAATAACCAATAAGAAATAGTCTCCCTAAAAGACTATTAGACAGTCAAAAGGTCCAATTATAATTAAGCAGTTCCTAAAATTGCTTAATTCCTATTGGCCAAAGGACTAAAAGGTCCAATAGCAAAGAAGATAATTAAATTAATTATTTGGCATTTACAAAATGGAAAAAAGGATGGACACTTGTCACAAGGCTCTTGACTGGGCCTCTCAAAGTCTATTGGCCAAATTATTTACGGGCCAATAGGAAGCCAGCAAGAGTAAAACTCATACTCAAATACTATTGGCTAGGCTTTTCAAGGGCCAATAGGAATTCATCATAAGTAATTGGCAAGGGGGGTCAACCAAGAGGAGAGAGGGGGTTGTTTTGAAGGGCATTATTCCACACACACTCACACAACTCATGTGTAGAGCAAGAAAATCATCTCCTTCTCCAAGCTTTAATGGAAAGCTCATCTTCTTCTCCAAGTTTGAGAATGGAGGCCTACACCAACAACTCTTGGATATGGAATGCAAATCCAACCAAGAGTTAAGCTTCAATGCCATGCATCTCTCCTCTATTATCTAATTACTAAGCTAATCAAAGCTACAAGAGTAATTAAGTGAGGAAATACTTCTTTCTCGTAAGAATACTCCTTCTTCCTCTAGATCTACTCTCATACCCCGCTAGCTCTCACCATCTTCGAAGGTGTGTGAGGTCTTGGGTCTGAGACCAACGAGTAATTGATGTTATGTGTTACCACGTGTAAGTTTGGTGCATGAATCTTCCATCTTCATAGCACCGACGAGTTTTTACCAAGGAACACAAAGAATTGTATTGTACAAAGTCTCTCTTAATGGGAGAAGTTATAATACAAATGCCTAATGGAGGGGGGACCGGTCCATGTAAATCCGGTCCTCAATAGTTGTCAATTGTTCTATTTCTCTCCCTCTTTCTAGTATTGTTATGCCAAACTAATTAGGTGTTATGATAATGTTGTTATCTCCAACCAAGCACTCTTGTATGCTCATTAGGAATTTTCTCTTAATGAAATGCTCACTATGTTAAGTTATTTTCCACTATTTACAAGCTTTATAGACCAGTAATTGCTACATTGGTATCAGAGCTATCGGTTTCTCTTTTCTTCCTCAAGAAGAGAGGTCCTCAAGCTTGCTACAAACGGTTGGAATTATTAATTGCATGAGGGTAAGGAGAACAGGGATTTATTATCCTTGAGGTGCGCCTGCTTCGTGCAGTTAACGGGGTATCACCGTCGAGAGATATGGTCTTAATAATGGAGTCCCAAGGGGCTTGCCTACGGCTTAACCATTATTGAGCTATTAGAAGCTTGACACGAACCAGTGCCAGCTGGGCTATGATAAACCCTCTCTTCTATTCCTTGCAATTAATGATATTCCGAGCCACGGGTATAGATGCTTGAGTGCTTATCTTTGAAAGTAAAGAGGAGTAGCAACTAGGGCTTAAAGTGCCAAAGTACAAGTAAAAATTTACACCTAAAACTTAGTTATAATGGCTGACAATAGTAGAGAAAGTGAAATTAATGTTGCTGGCTTTTATTTTTCTAATGGTCAAGCTACTAATGATGCCCCTATGCTTGTGAACTATCTTGTTACTAGGCTTTAACAAGCCATGGGAAACACATCCCTCCAAGGTGAAGTACAACAGCAATTACGCATCCATGGGATTCTCCAATCTCCTCACCTAGAAGAGGGAGTGCCTATGAAAGCTCCTAGTGAGATTTCTAAAAGAGGGCTCTCTACGGTGAGAGAAGAGGAGGACCCATACGAAGGACCCAAAAGCTTACAAGTTGATGGGGCAACTCCCTCACCAAGGAGAGACCAAATCTCAACGGTAGAGCCCCCACCGAAAGAATGAGAAATAAGTGAATCTCCCGCCACCTCGGCGGAAATGGCACCACGAAGAAGGCGGGCAAAACGCTCTCCAACACCCCCTAAACGGAGAAGACCATCGGATAGTCCTTCTCACCGTAATTCAAAGAAGGAAGAAAGGAAGTATGAGAAGAAAAAGGCGAGAAAGAGGTCACCCTCTTCTCCATCTTCATCATCCTCCTCCTCTTCTGAAGGAAGTGATGGTGCGGCTCCCAAAGAATTCAAAAGGAGAGGCCATAGGAAATCCTATGCCGCTTGGCAGAGGTCATCCAAGCTCAAACAGTTCAAGGAGGGAGGAAAGAGTATCTCTTTTCTTACCTACGATGGCACCTTTGGTGCTACGTACAAAGTCTTGGCCTTTATTCAACAATTTGATGCGGCATTTCGAGATGAGGGATTCACGGAGTCCTCTAAGATATGTCATGTAGCCATGCATCTCCAAAAGTCTGCCACGCAATGGTGGTCTAGCCTACGAGCAAATGGTGAAGCTCCACGAACATGGAAAGCTTTAAGAGCTTCCATTATGAAGCAGTTTTTGGCTAGCGATGCCAAAGACAAAGTGCTCACCGAATGGCGAAGCTTGAATCTCTCTCCCTACGAATCTATTCACAAATACGTAGACAAGATTTGGGATTTACATCTCAAAGTCACTATCTACAAAAAGATAGATTTTGGAGAGAAAAAACAACAATTTTGTGCGGGTTAAGATATGGCGGAGTATGTCAACTCCCAAAGGCCTCGCACTATTTCAGCGGCGGTCATACACCATACTATGGTGGCTTCACGAATCCACTTCCAACAAGGGGCTAAGAAAAATCTTAAACCCATGGAAAGCAAAGACCGTAATGAGCCTAAGGGGAAGGACCATGTCCAAAAGTTTCCCAAGGGCAACTTCAACAACAGCAACGCTAAGGAGAAGGGAGTCTACAAAGGCAAACACAAACTCTCTCCTGAAGAGCTAGAGCGTTATCGCAAGGATAAGTGTTGTTTCAAATGTGGGGAGCAAGGGCGTGCTTATCGTGCTTGCCCACAGAAGAACAAACGCAATGAACCTCCTAGAGCTTCCATAATTGAAGTTAAAGAAGAAGATGCTCATCACAAAGGATCTCCTCTATGCCATGCTTGGGGGAAGGTGAGAGAACATGATGCTTTCATTCTCTTCGACAATGGCTCTACTAACAATTTCATATCCAGGGAGTTGGCCACTAAGCTAGGCATCCAAGCCTTTGAGATGGGAAATCCCCTACTAGCCGATAATTCTTTCAAGGGATAAGAAGTCCCAGTTACTCCCTTGATTGGGAAATTGAGGCTTCATGTCCAAAGTTATGTGGACAAAGAGGATTTCTTCATCTCTCCCCTTAAGCATGAGGATGTAATCCTAGGGGCACCATGGTTTGATCGCATGGCGGCCAACATCAATTTTCCTGAAAGGCAAATTTACTTTAAATACTGGGACAAATACATGTACATATATGCTAATGAGTCAGAAAACACTATACCTCTTGTACATAAGCAAGCTTTTGATAAGTCAATAAAGAGCTCTATTTCCGTGTACATGATATTTGTAAAAGACTCTCAAAATAAACCTAATGTTCTATCAAATAAAAATAAAGGGAATCAAAAAGAATTAGGGTTATCTAATTTCCTTAATGAATTCCAAGATGTTTTTATTGACGACATTCCTAATGAATTGCCTCCAAAACGAGGGGATGATGACCATGCAATCAAGCTTCTTCCAGGAAGCTCACCGCCTAATAAACCTCCTTATCGAGTTTCTCAAGCTCAACAAGAGGAAATTATGTGGCAAGTGCATGAGTTGGTTGAGAAAGGAATGGTTAGGCCTAGTTAATCTCCATTTTGTTCTCTAGTTTTATTAGTGCAAAAGAAAGATGGCACATATCGTATGTGTGTCGACTACAAAGCACTAAATAGGATCACTATCAGAAAAAGGTTTCCCGTTCCGCGGGTAGAAGACCTATTTGATAAGCTACAAGTATCGACCTACTTCAGTAGGATTGACCTAAAAAGTGGCTATCACCAAATAAAGATTGTTGATCAAGACATTGTAAAGACCGCATTTCGCACTACGTTTGGTCTCTACGAATTCATTGTCATGCCTTATGGCTTGACCAATGCACCAGCTAAATTTAACCGCATGATGGAGAATCTCTTTAGGCCTCACCGCCGCAGTTACACTGGAGTGTTCTTTGATGATATAATCATCTACTCCAATTCCTTGGATGAACACAAACAGCACCTCCAGGTAATTTTTCAAGTTTTGCGAGAGAATAAGCTTTATATAAATCAAAAGAAAAGTGAATTTTTCTTACAAGAGATTCAGTATTTAGGTCATATTATCTCTAAAGATGGCATCCAAATGGATCCATCCAAGTTAGAAGTAGTAAAAGCATGGCCTAACCCAAAGAATCTGCATGAATTAAGAAGCTTTATAGGTATGTGTGCATACTATAGACGCTTCATAGAAAAATTCTCACTCATAGCAGGACCACTGCATGACCTAACAAGGAGAACACTGCCTTTGAAAAGATTAAAGAGAAGCTTATCTCTCAACCTGTGCTTACACTACCGGATCTCTCAAAGCCATTTGAGGTCCAATGCGATGCTTGTGGTGATTGTCTTGGAGCCGTGCTGCTCCAAGAAGGGCACGCCATAGCATATGAAAGTCGAAGGCTCGACCCAGTTGAGCAAGCTCTAGGCATATATGAAAAGGAACTCCTCGCAGTTCTACATGCCTTAGACACGTGGAAGCACTACTTATTGGGGACTCCTTTCATTCTGCGGACGGATCACCAAAGCCTCAAGTACTTCATGACGCACACCAAGCTCTCTGACAAAAAAATGAGGTGGGAAAATTTCCTTTCGCAATTTCATTTTCATATTGCTCACATTGCTGGCAAGCATAATCAAGTAGCTGATGCACTCTCAAGACGACCGAGAGTGAATGTGGTTTCCATAGCAACTCACAATGATCTATCTTCTATGATAGATGAGTACGATATCGATTCCGATTTTAAAGATGTGATGTCAGCCCTTGCACTAGGGAAGAAAGAGGAACCATTTACCTTACAAGATGGTTATCTTCTCTATGGTAATAGGCTATGTGTTACTAACTCACTACGTGAGAAAGTAATGTATGAATATCATGCTCCTCCATATGCGGGGCATAGAGAGATTCAAGCTACCCTAAGAGGGATAGAAATGTACTTATATTGGCCTACCATGAAAGCGAACATACAAGAGTATGTTTCAAAATGTGTGGTTTGCCAAAAGACAAAGTTTGATAGAGGGAAGCAACCTGGTTTTCTTCAACCTTTGCCAATCCCTAATTCACCCTGGGAGAGCATATCCATGGATTTTATCTTTGGATTGCCTAGGTCTATCCATGGGAATACGAGAATATGGACAATAGTAGACAGGTTCAGCAAACAAGCGCATTTCATACTTGTCAAAAAGACTATTAAGGCCCATCAAATGGCAACCCTCTTTATATCACAAATCTTTAAGTACCACGGCTTGCCAATGTCAATAGTGTCGGATAGAGATCCTAGAATGACCAACAATTTCTGGAAGGGTCTCTTTGAGAATTTAGGTACAAGGCTACATTTCTCTTCGGCCTATCACCCGCAAACGGATGGTCAAAGTGAGATAGCTAACCTAACAATTCTTGATCTACTCAAAGCTTATGTCACTGAAGTAGATCAAAGATCCCAATGGGAGAAGTACTTAATTTTAGTGGAGTATGCTTACAATAACACAGTACATACATCTGTGGGAAAAGCACCTTTTGAGGTAATTGAGGAAAGATCAAAAAGTCCCCTGCTACTTAAGGTACATGGGAAGATCTTCGTTGCAGATGAATATAGCCACAACCTACAATAATCTTTCCAAAATATTAAAGATGATATATCCATCTCACAGCAAAGGCAAAAGGCTACTGCTAACAAGCACAGAAGAGCCCTGAACTTTAAAGAAAATGATTGGGTCTTGCTTAAATTTCCCAAGGCTCGATTAAGGCACACGACGGGCAAGAATCCTACGGGACACCAAAAATACTATGCTAAACTAACAAAAAGGTACTATGGCCCCTTTCAAATTCTTAAGCTAATCAATGAGACGGCTTATCAGCTCAAGTTGCCCAACCACTGGCTCATACACAATGCTTTTCATGTGATCCTGTTAAAGCCTTACCAAGGAGAGCCACCCCAAGAAGCAACCATAGAAGACCCACCGGAGATTGAAGACCAAGAAGAGGTAATGTAGCCAGAGTCCATTCTCCGACACGAAGACAAGGTATTGAGAGGTGGTAAGATTATCCGATGGTATCTTATTAAGTTTAAGAATTATCCTTTTGAAGATGCTAGATGGATGCAAGGCATACAATTAAAGGATAACCTAAACCTTGTCAATGCTTACAATGATTCCCTAGAGTAAGCAAATGTAAATATGTTTTAAATGATCAATGTTTTTGTCTTATAAGACTCTTTTTTTCTTTATTGTGCACAAATGTTAAGAAGTATGCATGCTTAGGATCAAGTTTGCGGAGACGACGTTTCCCAAACACCAAGTAGAGCTTGTCACTCTACTATGGAAGATTAATAAGACTAATGTGCAGACATGCTTGCGGCAGCTTCGGCTCTCAAGCGCCAAATGGATTAGTCATTCATTGTGGAACGGTGTCGTAGGGTAAAATAGGGATCCTATACCCGCGAAGAAAAGGACTAATGACTATGCTTTATCATCTCTACCTCATAGTCGAGGACGACATAGCTTAATAAGTGACTAGATACACACACACACACTATACACCTAAGCTTACCCTTTCCACAAAGTAAAGAGGACACATGTCAAACATGCAAAGAAACCCCCAATTCTTGCCTGAATCCTATTGGATGGGCACAGAGGTGGACCAATGAGAAGTTAGCTAGTGTAAACTAAAATTTTATTTTTATAAATGCTCAAAAAATAACCAATAAGAAATAGTCTCCCTAAAAGACTATTGGACATTCAAAAGGTCCAATGATAATTAAGCAGTTCCTAAAATTGCTTAATTCCTATTGGCCAAAGGACTAAAAGGTCCAATAGCAAAGAAGATAATTAAATTAATTATTTGGCATTTACAAAATGGAAAAAAGGATGGACACTTGTCACAAGGCTCTTGACTGGGCCTCTCAAAGGCTATTGGCCAAATTATTTACGGGCCAATAGGAAGCCAGCAAGAGTAAAACTCATACTCAAATACTATTGGCTAGGCTTTTCAAGGGCCAATAGGAATGCATCATGAGTAATTGGCAAGGGGGTTCAACCAAGAGGAGAGAGGGGGTTGTTTTGAAGGGCATTATTCCACACACACTCACACAACTCATGTGTAGAGCAAGAAAATCATCTCCTTCTCCAAGCTTTAATGGAAAGCTCATCTTCTTCTCCAAGTTTGAGAATGGAGGCCTACACCAACACACACTCACACAACTCATGTGTAGAGCAAGAAAATCATCTCCTTCTTCAAGCTTTAATGGAAAGCTTATCTTCTTCTCCAAGTTTGAGAATGGAGGCCTACACCAACAACTCTTGGATATGGAATGCAAATCCAACCAAGAGCTAAGCTTCAATGCCATGCTTCTCTCCTCTATTATAGACCAGTAATTGTTACATTGGGAAAGACACAAGAGAGATTTCAGGTGGAAGGTGAAGAGGCATGTATCGAAGGGCAAGCAAAGAGAGAGCCAAACCAATGTGAAGAGGAAGTTGTAGTTGGCCACATGGAGAGCAACCATTCTCCGACTTGAGACTACCGAGCAGTGAGTTGCTTGCCCTTTAGCTTAGCTATCCCAATGGCATGATGGAGGCCTTTTTGTTTACTTGCAAGAGCTGAAGAGTCACCAATATTTTCAAAGCTTCAAGATATTTGCAAAGCCGTGGGCTGATTGCACTCTCCCAACAACCTGTTGGTCATCCACTTGTTTCTAGCTTCTTCTCATTCCAAGCTGCTTCTTACCGAGTTCTTACCTATCCCGCTTTTCGCCTCAATGCGCTCAGGTTGTGGAAGCATCTCACCTCATTGGATAGCTAGCCACTTTTGTATGAAGGTTGACAAAGCCCTTTGATAAAGAAAGGAAGTCCCATCCTCCCTCCCTCCCCCTCTCTCTCTCTCTCTCTCTCTCTCTCTCTCTCTCTCTCTCTCTCTCTCTCTCTCTCTCTCTCTCTCTCTCTCTCTAATTCTCTCTCTTTATGGCTCAAGCCTGAGATGGTCAAGGAGGTTGCAGAGAAGTCGGGCCTAAAGTAGTAGCTCTTGCCCTCAGAAATGATGGTAGTAGAAAGCTTGGTCTTGATTCCGATTGCTAGGCATCATTTTTTTGGGAAGGGGCCACCCCTCGAAGCTTAAAAGTAGTTGTTGATAGTGGTGATCAAGGGCTGCCCAATTTCTATCTACCTCCTCTCTAAAAGGAAATTTAGAAAATATTAGTTAATTTTTACTATTTTTATGTTTTCAAAAAATATCTAGGTGAAACCTTTTCTTTTTCTCTCGCTTTCAATAAGTGATACCAATGTACAAAATGCAAAATGAAGTGAATCTCTCCGTGATGAATCTCTTCCCAGATTTGTCGAAAGATTTTCTCCATTTTGCATTTTTCAAAATGAATAAATCTTTGAACGCAAAGCTGAATGCCCGTTCTCTCACTCTGTATGGCAAAGAACAAATGTTTTTTTCTACTTTCACCAAATGTGAATGAAAGGCCGCCTATGCGTTTAAGCTTGCATGCCTGCGCAAAGATCCAAGGGTGTTGCTTTGGCCAAATATGAGAAGATTGGTAGTCATATGAACCCGCTTTCACCTTCAAGGCATATTGTAGCCTTACACATTATGCATGGATGAGAGAACTCATGAGGAGATAGGGACTCTTGTGGAGCAGTGATACATGTGTAGAACATCAAGACGCAAGATAGGGTGGGTGGCAGGAGAGTAAGCAACAATCACAATGGATGGATCACAAGTGGTGTGGTGGAAACAATGCACTCGATTGCCGATAGTGGCATGCATAACAACACGGACATGAGCAGACAGAGGGATTCTTAGTTGTGGTGCTTGAGAACCAGATAGGCAAGGAAGATTTGTTGAAAGAGAGAGAGAGAGAGAGAGAGAGAGAGAGAGAGAGAGAGAGAGAGAGAGAGAGAGAGAGAGAGAGAGAGAGAGAGAGAGATCCCCCTCTTCTTCACCATCTAAACCAACATCTTCTTCTTCATCATCCAATATCTCTCTCTATGTTTGTTTAAATGATGAGGAAGAAGGTAACAATAATACAATCTTTGTGTGTGTGTGTGTGGCTCTAATAGTACAGGCATGTCCATCACAAAATAACATAAGGTTTGGGGTGATCCCAAATTTTTCAATTATAACCTACAATATATTAATTTTTGAACTTAATTTAAAAAATACTTGGATGAATTTTTGCTTCTTCTTCTTCTATTCTCTTCTCTCTCTCTCTCTCTCTCTCTCTCTCTCTCTCTCTCTCTCTCTCTCTCTCTCTCTCTCTCTCTCTATTTTGTTACCATATACATGTGGTAGTGATGTGTGTGAACACACTTAGGACCGCTGGGGCATTTTTTCCCTCTTTAGGAAGTTTTCCCCCCCATGCATTGTATATACACCCATCATTCTAGGGCTATCTATCTTTCCATTGCACACTAAGTAATACACTCTCTGTTGTGTGCCTTGAGCTTCCTTCATCTTCTCCAAGCTATGTGTGTTTTCCTGCAACCCTAATTCCAACAATTGGTATCAGAGCAGGTTGTGTTCTCTCGGACTTAGTCGCCAGTAGCTCCAACACATGCCTGCTCACTTTGTTAGAATTTTGTCTGCTCAGATTTTTTATTCGGGCTCCTCCGTTACCACTATAGGCAGTAATGCACAGGCTATTTTGTCATTTTGTGCACAATTGATGTCAATGCCTTTTTTTGCATAACAGGTCCCTTACAGTCTTCTACATTTTGTGTTATATAGCACGTGTTGTTTCCGCTTTGTTTCTTCTCTTTTTGGGTAGTTTTCACATTAGGTGTAGCATTTACCATGGCTGACAACAACACAGATGTGTTCAAGATGTTTGCTGGTGAGGACAGATTGGATGGGGACAATTACCCTATGTGGGCTTACATGATGCAACATGTTCTTGTGTCAAAGGGCATCTAGAATATTGTGTAGGGCATTGATGTACGTCCTGGTTCTGAGGATGTAGGCGATGTTGAGGATGTTGTAGGTCTTGCTGCAAGGATTGTTGTTGTTAGATTTGTTTTGCCTACGAAAAATCAAGCTCCTTGGGATGTAAAGAATGTGTAGGCTCATGCATTGTCTGTGAAGCGCACCATTACTCCTCACATTCGTTGAACGAAACCTGCAAAACAGGCTTGGGATATTCTAGTCGGTCTTTATGCAAGCCACAATTAGACAAAAATTACATTGCTGTGTAAAGAGCTGGAGTTGAAGATTATGCATGAGGAAGATGATATGGACACTTTCCTTTTTGGTGTCAAGGATATCAATGAGCAACTTATTTCTGCAGGTGAAGTCATTTCTGACAGTTCCCTTGTGCAGATTGTTCTTGATGCCTTGCCAGACTCTTGGAGACTCATGACCCAAGGAAATCCTAAAGTTGTCAAGTTTGATGCATTGTGCACATTGCTGTTGCAAGAGTCACTTTCCAAAAAAAACAGGACTAGACAACATGCAGTTGAATAGGCTTTTATTGCTTCTCAAAGAAAGGGTGGTAACAACATTGCAGCCACTTCTTATGGTTCTTCTGCGAGTGGAAAATCACTTGTTCCTAATGCTTCCGCTGGCAGCAATTTGTCTGGAAATTCTGGTGATAAGGGCAAAAAGAAGATGCGTTGCCATTATTGTAAAGCTAACGATCATTTGGTCAAGCAGTGTCCTAAGTTGAAGGCCAAAGAGACAAAGAAGAAAGAGGGCGGTTCCACTGCAAAATGTTGGTTCCACTACAAATGCATCTATTGTTGAAGTGCGCGAGCGAGAGCGTGTGTGAGTGTGTGTGCAACGATGGAGAAGAGAGGAGAAGAGGAGACCTTGTGTTTGCAGGGGCTAAAACTCACTCTCTACATGTGAGCCCCCTTATTCTATTATGTACATAATGAATAAGTACAGTGGGCGGGCACCTGGCCTAACCGGCCACATGGGGCTTTACCCCAACAACCTCCCACGTAAAGGCCAATGTGGCCGTGAGAGAGAAAAGAAAACCGTACAAAACTTGTACAAGGCCATCACAAGTATGACCTTAGCCAACGCCCACTGGCTCATTGAATCTGTGTGCATCCAGCTCTAATTGTAGAGGAAGTATAGAGCGATCGACACCATACTCCTCACCAAAGCCGCACACATCTTTCAGGTATCTCACCATACACTGCAAAGTACCCCTATGATCAAGGCCAACGTCAGTCACTGCATGACTAACTGCTCCCACTGCAAATGCACCTACTGCAAATGCAATCTCGGGTCTTGAGATGAGTATCTCGTACATGAGACTCCCAAATGCTGATGCAATCCTAGCAATATCTACCAATTTGATCATCTCAGTCAAATCTGGCTCAGAACTCCACTCATGGAAATCACCCTGACACCCGAACTCCTATCCCTGGAATCCATCCTTGTGTCCATCGCATGTCACATGCGCACCAAGAGCATCTATCTGTCTTGAACCCTGTGGGGTAAGAACAATGCCTGGCTCTAACTCACATACATCAGCCTCTGGCCTAAGCATATCCATGAATGATTGAATCACGGCTGAATACTTAACACTCAAGTCATCCATATCCGTCATCCTATCCACAAATGACATGCTCTGTTGCACAACTATCTGCACAATTGGCTCAACATGCTCACAAACTAAATCATCATGCAACCTATCCGCAAAGGAGACATGCCTCATCTCTCTGCATGGTTGCGTACTCACGAAAACTGTGCCGTTTTGCACATGACGTACTTGCATCGCATGAATCGTGCCAACACTAGCACCTCTACCTATGACTAGCTGTCCACGATGTAATCTGAAACTGTGCTCATCCAGCACGACCTGGCATCCGCTGTCTTGTAAGTGACTCACAAAGATCAAGATGTGCGTCAAACCTGGCACATGGCGTACATCTTGCAACATGTATGATGCACCACTCGGCAACGATAGTCTGATATCTCCTGCACCAACTATGTCATACATTGAACCATCAGCTAGACACACATGTCCAAGCATACCACTAGCATATGTGCTAAACCACTCATGACTCGGCGTGACGTGAAACCTAGCACTCACATCTAGTATCCAAAACGAAGGTAATGTGTCGTCAAAAACCGACATAAGAAAGTCAAGAGTAAACATGGAAGCAAATGCGACATCTCCATCATGTGTAGCCACATACGCTACATCTGCTCCCACATCATCCAAAGTGATAGCATCCCTCTTGTGTTGTCTCCTACGCTGTCTCATCTGCCGAAAACAACGCCTACGTACATGCCATGTATGACCACAATGCCAACACACAACATCTCTATGTCTGCAAGATCGTCCTTTGACTGTAGGCATCTCTCTAGACTCATTTGTGCCAAAAGCATTGCACAATCTTTGCCATAACTCTCTAGCTGTACATGCATCCAACCCAATTCGATAGACAGACTCACCAAGGTGTAACATGATCGTCGAATGTGCAAGCTCATCCAAGTCCTCCCACTCATCGTTAGTCATAGACTGTGGCCTAGCATCCATGCCCTGTAGTGGCAACACTTGGCCCAGCTGAGTCAATGCATCATGCATACCTGCTTTCCAATGTTCAAAGTTTGAACCATCAAACTTTGTATGGAAAATCACAAACCCTGACAATGATGTACATGCCAAATCCATGGCGATAACCTGTGACAAGACCAAGCACAAATTGGTCAACTGACAATAGCCAAAGCCTGACTAACTCATACACCAAGTACTGTCAAAATACAACATAAGCTATCTAAGAGAAGTATCATCAAATATGGAGATCAATGTGACGAAACAAAGTGAGCAAAGCCGCTCAAATGATGCCAAAACACCCGCTCTAATCCAAGAGCACTATGTGGTAATCAATGAAACTATCATCAACAATCTCCCTCCTGAAGAGATTACCACATGTATGTCAAATGACATAATTCGGTGAGCAAATACTCTCACAATGCGATGCCAAAACACTATGGAAAAGCAACCACTGAGTGTGAAATGCAATCAAAACACGATTGCAAACCATGCGCATAAACAAATAAACTCGCAAGAAAAATCCGGCACAGTTTTTGGCTATCTAACCATAATGACCATACATGCCATAAACATGCTCAAAACCATGAGCAAATCATGCGCAAAATCTGCACTCAAGTATACATGAGCTACCCCAAAGTCTCAACTCGGTAAACTTGGAAAACAATCCTGTAATCCGAAACACAGTGCATCAACTGCACTCTTCAAGCAAAGCATATACTAGCATAAACTTGGATGCAAACAAACCAAAATATGACACAAATTGATGCTCAAAATAGCTGAAAATCAGCCCATATATGCCATTGCAAGGCGAAGAATACCACTCGCCGAAAAGCGCACATCATGTGCATCCACATGGCAATATAAACGAGCATCAAGCATGTACCAAATGTGTATTAAGAGCATCCAAATTAGCTGAAAATTCAGCTCACAATCATGCTATAAATGCTTGCAAATCTCTCTACAAATCCGTGCACCACACTTTTCAAAATCTGCTCAATCGCATAAGTCAATGCACATAACCTGTGATGAAGCCACTCTCGAACCTGAGAGTCCACAAGAATGCATACATCCACAAAGTGTTCTCAATGTGTGCGCATAAATGTGTTGAAAAAATCAACCTACACTCTCTTCACTGAGAGAAAAACATGAATGCGCAAAACAAGAGAATGACAAAAGCTCGATCCGAGCTCTCTGAATGTAGCAAATAACCACAATATGCATACATAATCTTCAACTTTTTGAATACCCTGCAGCTTGTCAGCCCATATCTTCCAAACCGCTTAGAATTTGCAGAAACTTCCTTCTGCAAAGTTGTAGACCACGCGAAAACGGTTGGGCCTCGTGAGAATGGACCTAAAATGTGCTATTTATACAGGTCAAAACAGATCTGTAAAAAATCTGCACCTGTGTACCCTAGACGTGCAGGCAGTCTGAGTGACGTATCTCAAAATTGGCAAAGATTTTGAGAAAACTTTCTTCTGCAAAGTTGAAGAAGACAAAAAACCGATCGACATTGGCAGGAATCGGCTTGAGACGTTTGGTAGGCCAAAACAGATCTGCAAAAACGTGTTGCAGTTTTTGCTGCTTCTCCGTTTGCCTCCCCGCTGAGCTCCAATGGTGCTCCCAATCCCTGAGCTCTAATACCAGTTGAAGTGCGCGAGCGAGAGCGTGTGTGAGTGTGTGTGCAATGATGGAGAAGAGGAGACCTTGTGTTTGCAGGGGCTAAAACTCACTCTCTACATGTGAGCCCCCTTATTCTATTATGTACATAATGAATAAGTATAGTGGGCGGGCACCTGGCCTAACTGACCACATGGGGCTTTACCCCAACATCTATTGTTGAGTCTTCTGTGAAAGGAGACTATGATGTTGATGTTGATGCAAAATGGCTTTTAGTGCAGAGTGTACCTATAATCCTATTTTCCATGATACATGCGTGTCAGTTGTTGCTGCAGATTCACTTGTGTGGTAATTTGACAGTGGTGCTACAAAGCACATTACCTCACATCATGATTTGTTCACCTCACTTGAGTATTTCTCTCATGGGAATTCTGCCAACAATGCCTCTTATCCAGTTCAGGGAGTTGGAAAGATTGTGCTTACTGCTGCAAATGGTAGTTCTTTCACACTTGTTGATGCACTTTATGTACCTGGGATCAAGACAAATCTTTTGTATGTATCTGCACTTGCTAGACTTGGTCTTGTAGTCAAATTTGTGGATGATAGATGTACAGTACATGTTCTCAGTTTCGGTGATGACATCGTTGCATCTGGCATTTTATGTCGTGGGCTGTATAAGCTCACTTTGTATGATAGGTGTGGGCATAATTTTGCAAATATAGTTTTGGATTCAAAGGCTATTTCAGATGCAAAACTTTGGCATGCATGTTTTGGTCATCTAAATTTTGCATGTTTGCTGCGTTTGCAGAAATTTGATATGATTGCTTCTTTGCCACCTCTTGAAGCACCTGTCAAACACATTTGTGAAGGCTGTATTTTGTGTAAGATGCAGCGTTCTAAGTTTCCAAAGGATGGTTCAGTTGGGGCCACATGCAGGTTGCCGCTTGTGCATAGTGATGTTTGTGGGCCTATGCAAACTCCATCCTTGGGCAATTACCTTTACTTGATGACTTTCATTGATGATTACTCCAGGCATGCATGGGTATTTTCGCTTAAATCAAAGTCCAAAGTATTTATGTGCTTCACACAATTTTTGGCTATGATTGAAAATGTCTCGACATGTACTATGGGCACCCTCTGTTTCGATCGAGGGCAAGAGTATATGTCTCATGAATTTAATGCATTTTTGTTAGTTGTGGCATAAAACACTAATGTACAGTGCCTTATACACCTCAAAATGGTGTTGCTGAGAGGAAAAACGGGTCACTTACGAAAATGGCACGATGTATGATCAAAAGTCGCATTCTTTTTGGCTTGAGGCCATCATGTGAACCACTTATGTACTAAACAGGTGTCTTACAAAAGCTTTGCAGTCTATTACTCCATATGAAGCATGGCATGATAATAAGCCTTCTATTGAGCACATGCGTGTTTTTGGCTGTTTGGCGTATGCTTTGGTGCCACAAACACAGCGCAGTAAATTGGATGATAAGGCCATCAAATGTATTTTTGTTGGTTATAGTGTTGAAAGCAAAGGTTACAAGTTGTAACATCCATACACAAAGCGTATTCTGGTTTCACGGGATGTTGTGTTTGTGGAAGGTTCTGTTCAACCCTTGATGTCATGTACTAGAGACAGTAATGTAAACTACATGACATTTATGACACTTTGTTGCCTCTTTTCAGTGGTGGAAAGTACGAATGTAAATTTCAATGAGGCAAATGTACAACCTATGGCGGTTTTTAAAAATGTTATAGTTTACTAATGCAGATGTACATGATGTACTTGATGAGGAAAGGGATGAAAATGAGCAGGCTAGAGGTATGCCAAAATGACTGGTGCATACATTGCCTGACAGTAAATTGGATGCACCTTTGTCTAGTCGCACTCATTCAGTCTCTCGCCATGCATCTCATGCATGAGATTGTTATGCTTTGGCCGTGTCTAGCTTACATGATGTTGAAGAACCTCTATCTTTTGATGACACACAAAATTCAAAAAATTGGATGGCTACCATGCAATCAGAATATGATGCACTTATAGAAAATGACACAAGGACTTTATGTGATCTGCCTCTTGGCAAAAAGGCCATTGGTACGAAGTGGGCTTACAAGTTGAAACGCAAGCCTGATGGTGAGATTGATCGCTATAAGGCTCGAATTGTTGCAAAGGGTTATGCACAAGCAAAAAGACATAGATTATGAAGAGACTTTTTCTCCCACTTGTTGTATGACTACTGTGCATTTTCTATGTGCATTGGAAGCTCATTTTGGTTGGGATGTACATCAGTGAGACATTGTTACTGCTTTCTTGAATGCTGACATATTTGAGGAAGTTTATGTAATGCAGCCTCGCGGTTTTGTCAAAAAAGGACAAGAGGATAAGGTGTGCAAATGTGACAAAGCTTTGTATGGGTTGAAGCAATCTCCCCGTGATTGGTATGAGAAAGCTGACACTCATTTGGTCAAACGAGGCTTTCGTAACAGTCCAACAAAAATCACATTGTATATAAAGCGTGTGGGTGATGTACTTCTCATTGTGGTTCTTTATGTAGATGATTTGTTGATCACTAGACCAAATGAGAGACATATTTCTGAATTTAAGGCTGATTTGAATGCTACTTTCAAGATGAAAGATTTAAGGCTGTTGCATCATTACTTGGATATACAATTTAAGCAGTGTGATGGTGGTATTGTCTTGTGTCAGAAAAGTTACATAGAGACATTGCTATGTCGATTTGGACTTGAGGATTGCAAACCTATTGCCACTCCCATAAGAATAGGCTTGAAATTGAGTCTTCATGATGCTGGTGATCTTGCAGATGTCACTCTTTACCAAACTGATGTTGGATGCCTCATTTATGTATGCAACACGAGGTTGGATATTCAATTTGCAGTCTCACATGTCAGTAGATTTATGCATAGCCCAGGGTCTAAGCATTGGCACGCTATCAAGAGGATTTTACGCTACTTGAGTGGCACTTTACATCTTGGCTTGTTTTATCCCAAGGGGGGATCATTGCTGCTGACTTACATGCTTTTTCGGACACAAATTGGGCTGGTTGTTTTGACACACGTGTTGGGTTTTCAAGCCTTCTACCCATGGGAAAGATCTTTTGTAGCATGAAGTTGCATGGTAGTTAGCATGTTTCAATTTTCATGGTGAGGAGAAGCTGCAAAGTGTTTTTGAGTCGATCTCTCTCTCTCTCGCTCTCCTTCAATTTGCTCTGCAGCTTCTCCTCGCCATGAACCCTCACAGGCTTCATCCTTCCTAGCTCTGCAGTCCTAACAACTGGTATCAGAGCCATAAGAGCCTGCCCCTGTCTCGGCTCGACTCGAAGAAGCTACCCTGTGGGAAGCGCTGCCTGCAGAGAAGCAGGACCCGGAATCGACCTACTGAAAAACACACAAAAACGACATCAAGCTGTTCGCCCTGGCTGTCTGAGACAGTTTCGACATTGCATCATCTCCTAAATCGGCCTCTTGAGCCTGCTGTGAGCGAAACTGTCCACAAGCGCTATCGTCGACTGTTGCTACAGAGAACGCAGAATTTTTCCTTTTCTTGGGTATTCACACCATTTGGAAAATTATTGAATTATTCAATTAAGAGGACCATCCCACTCTTCCCAAGACGGTGTGTAACTTGACCAAGGTCTTGACGACGGTGGCGGCTAAGCTCATATCGACACGCAGGACTACAGCTCCCCTGCTTTTGGTGGCATGAGCAGTAAACACCAACATGTCCAATGGTATAACCATTCGATCATCCCAAGAAAAGGTATATGACATGCATCGTGTGCCAGTGAGTGTCAAATCAAGGCAGGTTCTTGGGACTATAATTGATGAAGATTTATTTGGTATTAAAGATCAAGAAGGTGATAGACCTGCAGTTGCAATACATGCGGTGCATAGGCATGTTCCAAGTGCCAAGGAAGCTTTACGACATGTTCGAACACATCGACAATTTCCAGAACAAAGGAGAATCTCCTTTGAGACTACAGTACAAGTTTTCAAAACTATTTTTTGTCATAAATTTGTCCTCTTTTATTGTTAAAAACCATCATAAACTTTCAGTCACAGCCTTATTTTTGCCTATAAATTGTCAGTTATTGTCATGCTTGTCAGTTTTCATCATATCAAAATTGTACGGGCTCTAGACACTGCCACACAAATAAGTGGTAAGACCTCCCAATTTTTGTCAGTTCTCAGCCTATTTTTTACCGCTTCTCATGAGGTTACAGGGTACACCTTAAACCCAAGGTTTGGTAGCTACATATTTGGCCTACACCCTATCTGTTTAAGGGGGGGTTACTGATCTAGCACCAGGTTATGGATAAACCAAAAATCCTTGGTTGTGAGAAAACCTAAAACTCACGGCTGACGAGTATACCAAAAACTCTAGGTATCATGAGTTGCTTGTCCAGTTCGGGTTTGAGGGGGGGATTTTTGGGTTTTCAAGCCCTCTACCCGTGGGAAAGATCTTTTGTAGCATGCAATTGCATGGTAGTTAGCATGTTTCAGTTTGCATGGCAAGGAGGAGTCTCTATATGTAAAGGCTTTGATTTAATCAAATAATATAGTGTTTTTGAGTCGATCTCTCTCTCACGCTCTCCTTCAATTTGCTCTGCAGCTTCTCCTCGCCATGAACCCTCACAAGCTTCATCCTCCCTATCTCCGCAGTCCTAACAACACGAGTGTCCACAAGTGGTTTCTGTTTCATGCTTGGCAGCTCATGCATATCATGGTTGAGCAAGAAGCAACCTATTGTGGCCCACTTCTAGTTGTGAGGCTGAGTACAGGGCAATCTTCACAGCTACGGGTGAGTGTGTATGGCTCAGACGCCTTATAACTGATCTCGATGTTGGACAGGACACTGCCAGCACTATCTACACTGAGAGTTAGAGCACATTGGTAGTTGCGAGAAATCCAGTTTTTCATGCTCGCACAAAGCACATTGAGGTGCATTACCATTATGTCAAGGAGAGGCTCTCAGCAGGAGAGATCGGCTTGGCTTATGTGCCAACACAGGACAACCTTGCAGATCTTTTCACAAAGGCATTGTCTTGTGAGAAGTTGGAAGCTCTCCGCAAAGCATTGGGCTTACTCCCCTTTGTGTGTAACATTTAATGGCCTAGTAACTTGTGTGTAGTGGAAAATAGCATGAACATACTGAGCATTTCATTAGAATAGATTCCTAATGAGATTAACAAGAGTGCTTGGGTAGAGAAAGCAACAAAAAGTATAACACCTAGTTAGATAGAATGAACAATACTTCAGAAGAGAGAGAAATTAAGCAATTGAAAATAGTTGAGGACCGGATTTGCATGGAGCCAGTCCCCCCTCCAAAAGGCTTTGTATTATGGTTTCTCCCATCAAGAGAGACATTTTACAATACAATTTCTTGTGTTCCTTCAATACTAGCTAGTGCAATGAAGATGGAAACTTCATGCACTATGAAAAACACTTATGAAACACAACATCAATTCCCTCACGGTCTCAGACCCAAGACCTCACACACCTTCAAAGATGGTGAGAGCTAGCGGGGTATGAGAGTAGATTGAGAGGAAGAAGGAGTATTCTTACGAGAAAGATGTACATCTCCTCACATAATCACTCACATTAGCATAGCTTAGCTTAGTAATTAGCATGGTAGAGGAGATGAGCATGCAATGAAGCTTGGCTCTTGGTTGGATTTGCATCACAAAGCCAAGAGTTGTTGGTGTAGGCCTTCCTTCTAACAAGCTTGGAGTAGGTGATAAGCTTTCCGTTAAAGCTTGAGAAGGAGAGAGAGTCTTCTTTTCTTCACACATGAGCTAGTGTGAGTGTGTAGGTGATAATGCCTTTGAAAAATCAGCCCCCTCTCTCTCTTGGTCGACCCCTCTTGCTATTTTCTCTTGCTAGCATCCTATTGGACCTCCCCAAGCCTAGCCAATGGTAAATAAGCAGCATAAGTGATAGCCTTCTGACATGTGTCCCCATTTCCGCTTTTGTGAGAGCTTTAGGTAATTATTTAATTCAACTAAACTCTCATTGGACCCCTTTGCCTCCTGGCCAATAGGAATCAGGTAAGCCATTGGGCTCCTGAATGCTCATTGGTCCCCTTGGGAGACTGTCCAATAGTCTTCTAGAGAGCTTAATTCTTATTGGTTCTTTTATTAAGTGTTTTTAAATTAATTAAACTAGATTTACTCTAGCCTAATTCGCATTGGTCCACCTCCAAGGCCATCCAATAGGCATTGGGTACACCTTGTGGGCATCTGGGCTAAGGAGCTGACATGTGTCGCTCATTCCCTTTGTATAAAGGGAGCTTGTGTGAGTGTGTGTGTGTGTGTGTGTGTTAGTTTCTCTCTCATCCCCTACTTGCAAGGCTCGCTCCCTCCTATGTAGGGATTGACAAAGACTTTTGGGACACACACAAAGCATCCAATTCCCCCCAAGTTTGACCTTTGGACACAACCTTTGAATTTTGGAACCTTAGCATTTTGGAAGTCTTAATGGGCTGAACCTTAAGGTCTTTTAAGTCCATTCTTGCACATAGCGCTTTTGCAGATGGCCCCCCTTTGGATCCCTATTTTCCCTCCTTTGGATCCCTACTGTGGTCGGTCTGCTAGCTTAACCAATGTTCTAGCTTTTCCTCCCTTGGCACTTCCCCATATTAAATGATCAGTTTAACATGAGAAAATCATTTAGGAGAATTAGATATTGATTATTATGACATTACCTCTCTCATGAAATCATAGTCGTCCTCGACTATGGGGTAGAGAAGATAAAGCATATTCATTAGTCCTTTTCTTAGCGGGTAGAGGATCCCTATGTTACCCTACGACATCATTCCACAATGGATGACTAGTCCATTTGGCACTTGAGAGCTTGAGGTTGCCGCAAGCATGTCTGCACATTAGTCCTATCATCTTCCATAGTAGAGTGACAAGCTCTACTTGGTGTTCGGGAGACGTCGTCTTTGCAAACTTGATCTAAGCATGCATACTACTTCATTTTTGTGCACAATAAAGAAAAAGAAAGTCTTATAAGACAAAAAATTTGTTCATTTTTAACATTTGTACATTTGCTTACTCTTGGGAAGCATTGTAATCATTGACAAGGTTTAGGTTATCCTCTTATTGTATGCCTTGCATCCATCTATTATCTTCAAAAGGATAATTTTTAAACTTAATAAGATATCATCGGATAGTCTTACCGCCTCTTAGTACCTTGTCTTCATGTTGGAGAATGGACTCGGGCTACAGCACCTCTTCTTGGTCCTCGATCTCCGGTGGGTCTTCAATAGTTGGTTCTTGAGGTGGATCTCCTTTGTAAGGATTTAGTAGGCTCACATGGAAAGCATTGTGTATGAGCCAATGGTTGGGCAACTTGAGTTGATAGGCCATCTCATTGATTGGCCTAAGAATCTGGAAGGGACCATAGTACCTTTCTTCTAACTTAGCATAGTACTTTTGTTGTCCCGTAGGATTCTTGCCCGTCATGTGCCTTAATTGAGCCTTGGGAAATTTGAGTAAGACCCAACGATTTTCTTTAAAGGCTTGGGCTCTTCTGTGCTTGTCAGCAGCAGCCTCATGCCTTTGCTGTGAGATAGAGATAGCATCCTTAATCTTTTGGAAAGATTCTTGTAGGTCTCGGCTATCTTATCTGCAGTGAAGATCATCCCGTGTACCTTAAGTAGCAAGGGACTTTTTTATCTTCCCTCAATTACCTCAAAAGGTGCTTTTCCTGTGGAAGTATGTACAGTGTCATTGTAGGGATACTCCAATAAGGGTAAGTACTTCTCCCATTGGGATCTTTGATCTACTTCCATTACATAGGCTTTTAGTAGACCGAGGATTGTGAGGTTAGCTATTTCACTTTGGCCATCCGTTTGCGGGTGATAGGCCGAAGAGAAGTTTAGCCTTGTTCCTAAATTCTCAAAGAGACCCTTCCAGAAGTTACTGGTCATTCTAGGATCTCTATCCGACACTATGGACATTGGCAAGCCATGGTACTTGAAGATTTGTGAAATGAAGAGGGTTGCCATTTGATGGGCTTTGATAGTCTTTTTGACAGGTATAAAATGAGCTTGTTTAATGAACATGTCTACTATCATCCATATTCTCGTATTCCCATGGATAGACTTAGGCAATCCAAAGATAAAATCCATGGATATGCTCTCCCATGGTGAATTAGGGATTGGCAAAGGTTGAAGCAATCCAAGTTGCTTCCCTCTATCAAACTTTTTCTTTTGGCATACCACACATTTAGAAATCTTGTATGTTTGCTTTCATGGTAGGCCAATAGAAATATGTTTCAATCCCCTTTAGGGTAGACTGAATCCCTCTATGCCCTGCATAAGGAGAAGCATGAGATTCATACATTACTTTCTCACGTAGTGAGCTAGTAATGCATAGTCTATTGCCATAGAGAAGATACCCATCTTGTAAAGTAAATGGTTCCTCTTTCTTCCCTAGTGCAAGGGCTGAAATCACATCTCTAAAATCGGGATCAATAGCATACTCATCTATCATAGAAGATAGATCGTTGTGAGTTGCTATGGAAACCGCATTCACTCTCGACCGTTTTCAGAGTGCATCGGCTACTTGATTATGCTTGCCAGCAATGTGAGCAATATGAAAATGAAATTGCGAAAGGAAATTTGCGCGACTCATTTGTTTGTCGGAGAGCTTGGTCTGCGTCATGAAGTACTTAAAGACTTTGGTGATCCGTTCGCAAAATGAAAGGAGTCCCCAATAAATAGTTCTTCCATGAGTCTAAGGCATGTAGAACTGCAAGGAGTTCCTTTTCATATATGCCTAGAGCTTGCTCAACAGGGTCGAGCCTTCGACTTTCATAGCCTATGGCCTGCCCTTCTTGAAGCAAAAAAGCTCCAAGGCAATCACCACAAGCATCACATTGGACCTCAAATGGCTTTGAGAGATCCGGTAGTGTAAGCACAGGTTGAGAGATAAGCTTTTCAAAAGCATTGTTCTCCTTGGTAGACCATGTGTACCTAACATTTTTCTTTGTTAGGTCATGTAATGGTCTTGCTATTAGTGAGAAATTTTCTATGAAGCGTCTATAGTATGCGCACATACCTATAAAGCTTCTTAACTCATGAAGATTCCTTGGTTTAGGCCATCCTTTTATTACCTCTAACTTTGATGGATCCATTTGGGTGCCATCTTGAGAGATAATGTGACCTAAATATTGAATCTCTTGTAAGAAAAATTCACTTTTCTTCCGATTAACATAAAGTTTATTCTCTCTTAGAACTTGAAATATTACCTGGAGGTGTTGCTTATGTTTGTCTAATGAATTAGATTAGATGATGATATCATCAAAGAACACTCCAATAAAAGTTCGATGAGGCCTGAATAGCTTCTCTATCAAGTGGTTGAATGTGGATGGCGCATTGGTCAAGCCAAAAGGCATGACAATGTATTCATAAAGACCAAACGTAGTGCGAAATGCGGTCTTTACAATGTCTTGATCAACTATCCTTATTTGATGATAGCCACTTTTTAGGTCAATCCTACTGAAGTAGGTGGATCCTTGTAGCTTATCAAATAGGTCTTCTACCCGTGGAACGGAAAACCTATTTTTGATAGTGATCCTATTTAGTGCTCTATAGTCGACACACATACGATATGTGCCGTCTTTCTTTTGCATTAGTAGCACATGAGAACAAAATGGAGATGAGCTAGGCCTAACCATGCCCTTCTCAACTAACTCATGCACTTGCCGCATAATCTCCTCTTGTTGAGCTTGAGAAACTCTAAAAGGAGGTTTGTTAGGCGGTGAACTTCCTAGAATAAGTTCAATTGCATTGTCATCATTACCTCGTTTAGGAGGTAGCTCACAAGGGATGTCGTCAATAAAGACATCTTGAAACCCCTTGAGAAAATTGGATAACTCTAATTCCTTTTGATTGTGTATATTTTCTTTTGTTAAAACATTAGGTTCATTTTGAGAACCTTTAACAAAAATCATGTACACGGAAATAGAGCTCTTTATTGACTTATTGAAAGCTTGTGTATGTACAATGGGTATAGTGTTACCCATTTCCTTAGCATCTATATACATGTATTTTTCCTTGAAGTTAAAGGAGATTCTCCTTTCAGGGAATTTAACATTGGCAGCCATGCGATCAAACCATGGTGCCCCTAGGATTACATCCTCATGCTTGAGAGGAGAGACAAGGAAGTCCTCTTTGTCCACATAGCTTTGGACATGGAGCCTCAATTTCCTGAGTAAGGGAGTGATTGAAGCTTCTTGCCCCTTGAAAGCACCGTCTACAGGTAGGACATCTCCCATCTCATAGGCTTGTATGCCTAGCTTGGTGGCCAACTCTATAGATATAAAATTGTGAGCAGAACGAGGGTCAAAGAGAATAAAAGCATCATGTTCTCTTACCTTTCCCCAAGCATGGCATAGAGGAGATCCTTTGTGGTGACTTTCCTCCTCTTGGATTTCGACCAAGGTAGCTCTAGGAGGATCATGGCGGTTGTTCTTTGGGGGACAAGCGCAATACGCATGCCCTTGTTCGCCGCACTTGAAACATCGGTTATCCTTGCGATAACACTCAAGCTCTTCAGGAGAGAGTTTATTTTTTTGCCTTTATAAACTCCCTTCTCTTTAGCTTTGTTGGAGTTGCCCTTAGGAGACTTTTGGACATTGTCCTTCCCCTTAGGCTCATTGGAACCCTTGTTTTCAGGGGGCTTAGAATTCCTCTTAGCCCCTGTTTGGAAATTGATTCGAGAGGCCACCATAGTATGATGTATTATCGACGATATGGTGCGTGGCCTTTGGGAGTTCACATACTCCGCCATTTCTTCGGTTAAGCCCGCAGAAAATTGTTGCTTTTGCTCTCCAAAATCCATTTTTTTTTTTACAGTGGCTTTGAGTTGTAGGTCCCAAAACTTGTCTACATATTTGTGGATAGATTCATAGAGAGAGAGCTTTAAGCTTCGCCATTCGGTGAGTACTTTGTCTTTGGCATCAATGGTAAAAAATTGCTTCATAATGGAAGCTCTTAAGGCTTTCCATGTTCGTGGAGCTTCATCGTTGGCCCGTAGGCTAGACCACCATTGTTTGGCAGACTTTTGAAAGTGCATAGCTACATGGTGTAGCTTAGAGGACTCCATGAAGCCCTCATCTCCGAATGCTGCATCAAATTGTTGGATAAAGGCCAAGACTTTGTCCGTAGCACAAAAAGTGCCATCATAGGTACGGAAAGAGATGATCTTCCCTCCCTCTTTGAACTTCTTGAGTTTGGATGACCTCTTCCATGTGGCATAGGATTTCCTATGGCCTCTTCTTTTTGATGGTTCAAAGGTTGCACCATCACTTTTTTCAGAAGATAAAGAATTTGAGGAAGATGGAGAAGAGGGTGACCTCTTTCTCGCCTTTTTCTTTCCTTGATCTTTGTTGTCTTGACCATCACTTTCATAAGAGGAAGAGGATGAAGAAGATGGAGAAGAGGGTGTCCTATTTCTCGCCTTTTTCTTCTCTTGCTTTTTGTCATCCCTCTTTGAAGTATGGTGTGGAGAAGTATGCGATGGTCTTCTCCATTTTGCAGGTGATGGAGAGCGTTTAGCCCGCCGTCTTCGTGGAGCCATCTTCGTCGAGGTGGCGGGAGACTCACTTCTTTCTCGTTCCTTCGGTGGAGGCTCTTGAATTCTCCTTTGAGAAGGAGATGCGTCATCAAGGAGCAAATTTTTGAGCCCTTCATAGGGATCCTCTTCTTCTACCCGAACCGGAGAGAGACCTCTTTTGGAAGTCTCACAAGGAGGCTTCCTAGGTGCCCTCTCGTCATGGTGGGGAGCCTGGAGAATCCCATGAGCACGAAGCTGCCGTTGCACTTCACTTTGGAGCTTGCTCATTAGCAAAATCAAAGTTAGCTTGCTCATTAGTAGCTTGCTCATTAGCAAAATTAATTTCACTCTATTTACTATTGTCAGCCATTCTAACAACTTTTAGGTGTAAACTTTTTAGGTGTACTTTGGCACTTCAAGCCCTAGTTGCTACTCCTCTTTACCCCTTTAGAAAAAGCACTCAAGCTACCGTAACCGTCGCTCGAATACCATTAATTGCAAGGAATAGAAGAGAGGGTTGTTCAACACCAAAATAGCACCGGCTTCTGTCAAGCTTCTAATAGCTCAATAGTGGTTAAGCCATAGGAAATCCCCGTAGGACTCCACTATTAAGACCATAGCTCTCGACGGTGATGCCGCGTAAACTGCACAAAGGTAGGCGCACTGCAAGGCTGAAAAATCCCTATTCTACTTACTCACATGCAATTAATAGTACCAACCATTTATAGCTAGCTTGAGGACCTCCCTTCTTGAGCAAGAAAAGAGAAACCTTCTGCTCTGATACCAATGTAACATTTAATGGCCTAGTAACTTGTGTGTAGATAGTGAGCATTTCATTAGAATAGATTCCTAATGAGATTAACAAGAGTGCTTGGGTGGAGAAAGCAACAAAAAGCATAACACCTAGTTAGATAGCATGAACAATACTTCAAAAGAGAGAGAAATTAAGCAATTGACAATAGTTGAGGACCGGATTTGCATGGAGCCGGTCCCCCCTCCAAAAGGCTTTGTATTATGGTTTCTCCCATCAAGAGAGACATTTTACAATACAATTTCTTGTGTTCCTTCAATACTAGCTAGTGCAATGAAGATGGAAACTTCATGCACTACGCAAAACACTTATGAAACACAACATCAATTCCCTCACGGTCTCAAACCCAAGACCTCACACACCTTCAAAGATGGTGAGAGCTAGCAGGGTATGAGAGGAAGAAGGAGTATTCTTACGAGAAAGATGTACATCTCCTCACATAATCACTCATATTAGCATAGCTTAGCTTAGTAATGAGCATGTAGAGGAGATGAGCATGCAATGAAGCTTGGCTCTTGGTTGGATTTGCATCACAAAGCCAAGAGTTGTTGGTGTAGGCCTTCCTTCTAACAAGCTTGGAGTAGGTGATAAGCTTTCCGTTAAAGCTTGAGAAGGAGAGAGAGTCTTCTTTTCTTCACACATGAGCTAGTGTGAGTGTGTAGGTGATAATGCCTTTGAAAAATCAGCCCCCTCTCTCTCTTGGTCGACCCCTCTTGCTATTTTCTCTTGTTAGCATCCTATTGGACCTCCCCAAGCTTAGGCAATGGTAAATAAGCAGCATAAGTGATAGCCTTCTGACATGTGTCCCCATTTCCGCTTTTGTGAGAGCTTTAGGTAATTATTTAATTCAACTAAACTCTCATTGGACCCCTTTGCCTCCTGGCCAATAGGAATCAGGTAAGCCATTGGGCTCCTGAATGCTCATTGGTCCCCTTGGGAGACTGTCCAATAGTCTTCTAGAGAGCTTAATTCTTATTGGTTCTTTTATTAAGTGTTTTTAAATTAATTAAACTAGATTGACTCTAGCCTAATTCTCATTGGTCCACCTCCAAGGCCATCCAATAGGCATTGGGTACACCTTGTGGGCATCTGGGCTAAGGAGCTGACATGTGTCCCTCATTCCCCTTGTATAAAGGGAGCTTGTGTGTGTGTGTGTGTGTGTGTTAGTTTCTCTCTCATCCCCTACTTGCAAGGCTCGCTCCCTCCTATGTAGGGATTGACAAAGACTTTTGGGACACACACAAAGCATCCAATTCCCCCCAAGTTTGACCTTTGGACACAACCTTTGAATTTTGGAACCTTAGCATTTTGGAAGTCTTAATGGGGTGAACCTTAAGGTCTTTTAAGTCCATTCTTGCACATAGCGCTTTTGCAGATGGCCCCCCTTTGGATCCCTATTTTCCCTCCTTTGGATCCCTACTGTGGCCTGTCTGCTAGCTTAACCAATGTTCTAGCTTTTCCTCCCCTGGCACTTCCCCATATTAAATGATCAGTTTAACATGAGAAAATCATTTAGGAGAATTAGATATTGATTATTATGACATTGTGGACTGATCATGTCCTCGTGGCATGGCACTTCCCTTTACTCTATGTACCAGCTCTCGTTCACCGCATCACTTCAGGGGAGGTTTGTTACCATATACATGTGGTAGTGATGTGTGTGAACACACTTAGGATCGCCGGGGCATTTTTTTCCTCTTTTAGAGGTTCCCCCCCCCCCCCCCCCTTGCATTGTATTTACGCCCACCATTCTAGAGCTATCTATCTTTCCATTGCACACTAAGTAATACACTCTCTTATGTGTGCCTTGAGCTTCCAACACATTTATCTAGTATGGATAGCTCTACCTCAAGTCAGCTGAACAAGATGTTTTAGTGCAAGAATTTATAGAGGTCAATGTAGACGAGTTGCTAAGTTGTCTAAGCTACCCACAATACAAGAATCTTCTAGATGGTTCCTAGATGGATAGCGGCCCGAGCTAGCACATGGTGAACATGCATGATGTGGTGCCATGCATGCCAAACCTGTTGACATACCCAACCTTTGCCTCGGCCTACAAGCATGTTAGTCAACCCATTTACTTGTACGAGGATGCACTTGGCCAAATGACGTCTCGCCTAAAAGACGGCCATCCCAACAAGCTCAACTTGGGCTTCTTTGACCATAAGACAACTTTTTCATGAGTGTGGTGCTTCAACCTGTAAATAGATAATTTTGGCCATTCTATAACAACCATGGACAAATAATTTTGATAATCTCAAAGTGTCGATTAAGCCCCTTGGTAAGAGTGTGCGAGACCCGTTGTGGACGGGTTAGGCCGCATTAGCTGGTACAATAAAAAGCTCAAGACAACCTTAGTATTGGCTTCTATTTTGAAAGCTCCAGATTCGAAAAAGGTATTCGATCGGGTCACCACGGGAGCGTCTGGACTCTTAGCCCATGCACATGCAGCCGACGATCGACGGAATATCTGCAAAACCCATCGTAGGCCCACCAACAACGGTGCATGGCCCTGCACTAACCCACCGTGCTTTCCACCGCTTTCATCGGAACCTCAGAGCTACTGCCTTGCCGATCACAGCGGTGAAGAGCCGTTTGGGTGTCGCAAAGCAAACTAACTCGTCTCCAAGCCCTGTGAACGACAAAAAGGGAGCCGCAGTTAATGTGCAACGTTTCCTTGGGGCAAACAACTCTGCATGTGCGGAAGAAACCGGTGGCCTCTGCTTTTGCTCGACTTCAATCGGAACGCCACTGATAGCTTGCGCACATGCAGGTCTCCAGTCTCTGCCTCCGACCCAAAAGTGCATGAAGCCCACCAGAACCCCACCACGCCTTGCACTTAGCTACTGGGGCTCTCACCGACACCACCGAGACGTGAGTAGGCGAGCCTTAACGGTCACCCCCGACGAGGAGCCGTTTCCTTGGATTTGAGCGTTGGTATTGGCTGTGGCACAAGACATATCAGCAAAAGCGTTGACCTGTGTCGTGTTGACGGCTGGAGTTGGAGCATGTGCGCAGGCCTCCGGCAGATGGCCTTCATTCACCCTCAATCGGTTAGCCATCGGAACAGCTGCATGTGCGCAGCCTAAGAGACATGTGCATGTGCGCAGGCAATCTGGGCCTTTGCGGACATAAAATCTAACCAAACATGTTCAAGCGGACGGGGCCCGGGGGTATGGGCATGTAGGCCAAAAATCAACTATAGGAAGCGGCGGTAATTTCTCCCCCTCGTCTCTCCCTCTCTCTCTCTCTCACACAGACATACAGACGTCGCCATCGCTCGTCGACACTTCAAGTGGAAGGGTCTCCGTACTTCTTTCATATACAAGTCGTGACCAGCGAGCCGTTCGACACCGAGGGAGGCATTGAGCGCGGGGAGGCAGGTGTCATCAGCTCACTTGTCTCTCACAACCTTGTGCAGCCAACCCAGCTCTAGCGCGCGCGCGCACAAATACATCACAGAGCCCCTCTCTTTACCCCCCCCCCCCCCCCCCCCCCCCAACCCCCACACACACACACAGACGCCCACACGCAAATGCACCTCTTCCAAGCTCTCTGCCATTGCTAGCTGCCAAATTTAGCTAGCTGACATTTTTGTACTTGCTCTCATGGAGGGCTCTTCTCTTTTGTCTACAAGCCATGGATGGCTCTTCTACATTTTGGTAATTGGCATCCCTGTCCTGCTACTCAGCATCTTCTGCTGCCTATTCTTCAGGAAGCCCTTCATCAAGTCTCTGAAGGGAAAGCATGTGTTCATCACTGGGGGGTCGACTGGGATCGGACTTGCGATCGCTCGCACGGTGTTGCGGGAAGGAGCCGTTGTCACGCTCATTTCTCGGAATGCAAGCAATCTTTCCTCGGCTGTGGAGTACTTGCTGGGGGAAGTGCCCTCGACCACAAAGGAGTGCATTCGGTGTGAGGTACTTTTTGTGCTCTATGGCATTGCTTCCTTCATGGATTTATTTAGCGTTAATACTATATGAAGACTACCTCCCGCCGCCACCTCCGCCTCCGACAGTGATGCTGTGTACTGGCCACCACAGGAACTAGAGCTTTCTTCTTTTCCCCAAGAGAATGCCATTAAGGCGGTTTCTCTCAAAGGGCCACTTTTAAAGCTCAGAGATCTTGTCAACTGGCTCTAGCTCAAGGTCTCTAGTGCTAGCTCAGTTTGTAGAGCTTGAGGCCCTTGCTTGCAAGGTCTTGCCCATTTTGACAGCTCGTGTGACATGCAGCCGGCTGTTCCCTAATCCATACGATGGGTTGGCCAACCTTATCCGGTCCGGAACACTCACCTTAAGAGAGGGGTTGCCTTCACCTACTGTGGGTGCAGTTTAATTTTTATACTCTGTTGATGTTTTCTGTATTTTTTGAGTTTGCCAACACAATGGGTTCGGCGCTAGGGTGGATCCGCACGGTGGGAGTAGGACCCCTTGCTAATCGTCAACTGCTTTGTCTCATACTTGAGCCAGCACCATTTGTCCAACGTGGCGGGGGTAGAAGAAGCGTTTTCCAACTCTGCCGATTTCGGTAGAGTTGAGAAGCTTGAACAACGTTTGCTAACGAAGGCAGGCTAGGGTAAAACTCTAGCCCGTATCTCTACAAACTAAAATTTCTCATGAAAATGAAGGTAGTATAGAAAAGTTTAAAATTCTTGCTGCTGCTCGCTTTTTAGCTTTCAATATTTTGGCTTATTTCCTTGGTTATTTGTAATTGAAGTTTTGGTAAGGAATCTAGAGATGTAATACTCCCAGACCTTTTTATTGCATTGGGGAAAAACATTGTTACAGCATAAAGAGGCCAACTTTAGGCCACCTAGTCGAGCAAGCAGTCTGCGAACAACACCATGGACAGAATTGCGTGTGCAAGGGTGCAAAACGAAGCCCGTGCTAAACTCTATCAGCATCTAAAAGCTTAGCGCGAGCAGCAAAACAGGGCTCACGATCCTTTAGGTCTTCCTTTGGGGGCCAGCTTTTTATTGGCCCCTTTACCCTGGTTTCTTTCCTTAATACAATTTCCTGCTCTTTTAAGTTAGAGAAAGCATTGTTTTATCAACTTGTCACGAGTACTCATTCAATTATCCACATGCATCGGGTAGGTGTAGCATTTAGGTAGTGGCTCTTTGTACCGTGTCCTTTTGTTTCTTGTTGTGCTCACCCGTTTATATTAAATATTCCGTTAATGAAAAAAGGCACATTCCATAGTCCCACCTTGCAACTTGAATGTTTCAATGTTTCTCTTGTTTTTTCATCTCTCTTATTTTTGGCCTCCATAAGGCCTAACCAAGTAAAGCATTGATCACCTAAAGAGCAAAAGAGAGAGGCGCACAAAGTTTTGAATCCAAGTTTTTCGTTTGCAAATGATTACCTTCACTTAAGAGCCTCACGTCTTCCTTTTCAACCTTTTGTTTTAGGGAGGTCCTTATATTTAGGGCCCGCCATTTTCTTTTCAACTTTTTGTTATGCAACGGCCACATGAGCCTTCATCTTGTCTTTTTCCTTTATTTATTTTTGGGTAGAAGCCTGAAGGGGCATTAAGGCCCTGTTCAGACGAGGGGGCAATAAGAAAAAGGAATATTACCAATAATACCTCTCTAATTTGTGGAAATTCCCAAAATACCCCCAATATCTTGTCATGAATTCCCAAAATGCTCTTCACATTTTCCAAAATACCTCTAGTGGTTATGAGACTATATTTCTCTAAAGATAAAAAAGTTTGTAGCTTTTCATAAGAAGAGTGATTGTCTATCAATACAAGATGCTAAATTTCCTTTTTCAAATGAAGTAGAAATTGTATTAAAAGAAAAGCTGAAAAGTATACAAGGACCCACACCAAGGGGGACGATCACCTCGAGGACAACAGATTACAACATGAAGAGTAAGTCTTTCATAAGGAATTTAGGGGCATAGTTAAAACATTGGGATCTTTTTCTTCTATTGAGGCCATTCGAAAAGCTTTTGTAGACTTGAGACAGATGATAAGGGATCATGGACTTATTGCTGGGAATTGTTAAAGGCTTGATATTCAGACGTGGATAGTTTGGAGGGGGTTTATTCTTTGGTTCATATGGCTAAGAAGGAATGCAGTTCTATTTCACTCTACTTCTTATCACTCTTTTGCCCTTCTGTATGAGCTCAAGAAATGCTCAACTTCACTTTGTAACAAAGTCTATACTGTAAAACTAGAATTTGAGTTGGTTATGTAGGCGTTGGAGATGAATCGCTTCATTATTTTTAGACATAATTGCCTTTTTTTTGTGAGGTAATCTGCGACAAAATACATGCTAAGCACTCAAAACGGGATCTCAATTGTCAAAAAGGAATAAAGATTAGAAAATCTTGAACAATCTGACTAAAATAGATAAAAGGGTATTTTGGGAATTTTTGTAATTTGAAGGGTATTTTGGGAATTTCCACAAATTAGAGGGGTATTTTGGTAATTTTCCCTAAGAAAAATCTAGGGAGCGTGATACCTCTGTGGAGAAGTCCCTTTGGTTGAAAGCATTCTCGCTCATTTCTAGACCCATAGACAAATTTGCCCCCAAGTCCCTTTCCGTATATGGTTGCCTCAAACTTGCGGTTGAACGGTAGACTACCTCGCTTATGTTTGACTGAATCAATTGCACTATTGGTGCATCTTCTCTCATCTCTCTCTCTCATCCAAGTGCTCACATTTAAAATATATTACTGTAAGGTGTCTTTAATTCTAGTTTTTTAAGCTTTCCAAGACCTACACAACGTGTCTTAGCTTCAAGAACAACACAAGGCAAGTAAGATGCACTATAATTTGCTTGTAAAGCTTGGGATTTGAGTGATGTAGATTATTAATCATGCTAATACAGGAAAAGCAATGTGACCAACCATGCCTCTTATGTTAATGTGTGTGTCTTTGCTCGGTGTGTAGGTGGCAGATGTAGCTGATTATGCGGCATTGTCGAGTGCTATCGAGCGGGCCTTTACATGGAGGCCAATTGATGTGTTTGTGTGCAATGCCGGGCTTACACGAGGTGGATACTTGGGTGATGGACAATTGAAAGACTTAGAGGTTACTGTGCAAACCAACTTCATGGGGAGTGTGAATGCTCTTCATGCTGCCCTTCCTCTCCTCAAGCGCCATAGCTGCAATAAACCCGTCTCGATTGTCATCACGGCTTCCCTTGCCTCTTTGGTAAATATCATCAACCCTTTCTTTGGAATAGCTTGCCATTTTTTGTTATAGTTTCTTTGCTTGCCTTCTGATCCCTTATAAATAGTAGCAATTTTGAAATCTCTCTCTCTCTCTCTCTCTCTCTCTCTCTCTCTCTCTCTCTCACACACACACACACACATACACAAACTAGTGTTCATAGAAAACGTGTAAGCAATTACAATGCACCTACTACGTTTCGGTTTTTACATGTGGATTTTTTTTTTTGCAATTTGGAAGAATTGCAAATCTTTCCATAGTTTAGTTATAGTAATAGTAATCTCACAAAGTTTTGGAAATAGCCCAATTTTTCCTATTTGTTTAGAAAATGCTTTTTGGGAATAGGGAACACTGACACACATGTGCCCGTGCGTGCGTTGCACACACACATAAATACCTAGAATGCACTTAACAATGCTCTTTGCCCTAAAAACGGAGTCCAAAGTGTGTGCAATCCATACCATTGCATTTTTGTAGCACTTAAATCTGAAAACTAAAAGAATGTAAAGAGCTTGGCTTTTTTAGAGCTCACAAGGTAAAGAGGTCACATTTTAGGGTGAATTAAACCAAAGGGCCCATTTGCAAACCTAGTTCAAATCATGGATGCTACTTTTGAAGATACACAAGAAGTTTTGGACAAATTCTCACAATAATTCCCACATTATGACTTACCTCAACATCATGAGCTTTTGTGAGGGAGGCACGGCATACCTAGCTAGGTACGATTGGGGGTAGGGGACCATCGGCCCTGTGGGGGGGCCGGTGGTCCCTTGCCCCCAACGTACCTAGCTAGGTATGTGGTGCCTCTCGTGCAGAAGCTCATGGTGTTATGCATTGTATGAAAAACATTGAAAAAGGCTCCCTTTTCCTACATGAGAAAATTTCTAAGTCTTCTTGTGATATTGCATGGTTCTCTTTTCATGTAGTTCTTCATGTATGGTCATGCTGTTTATACGGCAACCAAGTTTGGAATGCGAGGACTTGCAGAAGGGCTTCGTTTTGAGCTCTTGCCGTATAACATGAAAGTGAGCTTGATTTGCCCCGGCTTCACAAGCACTCCTTTTCTTGATGAAGGTATGCATTATCCCTCCATTGTTATCATATGATGTAGCCGTTGTTGTTATGGTATCATTGGAAATTGAGTTTGTTAAAAGTTTTTGCTAGGCGTGGATCTATTTTCTTGATGAGACATTGACACAAAGCACATTTTTAGGTTATGAGTGGGAAGGCAATGTGAATGAGAGTGAGTAGGAAGACAAAGCACATTTTTAGGTTATGAGTAGGAAGGCATTGTGAATGAGAGTGTTCTTTTGTCCTTCAAATTGGAAGAGAATCTGCCCATTTGAGTAGGTGCCGCGATCTTTGAAAATAAAAAGAAGAGAAGAATCAACATTGGCTCTCCTCATGCAGTTTGCGTTAAAAAATCGACACTCAGCATGTCAGAGCTATTGTGCTTGTGGTTACAACAGTTTGCAGAGGGTCAATCTCTAGGTTGCGTGCACGTGAGTATATGTATTGGCCTAGAACACTGAAGGAGATGATGAGAGAGTGGGTAATGTCTTCGGGTAAAAGCATGGTTTGGTGGTACAAATTCTCCACTATTGTAGTGGTTTTGATCAAACCATTCACACAGTCCATCCAAGAAATGTTGTTCTTATATGTATATGTCTAAAATCTAAGAAATGCCACCAATAACAATGTGTCAATTGTCTTCTGTGCAATAGAGACATTTACTATAAGTGGTTCTCAAAGACGATGCTTCTTTGCGTTGTCTAACCATGCTTCGATCCCTCTGTTAAAAGTAGGAAGAAACATTGACTTTGCACCAGGCCCAATTCAACAAGCTTTAATCAAATGATTCAAATTACTTGCAACAATAGTCTACAATTGCTCCTAAGAGTTCAAAGAGTCTATAAAGGCCTTATGTAGGCCGAAAATAAAGTTGTAGTAGAAAATTTTGAATGTTTAAGTAGAATTTCTCTTGCTCAAATATAGTTTGAACCTTCCCAAAGCGAGCTACACAATGTATTTTCCCCATGAAATTATTATTTTCCCGAGCCTTGCACAAGAAGGTTTGGACAAATTCTCACAATAATTCCCAGTTGCTACTACCCTCAAATATCATGAGCTTCTGTGAGAGAGGCACCGTATACCTAGCTAGGTACGATTGGGGGTAGGGGATTGCCGGTCTGGTGGGGGGGTAGGGGACCTATCATGAGCTTCTGTGAGAGAGGCTCCGTATACCTAGCTAGGTACGATTGGGGGTAGGGGATTGCCGGTCTGGTGGGGGGGCCGGTGGTCCCCTGCCCGCCCCAATCGTACCTAGCTAGGTATGCATTGCCTCTCGAACAGAAGCTCATGATGTTATGCATTGTATGAAAAACACTGAAAAAGACTCCGTTTTCCTACACGAAAAAATTTCCAAATCTTGTGTTGGAATCTATACTCTTTGTGAAGCAGCCTCAAATTCAGGCTGCTACGTGGCTTCAAATCAAATTCAGGCTGCAGCAGCCGACGGGGAGTTGATGGGTCGCGACTCATAGGGAGTGGAGGGAAGGCTGCTACGTGTCTTCATATTCAGGCTGCACAGTCGACGGGGAGTTGATGGGTCGCGACTCGCAGGGAGTGGAGGGAAGGTGAAGAGGCAGGGAGTGGAGCTGGTAGCCGTTGTCACGAGTCACCAAGCTGCTGCCATACTCTCTCTCTCTCTCTCTCTCTCTCGCCCTCTAGCTGAAGCAGGAGCCTTCACAAAGAGAATCTCTCTCTCTCTCTCTCTCTCTCTCTCTCTCTCTTTGTGAGTGTCACACACACACACACACACACACACACACACACACACACACACACACACACACATCAACTTAGTATGTGCTGTTGAGCAACCAAGGCCCGCGCACCCGTGCATTGTGCTACAGTTGCGGCCACTGCTCGAATCGAAGGGCAGGAGACGTTTGTATGAGTGTGAGTAGAGCAAGTTCGCAACAACTATTTGTCCGTCAATCTTCTGTCTCTCTCTCTCTCTCTCACACACACACACACCCACACACAAGTAGGTGGGAGAGAGCTAATCAAAGAAAGAGAGAGAGGCTGGCTGCCACTAATTGTAGCAGATCAAGAGGAGCATCAGGTCGTGTGTCCACTGTCGCCGTGACCAAGGAGCATCTCCACCCCCCCACCCGACCCCGTTGCTATGATCACACTTATAGCTCTCTCTCAGATGAGGTGCAACGCATTCATTGTAAGGATTCCGAAACGGCGGAGAGAGAGAGAGAGAGAGAGAGAGAGAGAGAGAGAGAGAGAGAGAGAGAGAGAGAGAGAGATTTTGTTGATGAATCAGTTCATCATTATCTTCTACATGATCACCTCCGTCATAGTCGAGGAGGAGCTGCAGGCAGAACGCAGGGTCCACATGCTAGGAGAGGGTGCCCTACTAGGCTACTTGAAGCTCGAACTGCAACTCGAGAATCTCTCATGTTAGGAGCAGCGAAAGAGATACAGCTCAGCACATGCAAACCAGACGTTTTAATAATTTCTAGCCACATTTGTAAGAGAGAGTGAGACAGATATAGAGAGAGAACTTAGAATATAGTGCAAATTTGAGATCTAAAATCACGTATCCTCTTCTTGCATTCAAGATGTCGACAGCTCTGAGGCCAAAAGACACTATCAGAAAATGGAGTGACAGTGGAGAGAATTTGACGATCGGGTGTAATTAACCCGAGTGCAACATCTCACTCATCAAGCACAACATGAGAGCACACCTCCTAGGGAAAGCACAAGCCCAGCTGGGAAGGGTCGGGGAAGAGGTTTTGCCGTTGGAGAGGGAAAAAGAGAAGGAAAGTCTGCCGAGGGGGGGGGGGGGGTGTGGGGAGAGAGAGAGAGGCTCTCATTGGCAATCTACACACCTCAAATTTAAAGTGATATATAAAAAATGAAGATTCTAGGTGCTGACCTTTTGAGTTGCTAACGCTGTTGGCTGGCAAATCAGCACCAAAGTTAGCTCTGCTAGAGTTAATTTTGATGGCAACACGCTAAGGATGTCTTAGCAGTTGATGGTGGTGGCTCTGCTACTCTCGCACGAGTATGTGCACCTCTCTCTCTCTCTCTCTCTCTCTCAAACAGTAGCATAGTAGGAAAGCTTGAATCAATGCAATAGTTCCAGTGCATTTGCTAGCATGACCTCAAGGCGGGCATCACAACTGCGCCATGGCTATTAGATTTGTTGCGTGAAGTCATGCTATTTAAGATCAAATGCAGCTAGGGCTGCGCCTGTTAGAACCTCTCTCTCTCTCTCTTTTTTTTTTTGGGACAAAAAGCACTTCAAATAGCAAACAAATTATAAATATTAGATTCATACCTTTACTGCTTCAAGGCACGCAAGGGTGCAACATCAAATAACAACCAATACAGTGAATCCAAGAGAATCTCTCTCTCTCTCTCTCTCTCTCTCTATATATATATATATATATATATATATATCTCACACACACACACACACACACACACACACACACACACACACACACACACACAGTGCATAGGAAACAATGGCGACAAGCTATTTGGTTCAAGGTGGAGCCATCGTTGTGGCCTTTATATTCCCTTCATTGGGCTTGATTAGGGAAGCTTTTTTACTTTCAATATCCTCATCGTGGTACCCATGAAGGTCCATCGCAGTCTCTAATCAAATATACTACATGCATTTTTGTGTCGGCCGTGTCAAGAAGCGTCTGATCACAATTGCCCCCAATATACTGCCCTTGCACTAGCCACTAAGATTGTTGCAGCAAATGGCCTCTTAACTGTCCCAGAAGGACCCTTCTATGGAATGGGCTGCTAATTTCCCAGCACCCATGCATGCGTCAGACTCTCCTCAAGGGATTGAGCCAAGGACCTGAGGGGGCCAACTGCCTAGCCATGTGTATCGGCCTGGAGTCAGCTCCTCCCTCGCCTCGGCCAAGGACCTGAGGGGGCCAACTTCCTGGCCATGTGTATCGGCATGGAGTCACCTCCCCAGTAGAGGCGACGCTTCACCTCACCTCAGTAGCAAAGGTTCGACATGATATTTTAGCCATTTTTGCAAAGTAAGAAGATGTACTCTTGATACCTATTGTTCTCATATAGTGCTACATGTCATAAACTTTTGCTTCGAAGGCATCACATACCTTAGGTCTATTATTATATAAGTTAATGATACACACACAGAGAGGCCTCGCAAAACACGTAATTCTATAACCAACCCACCTACATACACGGTTGTGTAAATACATAACCACATTAAGAGAAGACTATGAAACCTTTTTCGTGCGCTTTGTCTAACAACCAGCTATTATATCTATTCAAAAATTCTAGAAACCTATACTCTTATCACCTGTATGAGATCATGTATTTAAAAAGAAAACTTCAAAAGAAATTGCAAAGCAAAAGCGTGATAGTTAGAATTCATGGGAGGACGAAGAAGTGAATGTATCCATGGTCTTTACAAGTCTAGCCTGAGTAAAAACATGAGAGAATTAGGGAAAATCAGTCATAGTGACATGGATTGCATTGCTATGAAAACCATCAAGGTGAACTCATTCAGCTTATTGACAACATGATAATTGTTCTAAAATGTGTAATTCAACGTGTTTAGTGCCAATGCCGGTTTAAATGTGGTAAGTCAATTATAAATATACTACTAGGTATTTTTAGTTCTTTTTCGCCACTGAACGCGACGTGACACGTCCTCTTGCTCTGCAATGTTAATTGAAAAGAGTACATAGGCGCACGAGTGATTAACACTGAGAGAGAGAGAGAGAGAGAGAGAGAGAGAGATAGAGAGAGAGAGAGAGAGAGATTAGACTATAACGATGAGAGAGAAACCGAAGAGCTAGACAGGTATGCTTCGGCAGCATCCGGCCACACTTGATATGGAGAGAGAGAGAGAGAGAGAGAGAGAGAGAGAGAGAGAGAGAGAGAGAGGACCACCCACGAGAACTGGATACAGGACTGTGCGCGCGCGCGCGTGTGTGTGTGTGTGTGTGACAAAACCCATCCAAAGAGAGAGCCACTCAAAGTTCTGACATGTGTGTCATTAATTTAAGTTGTCATAGTAAGAGCGAGCGAGACTCGCCAATAGGCGGGTCGCGCAAGCTAGTAATGATAATGTTGGTTGGTGTGGCAGCGGACAAGGAGGAGGAGATATGCAAGCTGCTCAAGTGGGTGAATTTGTACAGCCGGGCGTGGGCGGAGTCGGCGGAGGGCGTGGCCACCCATACTGTGGCGGCCTTGAAGGCGGGCTCTTTTCTGGTGACCACCAATCCGCTGGGTCTAGTCCTGGCCACTCTCGCTCGTGGCTTTGTCCCCTCGGACTCTCTCCCTCGCCTTGTGTTCGAGCTCTTCTTCTTCATTCCCTTCAGGTACTCTCTCTCTCTCTCTCTCTCTCTCTCAAAAGTCTGGAGTTCAAAACCCGTTGCATGGATCTTGCCAAAGAGCGCACACCGAAGCTCCGTGCATAAAGCTTCTTCTCCTGTTCTCTCTCTCTCTCTCTCTCTCTCTCTCTCTCTCTCTCTCTCAACATAAAGCTGATATACGTGTACGTGTGTGTGTACAGGTTGTCGTCCATGATAATCATTCCTATTTTCCGGCTGATCGTTTGTCGGAAGCGGGCAGCTGCCACTCATGTCTCTCCCTCCTTCTACGATCTCTAGACTATGTCAACATCGGCTTGCTTGATATTCGATTGCCTTCACACGCCACTTTCAAGTATTTAAGTAATATGGTGTTCTTTTTTTCTTTTTATAGCAAAACTCACAATTGTGAGTGAACTATATTAATCAACCCAAATAGTTACAAGGTCTTGTCATGCTTGTGTTTAGCCATGACATCATCCAAGGACCCAAATTACATCGGCTATCAGGGTAGCGACCCCAACCAACTTATCCTTGATACATAAGGTCCATTATCATGTTCTTCTGCAAGTAATATGGTGTTCTAAGTATTATGGTTAGAACACCATGTGAACACCACCTCTATTGTCAAAGTAATAGCATTCATTCCAAAAATTGGAAGGGTATCTTGAGATTATTTGGGAGTTTCATTTATGTCAACGTCGTTTTGATAATTTAAGTTTTATTGCTGGTTTAGATTCCAAAAGTAGTATTTCTTTCAGGTAGTGAAGGTTCGCATTAAAGTTCGAATTTTGAGAAGTATCTGTGAGTTTCGATCTGAGGGCATTTTGATAATTTTCATTTATCGCTTGTTTAGACTCCAAAATCAGTAATTCTTTCGAGTAGTATGGGTTTTGCATTTCTCAGACTTGGCTGAAGTTTAACTTGAAAACTATAAAGCGGCAATGATATAAACCTTGAAACTCCACACGTAGCTCATAGTGTAACGTGGGCATGTCGCAAACTATAGGATATGTCACATTCTTTTTCCTTCTTTAAAAAGAATTTTCACCTTCGAAAAATTACATTGGAAGGAATAGATCTAAAATTGTCGCACATAGAACTCTACAAAAAAAATATTTCCATTTGACCAAAACAATGCTTAGTTCTCTTTTCTTGAGTGAAGTATTTTCAAGCTCATGAGGAAGAGAGTAAATATCTACGAGATCTATAATCTGATGGTATGGAATCAAATTATTCGAATCCCCAAGTGTTTTCTTAAGCTATTATACTACTATAAAAAAGAGTGGATTCCACTTGTCTTTGGTAACTTGAGCTTGCATGTTCTCTCCCTTGTCTTCTTAAGTATTGTGTATGGATCACAGTACATAAGATATAATTTTTAAACATAGTTCAATTTTTATGGTTTTTGATTTTTGCTTTTTAAAAGAAACCTTAGTGTCATGTTGCGTTAGGGAGACTTTCTTGTTTTCGGTGCATGGTGGAGACTTACTTTAAATGTTTATTTCACTTTCATTTCATATCTCGACATGTCTTGTTATTTCATATCTTTTTTTTTTTGTGCAAAACTTACAATTGTGAGTGAATTATATTGATCAACCCAAAAAATTACAAGGTATTGTCATGTTCGTGTCGAGCCATGATATCATCCAGGGATCATAATTACATCAGCTATCAAGGCAGCCATCCCTACCAACCTGCCTCCTCATCCTTTTGTTATTTCACATCTTGACATCTTTTGATTTTTTTTTGCATTCTATTGTTTTAAAATGTTAAAATGAAGCTTCACCTTGCATAATTCTAAAAAAATATAGATCTAGTCCTCGCCTTCGGTGGCCTCTCTCTCTCTCTCTCTCTCTCTCTCTCTCTCTCTCTCTCTCTCTTTGCATATCACTATGTAATTGGAGTCGGAGGGCGCATAGACCAGATGAAGGAGGTACAACCACGTGTGCGGGGGTGGGAGAAAAATCCCTCTCCCTTTTATAATAGTATAGATACACACATATTTATTTATTTATTTATATGTATATATATATTTATTTATTTATATTTACACATAGATAAATCAATAAATAAATATATATAAATATATATCTATATTACACACAAATATATATATATATATATATATATATATATATGATTTTTTTGATGAGCTTTTTGTTTAACATTTCATTCCATAGCCTCACATGGCTTGATTTTTCTTGTAGTCTAACTTAATTCTAGTCAATATTCAAAAAGTCTCTTTTATTAAGTGGTCGTTGGCCGAGTTTCCTCTTCACAAAGAAGCGAACCGGTACTACTAACATAAATTGAAAATTTGTAGAATTTTTGAACTATTTTCTCACATATTTTACCGGTTTTTCTTCCTCTATCATGATTTGCAATCGGCTAATATTGACATTCAATCGGCTCAAGGCTAAGCTGAGGCAATCCTTTCTCGAACAATAATTCAATTTGACCCCAACCTAATGATTTTATCATTTTCTTATTGTTTTAGAAAGTAATCTTTTCTCAGAAGTGAGGTCAATTAAACTTGTCATCCTTTCTGAGAAGTGAGGTCTCTTATGAGAGTCAACATATGTTTTAGCTTTATCTTGACCTTTTTTTTTTTACTTTTGCAAAACTCACAATTGTGAGTGGATAGTATTAAGAATAGAAATATACACCAATACTCGAGCTCAGATCGAGCATTGAGGGTCAAAGGATTACAAGTTATCTGCTTGGCAGAGAAACCACTCTTACTCCTCGGCTTTCTTAATACTGCGTGCCGCCTTGAGCAATTGTAAGCATTTCATTATAATGAGCAAGAACTTGGCAATGAAAACACACTAATCACTTCTTCAAACAAGCTCAAATGGCAAAACTTAAAAGATACAAGTCACCTCGCATTTGTTAAAGAACTTTACAAACAAGGAAAGATGAAGATTCTGAAGCCAAGCACAACGTTGAAGTACCACAATCTCAATTGTTGATAGTAGAAAAGCATGTACAATAGTTACTTTGAGATAGGATACTCAGACTCTCTCACTTTGCAATGTGTAGCATCAAAGCTTCTCTCACACCAAGTGTGAAGCTTACAAGGTGATGACTACACCTAAATCCTTCCTCACATATAGAGTGTTGGGGTGCTTTGTGAGATATTGCAGATGGTTTGCAAGAAGGGGAGGGATCTATTTATAGGTTGGAAACCCCTCATTAAGATTAATGAAAATCTTACTTTACAAACTTGTCAAACTGAGATTACGATCTTTTTGAATATCAAAATATAGTGGGTCTTCTTTGTCTGCTTAAGTAATGGATGTGGGCTCAAGAGAGACATTACTAATGGTAGATAGAGTGAAATTAGAGAAGTTAAGGAAGGAAAGAGAGAGAGAGTTTTTATTATGAACATGTCTTGAGGTGAGGTGCCTTTTAAAGTTAGATCAACATATATTTTGTGTTAGTAGGTTAGTGGTTAGTGTTAGTAATCACTAAAATGTTAATGATACATTTAAAATGGATATAATGAGTTGAATGATTAAAAGAGGATGGGTGAATGAAGTGAGGGAATTCTTGTGATGGTGAAGCTTTGAAGAAGTTTGGACTTACCCTTGTGTAGATCGTCAAAAATGATTGGAGATCTTTTTTCTTTCTTCTCTTCTTTATGTCACCACCACCAAGGTTGATTACCGCAATGAAAATGGAGATTTGGTTGATGAGGTACCTCAGTTTGTAGAGGTTAAGCATGATTTACATACTGAATTTTATGTATATAGAGAAGAGGTAAGCAAGAATTGTAATTTAGAGGTAATGAGACATAAAGAGGTTGTAAAGTTTATATGAGAGCTATGGAAGTGAGAGAAAAGTGTAATGATGAAGAGGGTGAGAAACCATGGAAGGTGCATGTTTGAGTGAGGGATGGAGAGAAATGGGTATGTGTTTGTGTGTGGAAGTGTAAAGGAAGGTGAGAGAAGACTAAGGTGACTTGTGAGAAAAAGTGGATAGATTTGGGTCCACCAAAAATCCATATCTCACCGATGGTAGCTATAAAAATTATAAAAAAATTTGAGGTGATTATTATGTTTGTGGGTTATATTTTTTTATTTTTAGCACTTTCTCAAAATCGGGGTGGAACTGGATGCCAAAAAACCCATCAAAATATATGCTTTTTTCTCAATGTAAAACTCTTCTTATTGCCCCCCTTTTATTGAATTTGCATAAGGCTCCAATTGTGAGCCACTCCTTGAATGAGCATGATCTAATAGATTCATGAGGGTTTAAAAATATGCATGGATTATGATTATTTACAAATATAATATATGGATATGATGAAAAAACAGGTTAGTTTATAAACAATTTATGAAATCTAAAATAGTGTCACATATATATATAAATATAGAGAATCAAATGAGGGGGCTCTTATTTGTTTCTATTGATATAGGCCTATTTACAAGAAGTAAGAAAAAATGCATGTAGAAAATTATAATTTAGTAAAAGAGAATGACATGGTGAAATGTATTTTTGTGATTGTTCTCTGAAGTGGACTGACGCCAAAATTTAGAGGCTTGGATGAAAGTATTTATTCATATAATAGAGAGAATGCACAATGGTAAGAGAGTTATGATAATAGTGAGTCAATGAACATAACATACTTAGGCAAATAATGCGCACTTAGATAAAAATATTTAAATAAATATCAAAATAATTATAATAAAGATTCTTATATTTAAACCCTATATACAATGAAATAATTACACAAAAATGAGCTGTAATATATTTTCTATTTTATTTTTGGCTCAACTAGACCAGTGACTAGGTAGGTGAGATTTTTTAGGAGATGAAAAAAGTCCTCTAACTCACACACGCCTTTGTACAATGAAAATGTGAGGATAGCCACAATGTTTAAGTGATTTTGGTAGGGTGAGGTAGCTCTCTATGGAAAATATGGATAGTCGAAAAATGGATATCACTGGAACAACCATGTCAACGTCTAGCAAAGACCCACACTGGGCCTGACTATTGTAGAGATTCTCTAATGTTGATGTTCTCAAGCTTCTCCTCATCAGTCCCTTGTGCTTCTGTAGTCCAAGACTCTGTGTTTGCATTGTAGAGTTTTTCATAGCAAATGAATTGGCTTCTACAATGGTAAGGTCTGCTTGAGGCTCAAACACTATTTATTGATGAAGATTTTTAGGCTCTTTTGATTGAATGGTGGAGGGCTCTACTTAAGGGATAAGAGTTTCAATGTGCATTTATTTCTCACTCCTTTCCTCTGCACGATCTTCCTTCTAAAACCTTCCCTCAGCATGTTGCATCTCTGGCTCCTTGGCCTCTACATTGCATTCCTCCTTAGTACCTCTCTCTGCATCATGCGTCTTTTCCCTCTCAACCCCTCCCTCTACATGATCACTCTTCTCCTTAGCCTTTCCCTGTGCATGGTCTTTCTCTTCCTCTTCCTCCCATCCTTCTCATCTGATCTGGCAAAATTTGAGGACTCTGGGAGGTCCGTTGACTTGCGTTCCTCACCTATCATTGTCATTTCTACCATATGGTGATCCAACACGCTATCTTCTACATCCAAACTTACAAGATTTGAAATAAAGAATAGATGCTAGATAAGTGTCGCATGGTATTGATGCAAATGTTGTATTGTGTATTTATTCGATGCACTCTGCAAAAAAAAGGAATTGAGATTAATCCTTATTGCTCTACAACCACCATGTTATTGTAATGCTTTGCAAAATGGCTATGAATGGCTCTAGTGCAAAGAAGCTCTACAATAATCACTCAAAATGGAGGAGACATCTCCATCCACATGAGTTTGCATCCATTTGATTTGGCACTATGACCAGTTCTTAATTGCCACATAGCTTGCCATATGCATGCAATAATGTTTTTATACAGCAAACATACAAATTTGTCATCCAACCACAACAATAATTGCATGTAGACGTAATTCCACATGAAACTAATTTCAAAATATGAATAGTCACAACCTTAACTTTGGATGGGTTCCTCGAATTGAGTTGAGAGTCCATACCACTAGCTTGTCAAGCTCAATGCATATGAGGCTCCAATGGTTGTTGCTCTTGTATGGAAAATTTATTGTTATGATTTGGAGTAAAGGGCAATGCACAAAACATCTCTCTAATGTTCCTTGAGGGGTTTTCTTCATTCTAAGAAGGACACACATTTGTGGATCCAAGATATATATTTTGAACTGGCTTTGTTGAGTAAGTTGGCTCTTGATCAAACTACAAACAGTTAATGGAAGTTATTCTCCATTCCAAAGCCATAAGCTAAGTATGCTAAAGCTAGAGAATGCAACTTACGTTAGGTATATATACACAATAGAATCTGTTATCTGTGCATCTGGATCCTGCAATAGTATAGACAAAATCAATTCCTAGTCTCCTTGAACCATCTACTAGTGGTATATCTACTAGCAGTCCATCCTTCATTGATGATAAAATTTCATTGTTTCCCACATCTATCTCACACGTTATTGTGTCGTAGCTTTTCTTCTCTTCTTTCACAGCAACTGTGACTTTTTGTTTCTCTCTTCTTGCTCTCCTCTGCACGCCGATTTTTTTGCTTAGCTTTGGCTTTGGTATTGACATCGTGGGTGACCTCTATAATTTTCACCTTTGATTGTGGCCTTGCTGGAGGTATGAGAAAAATCTCCCTCATTTTCTTGTCTATGAATTCCATTGGGCACAAACAATTTATCATATGTCCACCTTATTCTCTTTAGTGTTTCACTGTCCTTATCCATAATGGTCAACCTGTGTGCATGTCTTGCAACAATAGTTATATCAATAAAATAGTCAAGCAAAAAGTCCTCTGCTATCTCTTGAAGTGCCAAAAGTGCAATGGTCTTCCACCTTTGTGCCAGCACATGCCTCTTCAAAGATTGATCTGACCAATCTCTGAAAGGGAAGCTTTGATACAAAAAGCTTAATGCATTTCTGAGCTTCCTTGATCTCCCTAAACAACTTTAGGATTCTTTGTATCTTCTTCATCCTTGGAGCCTTCAAAATCTTCAATAGCTTTCCGGGTCTCTTCTTCTTGCTGGCCGACCTACCCCTTGCTTTAGCAGCTAAACTTGGCCCTTTGCTAGCCTTTCTAGCAGCCTTGGTTCTTGCCATTCTCTTGAAACATTAACCAATGTGTGTGTGTAGTGTGTGTGTGTGTGTGTGTGTGTGTGTGTGTGAGTAGTATTATGGGCATGGAGGAGCTTTTGAAATTAGTGACATATAACCTACGTGCTGTTATACCAATATGATCTCTCTTTCTCTCTCTCTCTCTCTCTCTCTCTCTCTCTCTCTCTCTCTCTCTTTGAAATATGTACATATGGTTGCACAATGGCACGCAAGGGCACTTTCACAATGAAATATGTATCACCCATGCCTCCTAGGAGATAAAATGGTATGTATGTTCAATATGTACTCATTGTCAACAATATACAAGTCTTGTATGTGTTTGGAGTAGGAAACTACTCCAGCAGAATCGATGTGAAAAAAAAATCTTTGCGTTTAGATAGAACAATACTTGTTGCCTTGCCCTGGTTGAAAACGACAAATGAAATATTATGTGCACGTGATAGCTTCATTGCTTTGGTGCTGCAATGGTAGTCTCTATTTTCTCCCCCCCCCCCCCCCCCCCCCCCCCTCTCTCTCTCTCTCTCTCTCTCTCTCTCTCTCTCTCTCTCTCTCTCTCTCTCTCTGTGTGATAGATCAAAAGGTTCTATATGATTTTTCTCTCGCTCGGATTCATGCATAACACAAAAATAAAAGTAGTTGATCTCAACCCAATGCATCAAGCTTAGACCCATAATATAGACTAACACCGTTTCACATCACTTTTCCCGTACAAGACTCATGCAACAAACCATAGCACAAAAAGAAAGCCGCCTTATTCATATTTACCAGTACGGTTCAAGATGACTAACCATATACTCCATTATAAGTTTATGGACATCAAACAATTGCAATTAACTCACCAAAAAAAACCATAAAACACATGTGGACCCCTCATCTAACTCACGAAGTCATATGGTACTCTCCCTAGGTAACACCCCTACACGCATAGGTAATCCCGTACAAGGAACGATTAATAACTCGCACTCACGAAGTGGTCTCAGAGATCTAAATACATTTATCAAAAATTTTAATCAAGGTTTTGATTTTTTTACATGGGTTTGCTCATCCGATGAATCTATATGGTGGTTCTCCAAGGAGTGTGGGTCCAAAATTTTAATTGTGTAGTGGGCAGCAAGTTGTATTTTGACAACAAATTTCTGCTCGTGCAAAATTTTCACATGATAGCCACGAGAGAAAATGTTCTAAATGATGTGTTTAATCTTTGGTTTATAGAGTTTGTCTCGATTCATAGCGATTTGAGAGATATGACCAAAGCAGTGTTTCTATTGCCTACATGACGTGAAACAAAAAAGCGTTTTTTATATGTATACGTGACCATAAACACACCGTATGCATAAATCAACATGCTAAAAATGATGAAAAAAGCATGGAGCATCCTCAGACACATCCGCCAAGACCATACATGCCCTTATATACAAAAAGGAAACCATAGGGAGGGTAGTTACTAAGGAACCGGAGTAGATCTAGAGAAAGAGATGATGGCTATGGAATTTAGAGCTTATTATCATGCTTTAGAAGTGATTATCGACTGTTGAAAGGCTTGTTTCTTTGCCGAAAGAGAGTGGTGATAAGAGCTACGAAGAGATTTACGCCACAAAGTCGTTGAAGAACGCCCACACTGTGAAAGGAGAAGAGAAGATAGTAAACAAGTAGAGAGAAAATGTTCTTTTTCTTCTTCTTCCTATAAACAAAAGGGAAGATCTTATGGAGATGGTGATGGAGAGTTTGCACCACTCCGTATAATAAGTACGTATTGTCGTGCGGTAGTAGTCGCAAGTGTCAGCAATGAAAGCTGAGCTCTTTATGCTAATCTATAGGTACTTTGCTAGGTTGGAGTGTTGTCCAAGCTGAGACCCTCTTCTGCCAGGAATAGACCTTGCTTTTGGGAAACTTTGCTAAAAACAAGGATTTTGTGTTTGGGTGGTCAACATCCCCTATGTCCCTTAATTTTTAAATAAAAAATTGACTAATTGGGCAATATCCTGACAGTTAGTGTGCCTGTGACTAAACTATGCTGCATCGTGATATCCCGACATAATTATGACTTTTTCATACTACCCCGGCGTGTTTATGATGTCGCTTTTTATAAAATTAATTCTTGTAAAAATCCTCTTTAATCCCGTCTCTTCACCGGATGGTCGTTTTTATACTTGACGATGACTAAAAATAATATTTTTATATTTAGGTAATCCAAAAAAGCACGTTGCTTTTCAAAAATGCCAAAAAGCACGAAAAGCTAAAACTAGCGTAAAAGGAAAATTTTTCCTCCTAAAGTTGAATTGCGGGTTCCCCTTGTCCACCCGAAACAAAAAAGCGGACTCGCTTTGAACACTAAAAAACAATAAAAAATCATGAAAAGCTAAAAATAGTGTGAAAAGCGTTCGAAAAGCAGATTTTCACAAAATTGACTGATATCTTCCTTGGGACTTGTAGATTAAGGATCCGGCCTTGCTTTTTGCAAAAAAGCACAAAAAAGCTTAAAAAAATAGATTTTTCCAAAATTGAACCAAGCATCCATCTGACCTACCGGAACATGAAAATGACTTTTCTTTTCACTTTAAAACCTTATAACACTATCAAACAAGCATTTTGAACTAAGATTTCACGAAGCGGATATTTGAATCTAATTTTCTTATTTTTAAAAGAGACCCAAAAATCGCGGATCTTACATTCTCTCACACTTGAAAAATTCAAGGTATCCTCACCTTGACATGAAATTTTTGGATAATTTTGTAGAGGTTGTAATAGCAGCTATGGTACTCTTCCTACTTAAAGCATCAACCATTAATTTTCCTTCCTATTTTAAATCAAGCTAAAAATCATATTCACCCATCCATCGCCGTTGCCGCATATTAAGATCAGGTTGGTGGGTGTAAATCTACTTGAGGCTCTTATGATCTGTATGAAATTCAAATCATCTTCCAAGAAGATAATGCCGCCATACCTTAAGAGCATGTACAATGGCCAACAATTCCAAATCATGCGTATGGTGATTTAATTCATGAGTGTGTAACGTACAAGATTCATGAGCTATCGGCCTTCCTTTTTGAGATAGAATGTCATTGATTGCTTTGCATCAGTGAGTATAGTGAATGTATTTGAGAAGTCTGGAAGCTGTAATAGCGAAGCATTAGGAGAAAGTTGGACTCACTTTTAGGCCTTTCAGTTCTAGAGAGAGAGTGGCGCTCGACCAATGAGGAAGAGGCTAACATTACGTTAAAAATCGACATTTTGGAGTCAAGCTCTTTTAAAAAAAGGGAGGAAATATTATTTTTGTTCATCAAATTACATAATTTCACGCTTTCAAGGCATAAATGCCGTAAGTCGTACTAACTCTGTACGAGGAATTTCAGAACTTTCATTGAAGACTCTATCTAGCATCTTTGTTCCCGTCCAAATATGACTTTGAGTAGCTATACTTCCCTCTCAAAACTTTTTCCCTTTTTCATATTTGCGCTAACCTTTCTGTGTATTCTACTGCACACCATATCTACTTCTCGAAGGCCTAGCACTAACATTGACTCTGTTAGCATTTTTAACAGTTATACTACAGGCGATCAAGCATGGATACCATCTCGAATAACTATCGGAAGTTGGGTTCTACTTCAACGTAGGAGGAGGAAGAGGAGGCAACGCAATGATTTCGTGGAGGTTTTCAAGGGACAAGTTAAAGAGTTTAAAGTGTGTGCACAAAGCAAGCGGGTGAAAGAGGTCCTCATACAACATGCTTTCCAGCATGCAGACTTAAGGTTACAAACATCTCCTCCAAGTTTTCCAAGGCATCGACCCAACTGTAAGTTATTTTCAGCATCTCGCTTAGTGCATGATTATATTCGAAGGTTAAGTGGTGGATATCATCTTTGGTATGTTTCAGACATCTATCCATCGAATAGGACAGATTGGCAACCAGTAGAGAGCATAGTTGGGATTTTTGATGCTTTTCATGCGTTTATTGGTGAGCAAATGTATCGAGGAAGACAACACAAGGAACTTGCAGATAATGGAATTTTCTTTTATGATATGTCATATGTGGAACCGAGAACTTCCATTGGTTGCGATCGTGTAGCTCCTGTCACTTCCATCCTTTGACAGCAAGGATTGGTCCTTGCCAGCTTCGCAAACTAGTGAAAATTTTAGGAATAAGTTGTTCCAGGATATACAAAAGTCCCTCAAGTATTCAATTGCCACAAAAATAGTTCGGCTCGCACTATTTATGCCTCTTGAAGTGTTTGTAGATTTTTTCTTCGATGAGCAAATAAGAACTACCGCAACAATGTTCATTTGCAAGTCTGAGAGCTATTTGGACTTTTTAGATGATAATTGGGATAGGAAACAATCACATAACAAAATCTGTACTTTGCAAAAGAAGTCCATAATTTGCAAGTTCATTATAAGCTCTCAAAATTTCTTAGTATCGTTTTACTATATTAGATATCATCTTCTTAGTGGGCAGCTTATTCCACTCGACCAAGATACAGAGAATAGCCTCAAGAACAAACCTTTATCAATGGAGCTTTACTTTCGAGACAGCCTACTTACTGTGATGGAGACAATGTCAAGCACAACTCTTGCACAGCTTAGGGTAGATCTTACGTGTGAAGAACTTCCACTTTTGTTGGAATTGTATGCATTCAGTCTCAACAATAGAAAGGTGCTTACTAAATCGATGAATTTTGATTGTCTTTAATACATTAAAACAGAATCTAACTTTTTCTTCTTTTTAGATTCCAAGATGCAAGGAGAAAACAACATTGTGCAAGGAGTCACTAACAAATACACTTCACTTAATTGCTTCCACCAGAAGCTAGGTCACATACCTTATGCACGCAAAGAGCTTTGATGCCATGCAAACCATGATGTACTCTTCAAAATGACTAATGCAGAGACATTTTGTGGCGGTTAAACAATGTTTCAAAAATTTACATTTTCATTGTTTCAAAACTTTACATATTGTGTTGTTTCTGTCAAGATTTATACAAGTAAATTGCTCCCTTTCCCTGCTACTGTCCTCTCCCCCTGTTTGTGCCACTCGTCCCCTCTCCTCTCCCCCGGTTTGTGCCACTCGTCTCTTGCCCTCTGCTCCAGTTGCTCCCCTGCCCTCTGCTCCGGTTGCTGCTACTTCTGCCTCTGGGGACGCTGGTCTCAGGCATCCTTTCGCGTCGCTCCAAATCACGGGCCTCTTCCATGGCTTCCCATGCTTCTTGTACCTGTGAAGCTTCCCTCTGTTCTTGCTCTTGCCGTCGACGTGTAGCCCATTCCTCTACTTCTGCGGCGCCCGCATAATATTGATTTATTGCTTCTTGCATATTTCAAACCTCTTCTTGAGTCTGATTGTGGTGTTGCATCATTTTGTTAATGCGAGCCTCTTTGAACTCCTCAACTCTCGCAGCTTCCTCTCTTGTGCATCTGTTTACCGAGATTATAATATGTTGGATGGCCATTACAGAAAAATGTCCCACATCGTTGGGGGTGTAGTTATGTAATTGAAGTTCCTATAGAAGCGTGATACATACATTTGTTGCTTTATACAAACGTTGCAGCAAACAATGAAACATCACGATTACTTACGTTCGATACATCCATAATTTGACTGAGGAGCAACAGGGCATTCAAACAGGTTCGCCAACCACAGCTATAGTCATCAATCTGCGTGGACATGGTTACCCGTTCGTGCCGGATGGTATTTCCTAGATCATGTTCTAACAAAACATGCTCTACATAGCATACAAGTTTTTTCGTAGCACTACATACATAACTCCTTGAGTCAGCAACACATTACAAAGAGACACTGCTTTCCAAATCTACCCAAATGGGCCTTACGTTTTTACACGACCGTGAAACGCCCTGCTTTGTCCGGAGTTTGTGTAGTAAACAATCTTAGCTTCCATGTCAAATAACATCAGACTCCAATGATCACTACAAAGAAACCATCAAAGATGAGGAGAAAGATTCTAAATACAACATGGTTTTTACAAGGCAAGAAAAAACTCACGATTGATTGTATACAGTGACCAGAAAGCACGCTAGATCAAAGTTGACTCTGCTAAACCAGTTCATCAGACTCAAAAAGGAAACTGAGTTGTTCTACAGATAAGGCGATATCAGCGGATCTATTACGTATACTTTGTCTTGAACCTCAGGGGGCAGAAGCGAGACAGCGTGGCTAACATGAATAAATGGAAGAGATTAGACTTGAGGTATTTCAACGGGCTGTCACACTGCCACAAACTCATGAGTCAATACTGAGCAAGTGGGGCAGCTATCGAATTCCATCCGTCACTGACTCGCTTGGTATTGACCCATGTATTAACAATAGTGAGCCATTATAAAGAAAAACTTGACGACGACTGCCACAAAGACATGGGTCAATACCGAGTGAGTAGTACCACTATCCAATTTCATAAGCCACTGTCTCGCTTGGTATTGACCCATGTCTCGGTAGAGACCCATTTAATGAACCAAACGTGACTTTTAAAGAGCATGAGAATTACCACAAAGCAACATTGACGACCTCATTCGTTGCGTTGGAGTTGGTGAAACTGCGCATGCACAGGAAGTCTTGATGATCGAGGTTGAAAATGCAGGCCTCCTCTGACCTTCCAGGCAGTAGTATCTGTGCATGCAGAGGCGCTGAGCTGAACAGAATTCTCAACTCCTCTTCATTCTCTTTGTTGATTTTCTCTAAAATAATTGACTCATCTGATACTTTGGATGGCCTTTGTGATGCAGAGCCTTGCCCTTGCCTTTCTTGAGCTGGCTCCCTAGCTGCCCCAGACTCCTCCCTAACAGCCGTAGGGTCCTCCCTAATAGGCACAGGCTCCGGATCATTTTCCTTCAATATTGGTTCCTCCATAGATGCCTCAAGGTCCACCCTGGCCTGCTCTTGCCCCTCATCATCCCTTACTGGCTGCGGATCCTCCATGACTTGCTCATTTTGGTGTCTAGCTGGCTCCTCGATAACTATCTCTATTTCTTCCATGACTGTCTCGGGCTCCACTCTGGCTTGCTCATGCCCTTCTAAGGCCATCTCAGCCTGTCCATCTGTGTCGTTTCTCTCGACCCGTGATCGGGTCCTTCTGCTGTTTGTTTCAGCCCTAGACGGCTCTGTTTGTCGTGCACGAGGATGGAGAGGGGGGATGTTGAGAATATCCATGGTTCTACTATCCCGGATAGGCACTGGCTGAAGCAGCCCATCGTAGCGGAAACGCAGCCTCCGAAGAGTATCAAAATCTCGTGGCATGATAGTAACGTGGTGTGCATGGGCAGCCAGGATATATCCATCGCTAAAGAATTCAACAAGGTAGTCTTTTGCAATTTCTTGAAGGCAGAGTAGTGCACTGCTGGCCCATCGGATAACGACTCTCCACTGCTCGCAAATCTCCTGCACTACTCACTGGAAAGAGAGACGTGGAATAGCAGGTTGAACGTGTCGTTCTATCCTGTGCAAATCTTACAGTACACCTCTGTGCGCCTCATATCGGCGTCTTCTTGCTTGAGCATTCAAAGATTCACCTATTGTCCTCCTAACCGTGGCCTTTACATGAGGCATCTCTACAAATAGCATAACACCAAAAGAAAATTCATTTGTCAGTACAAGGGACTTCAGATTTCAGAAAAGGTCAGTACCAAGCGAACAAGTGCATCGGAAAGAGTTTGCCTTCCCTTATTCGCTCGATAGTGACCTCAAAAAATAGTAATAGCAGACATCACTTATATTTTTTGAGGTCAGTACCAAGCGAAGAGGTGCATCGGAAAGAGTTTGCATTCCCTTATTCGCTCGGTAATGACCTCAGGAAATAATAATAGGCAGACATCACTTATATTTTTTGAGGTCAGTACTGAGCGAATAGGTGCATCGAAAAGAGTCTGCCTTCCCTTATTGTTAGCAGCGGCTAACAGTTGCACCAAGCATGCATCAAGCAGGGGATATGCTATGGATGTACACAATATTTTCTATTCACATTGTATAAGGTTTTGGGCTCATTTGGGAGTTCCAAAGTTGTATATGCTAGCCAAAAAGCTCAACTTAATCCCATAGTAGGAGGGCTTGTCGTGCATGCCTTCATAAGGAACCCTTTTATGCAAAGAGGTCATTCTGGAGTGGTCCTTTTGAGAACTCTCTCCCTAGAGAAGGTCTTGATGGCCTAGCCTTTGAGCTTAATGCACATGCTTAGAAGGCTAGTGCTAATCACATGTAATTAGTGTAATCCTCTCTTAATTAATCTAGTTTTCATTATGTTGTCAATCATGTTTCTCTACTTTCCGTCATTGTTTTGAAGTGTTGATCTTTTCTAATCTAACTCTTACTTATGCTAAGCTACTCCGATTAGTGGAGTCCTTATCTAACTCTCTCGATTAAGTGGAGTGGGCATACTTGTGATTGAGGGATTAGAGTTGTTCTCTAATGGTGTGCTTGTGTGTGTGTAGGTTTAAGAAGCCTTGAGCTTAATTTGATTATGTGTGACTTGATTTGGACACCATGATTGGCATGGTTGGGGTGGCCGACTTGAATGCGATCTTGTGTGCTTAACCGTCAATGCATGTAATTAGAGTTGTGCTTGAGAGACTCCAAGATTAGTGTGTTTCACTTTGTTGCTTGATGTGTGTAGATGATTGCTTGTATTGATGCTTAATGTGAGATTAGCGTTAGTTTATTTGGGATGATTTCTATTTGCATTGGAGGATGCACATTCTTGAATCCTTTCAATCTTTGCATCCGATGACGCTCTCGCACATTCTTTGTGTGATGCCTCCAAGCCCTAGCCGGGTCATGCTCTCTCTCTCTCTCTCTCCGGATTGATAGATTTTGTGGGAGATTGCTTATGCTATGGCGAGCCTCCAACATTGGTGCCGTTGCCGGGGAACGGGTTGCCTACGCTAGTGGAGTTGAAGTTGCAAAAGATAAGAGTAATTTGATTACCGATTTTTTTTAATTAGGTAGGATTTGATTTGTGAGTAGTATAATTAGGTCTAATTAGATGTATATAGAGTCATTTCACCCGAAAAACCCCTAAATTCTTTTTTGATTTTGCTAAATTTTCACTAACCTTCACTAATTTTGCATCCCATTCATGCTAATTTCGTGCTAATTGTACTAATTCCATGCTAATGGTGCTAACCTAACCACTAATTTTGATTTGGAATGTATGCTAAATCCCCTTAATTGAGGAGGATCATCACTCTTAATTGCTCTAATCTATGCCTAATCATGTGATTGAGTGTTGATTTTGATCAATTTTTTGATCAATTTTGGACCGAATTGAAGTTGCACACATGCAAGGACTAAGCGAGCAAGCAATCAATTGTAAGTGGATTGACCTACTCCGTTCAATTTTTGATTGATTAACTTGATTCCATTGAGTTGCTAAATCATTGCTAAAATTAGGTGTGTGTGTCTAATTGATGGAATTTATGCCTAATTTTATGAAATTGGAATGAAATTGTAATAAAATAGGATGCCTAGATGCTTGTGGAATGGTAGTTTTGCATAAATTGTGCGTGCAAATCACTAAATTGATGTGTATGTGAGGCTATTCCGGTCATGGAGTAGGCCTAATTGCCAAAATTAGGGCAAGATTTGAATGTGTGTGCCCATTTTAAATAACTTTGATGAGAAGATTTATGGTCAAATTGAACACTTAAATGCTTGTAGATTGATGATTTTGCAAGAAATGTGTGTGCAAACATTATGAATTGGCCTAATTTCGTTGCTAATTGAGCAAAAAATTGGATTTGTGCACCTAATTTTTGTGTGTGTGTGTGTAATGTTAAATTGAGTTAAAATTTGATCAATTTTTGATTAAAATTGAGTTAATTTAGCATGTATATACTCATGTATGTGTGATCAAGTGTGCAATTGATGAAATGCAATGAGTGTTTAATGAAATTTTTGCACAAATCGACGGCCTAAATTTAGGTGTGTGCCTAATTAATGGCCAATTATACCTAAATTGTGAATGATTAATTGGTATTTTACTAATTATGATGATTAAATTGGCTAAAGGTTAGTAGATGCACCACAAATTTGACAAAACGGTTGAAGCTGATTGCTCAATCGATGCACAATTGTGGACAAATTGTTTGGATGCCATTGTTATGATTGAAAATTTGTATGCATGGCAATGTGGTATTGAATTTGGGAATTTTCGAAGATGAAATGAGCAATAATGTGGAGCTCATTTATGAATTTTGATTTTATGCTCCTCGCCAATCCAAACACAAACTCACACACCCTCTAATTTTCCGTAGGAACCTTCTCTTAAGAGGTAAATCAAAAGAAAAAATAATTTGCACCACCCGCCTTGCATTTTGTCTGTCTCAACCCCATTGAATTACCGAATATGGTGCGCAGAAAACGACGCACACACATGCCGATTTTGCTTGGCTTTATTCTCACACACACACACACAACACACACTTTCTCAGGTGCTATTGACCAGGAGCGACCCCACCCACTTGCTTGAATCGTGAGACAATACACACACACACACACACACACACACACACACACACACACACACACACACACACACACACACACACGCTTTTTCTGCATCATGCTGGCCACCCTCTCTCGCTGGCATGACTTGCTCGGATCTCGAATCCCCTGACCGTGGCTCACAGCAAAGCAGCCCCATGTTCTCTCTACAGACACACGCGCGCAGTTCAGGCCCTATAGTCCCATGACGCGCCTTGGCTTGGATTCCAACTGCACACAAAAACTGTCTTTCGAAAGCGCCAAATCAGGAAGCCTGCGTCCACACACCCATTTGCTAACTCAGCTGCTTTTTGGCAATCAATGCAAAAACGAAAAGGGCTCTTAACTCCGACCCATTGCCTTGCATGGCCCAGCCTGACCTGTCGCTATTTGCACCTCTCTCTCTCACACACACACACACACTAGGGACTGGCTGCTTTTATGATTGCTCAAAACCCGGTCCTGCTCAGTTGATGCTCCTGCACCTGCCTCGGCCACTTTCAGCTCGCAATTTTTGCACTTGGCCCCTCCCATGATCCCATCACACACAAACATGTCTCATGAGAGTGGCAAGGACTCCTCCAGAATTATGGCAAAATCTAGGCAATTCACATCTTTATGCCATTTTCGATGAAAACATTGGAAGTACGGATAATGACGATGGCCCAGAGGCAACATCGACGTGGGTAGACTCCAATTACCATCATGGAGAAATTGCTACTTGTGAATTTCTTTACAGTGAAGCTACTTTCACAAGTGTAGGAAGTCTCATATGCATGACATGTATGGATCATGTACACCACTCAGTAGCTGCGGACTTGGGTTCCATATTTGAAGGACGTTGCCCACTTCCTCTTGCTTATGATCTTGATAAAAATACATGGCAACTTCTGCCCGCCAACCAGAAAGTAAACTTTATGGGTCTCTTTTCACTCGAGCCTTCAGTGATGTCTCAGATGTGAAGTCATATGGCTAGAAATGATTTCAAATATGTAGGCATGATTCACAGATGTTGATGGATTCTGGCCGAGAGGTTTGGGTAGTTGTAATGGAAAGCTTGGAAAAGATTAAAGTGAGTTAGGCATCCAAGCATGATCACCCTTCACATGAGCGATGGAGTAGAACTTTGTCTGTTCATCATCACTTTTTATCACCAGTGTTAGAAATTCCTTAGCTACCATGTCATGATGCAGCATTGATGCCAGTCCCGCTTGCGGTGACCCACTTGCCACATTGCTTAGTGAATACATACAACCCTGGCTACATCAACTGGTGGTTATGAAACTCCAAGAGGTCTTGTCTCGGCGAGTCGCTAGTCACATCACTTGCATTAGCGACGATAGGGAGACCCAGGCTGAGTTGTAGCGGCCTGACCTCACCTTGCCCACTTGGTCGGGAAGTCGAGCTATGCTTATAGCTCGTAATCCCTGCCTCTACTGCTGATTCAACACCACTTGCCTTCACTACAAATGATGACGCTGGCCTGCTTCACCGACGGTTCCCTACTCCACCTGTCAGCCTCTCAGTATAATAAGCATGCATTCTACATCGCCACTGCATTTGGCTTCTGAGCGCCATTCGCCAACACTAAACAAACCTCTCAGGGACTCTCTGTCGCCCTTCAGATTCGCCTCATTGACAGCTCAATGCTCAGTCACGAAGAAAAGAAAAACCCTGAAAATCAAATTAAAACCTCCCCAATTTCCTCTTTAATAAATGTTTTAAAGAGGAGTTCCCACCAAACCTTCATCTCCCTCTCTCGTCCCATAGCACGCTAAGATTGTGTATGTAATCAAGAAATCCACAGCCCTATTTTAACTTTCTACAGGAGAGCATATTGGTGCATCTATGAACTGCGGTTCTTTTTATAAATTGCAATAAACTTCCGATGTATGTAACTTATCATGCCAACTCTTTTTAGTGCTTACTTTGAATGCTAAATTCTCTCATGCACTAATGGTTGAACCCTATTTCATGCATAAATAAAATGCACAAATGCTTTTTGGCTTATGCATGATCTGGTGCTTGGTTTAATTGAAAGATTGTCCTTGCAATAAATGAAAGAAATTCTTGTAATTTGCATGTCAAATTTTTCGATTTTGAGAGCTACCTTGGATGAAAAGTTGTGCTTGGATTTGACATTGCTTTAAATTTTAGTGCTTGATATTAATGTAAAACCATGCAGGGCACTAAAATTGAGCTTGTTTTAACGTCCAAAAGAGAGCATTTTGGGGTTGTGAATGATCATGTATTTTTTAGTGCTTACTTTAAATGAAAAAATGCTTAAGAGCACTAATGATTTGAACTTTTTTTAAGGGATGTGGCAGGCCGTGTGTGATTCCAAATGATCCAAGAAGGGGTGATCATTGCAATATATTGCAAAATATGGCTACTTAGAGCCATTCCAAATGTTTGGATTAAAGTTGTATACATGCTAGCTGATAGCTTGTTCAAACGTTAAATCTTTTCATTTGTGAGCTAGTGTTTAGCCAACTTATTTGAGCACTTTCAAAGTACAAATTTGGCTAGTAAGAGCCATTCATTTCATTTCATCAAGTTGCACTCATCTCTAGCTCATGGATTGCACTAAAAAATTGAAAATCTCATGTGAGCTAGTTGTTAGCCAACTTTTTGGAAAGCTTTAAATTGTAAAATTTGGCTATCGAGAGCCACTTCATTTCATAAAGTTGCATTATTTTCAGCTCTTGGCTTGTTTTTAATTCCATACTTCAAGTGAGCTTGAAACTAATCAAACTTTTGAATCATGCATGAGAGTTGGTAAAAATTTTCAAATGTGCTTATGTAGAAGCATTTTATCTCTCTCATTGTTGTTATGTATGCATAAATTTGCTACTTTAGAGCATCATGTGCATAACCAAAGGCATTTTTTTCCCTTTGGCAAATTGGGGTATGCAAGACCCCAGCTTTAGGTTTTCATTGATGTTTTTGTGTGCTTTTGTGACTTTCAATAATTGGCTTTTTGGAGCTTGTGTTCACACTTAGCTTCAAATCAGCTTCTTTTGCAAATAAAAAGATCAAGAGGCTTCTCTACACACAGGGAGATGCTTGCTCAAGGATACTCAAAGAGCATGAATAGGTGTAATCCTTCCATGATTTTTCTCTTTTTTTCATTCTCTTGCTTGGTTTAAGTGAAATTTTGCTTCTAAGCTATGGTTTTTTCATGTTAGAAAGCTAGGCATTTTAAAGTTTCAACACTTTGCTTTGTGAAAATTAACTCATAAAAAAAAAAGGTTTTATGTGTGCTAATCATAGGTAATTGGCCTTGACATTAGGTTAATGTAGGTTCATTTCTTGCTAGTCCTAGATTCTTAGTGATAGTATTAATATTCCATTCATTTTTGTCATGACTTAGGGCTATGATTATGCTTTAGTCTTTTTTAGTCCAATTGCCATTAGTATCTCATAAAGGAAGCAATAAAAATGTGCTAAAAAATGAACCATGAAGCAAAGAAGTGTCCAAAAAGGTAGCAAAAATGCTACTAAGGCACATGAAAATAAAAATTCTATGTTATGTTGTGTCTATGAGAGACCTAGCGCCTTATTGGCACTTGGCAGAGGGGGGAATCACCTTGGCTCGCTTGGTCAAGGCCCTAAACCGATGCCCTGGGTTGATAGGGGTTAGCCATCGCCTTGGTAAGCTAGTAGGCTTTTGGAACACCTTCTTGAGGGTTCAAGGAGCTGAGAGTCGCACCTAGACTTGCCTTGGGGTGGTAGCCTTGTGATTGTGCTTTAATTTTTCAATGAATGACTAAATCAAAACTTCCATGAGCTTCAAAAAGCTGTGACAATGTACTAATAGATTATGAGCTTTTTTATAGCCCGTAGACATGATAGACTTGAATGATTTATTAAGACTGTTTACATAGTTTTTAGGCTAGTAGGTTTATGAACTTACATTAGCCTAGGGTCATAATTGATTGCTTGTGTTTCATGCATAAAACTGAAATTTAAAGTGGTTTAATCTTCACAATAGTGTAGGTGTTTTTTTTGCTTTATGTTGTCTAGTTTACTACTATGATTGACCCATCTTTTAGAAGCAAAAAATCACTTTGCATGATTGTTCATTTATGCTTCATGTTTTATTCATTCTTGGAGGCCTTTGATGCTCATTACTTGTTCTTATGTTTTGCAGCTCAACATTTCTTCCATGGACTTTCTTTCTACCATGTCACCATGTCTTGCTTCACTGGCACACGAGAAGGTGCGTCAAATTAGGAAGGGGGGAGTGTTAGCAGCGGCTAACAGCTGCACCAAGCATGCACCAAGCAGGTGATATGCTATGGATATACACAATATTTTCTATTCACATTGTATAAGGTCTTGGGCTCATTTGGGAGTTCCAAAGTTGTATATGCTAGCCAGAAAGCTCAACTTAATCCCATAGTAGGAGGGTTTGTGGTGCATGCCTCTATAAGGAACCCTTTTATGCAAAGAGTTCATTCTGGAGTGGTCCTTTTGAGAACTCTCTCCCTAGAGAAGGTCTTGATGGCCTAGCCTTTGAGCTTAATGCCCATGCTTTGAAAGCTAGTGCTAATCACATATAATTAGTGTAATCCTCTCTTAATTAATCTAGTTTTCATTATGTTGTCAATCATGTTTCTTTACTTTTCGTCATTGTTTTGAAGTGTTGATCTTTTCTAATCTAACTCTTATTTATGCTAAGCTACTCTGATTAGTGGAGTCCTTATCTAACTCTCTCGATTAAGTGGAGTGAGCATACTCGTGATTGAAGGATTAGAGTTGTCGTCTAATGGTGTGCTTGTGTATTTGTAGGTTTAAGAAGCCTTGAGCTTAACTTGATTATGTGTGACTTGATTTGGACACCATGATTGACATGGTTGGGGTGGCCAACTTGAATGCAATCTTGTGTGCTTAATCGTCAATGCATGTAATTAGAGTTGTGCTTGAGAGACTCCAAGATTAGTGTGTTTCACTTCGTTGCTTGATGTGTGTAGATGATTGCTTGTATTGATGCTTGATGTGCAATTAGCATTAGTTGATTTGTGATGATTTCTATTTGCATTGGAAGATGCACGCTCTTGAATCCTTTCAATCTTTGCATCCGATGACGCTCTCGCACATTCTTTGTGTGATGTCTCCAAAAGCCCTAGTCGGGTTATGCTCTCTCTCCAGATTGATATATTTTGTGGGAGATTGCCTATGCTATGGCGAGCCTCCAACACTTATTCGCTCAGTAATGACCTCAGGAAATAGTAATAGTAGACATCACTTATATTTTCTGAGGTCATTACTGAGCGAACAGGTGCATCGGAAAGAGTTTTCCTTCCCTTATTCACTCGGTAATGACCTCAGGAAATAGTAATAGCAGACATCACTTATATTTCTGAGGTCATTATCGAACGAACAGGTGTATGGGAAAGAGTTTGCCTTCCCTTATTCGCTCGGTAATGACCTCAGGAAATAGTAATAGCAGACATCCCTTATATTTTTTGAGGTCAGTACCAAGTGAAAAGGTGCATCGGAAAGAGTTTGCCTTCCCTTATTCGCTCTGTAGTGACCTCAGAAAATAGTAATAGTAGATATCACTTATATTTTTTGAGGTCAGTACCGAGTGAACAGGTGCATTGGAAAGAGTTTTCCTTCTCTTATTCGCTCGATAGTGACCTCAGAAAATAGTAATAGCAGACATTACTTATATTTTCTGAGGTCAGTCCCAAGAGAATAGGTGTATCGAAAAGAGTTTGCCTTCCCTTATTCGCTCGATAGTGACTTCAGAAAATAGTAATAGTAGACATCACTTATATTTTTTGAAGTTAGTACTAAGCGAACAAGTTTGCATCCCCTGCAACAAAATACGTTATTCACTTGGTAGTGACCTCAGAAAAGTGTAATAGCAAGCGAACATGTTTGCATCCCCTACAACAAAATACCAATGTCAAGGAGACGTTTAAGTCCATGCGGTCCTAACTGTCATGTCGTTCCCTCCCATCACCTCCCCTAATCTGGGGGGGTGGTACCATTACTTCTCTCTCACACGTCTACCTCTCATAAAACCGCATGGTGGTACCACCGCTCACAGACCACTCATAAGGCAGAACCCAGGCTCTGCTTTTTAGGCATGTCCATCTAGTTTATTTAACCAGCAGTTTTTTCAGAACCTCCCTCTGGGTTTGGCAGAACAACTACAAGAAGCTTAGGATAGTGGTGATGCCTTTCCAAGGTATACTCCCGCAGCGCCAGCAGGACCGCATCCGGGCCCTCCTCAAGAGGTCCTCCCTTGGCCCTCCCCCGATGTTACCCTTAATTTTCTCGATCGAAATAGCCCGGGAGTGGCTGTTGTCAACACGGGAGTCAATTCTCGAGGTAAGCCACTAGTAATTCTTTGCTTTCTGCTCCCAATTTCCAATCTTCTAGTTTGAAGAGCTTATTTGCTAAATGCTCTGTGCAAGATGCTAGCCTGAAGCTGGAACAAATGCTGATCATCAGACACAGGATCTCAATCCTTAAAGACTCTCTGGAAGCAAGAAGGCCTGAAGACCTGTAGTGATTGCTTGCCGAGAATGGCTCTGTAGAGGCTATCTATAATTCGCTATAGGAGATGAAGGATGAAGTGCTTGAGCTAGCCAGTAAATATGAGGAAGCCATTAGCTTTGCCAACAGGCTTCAGGAAGTGATAGTCTGGCTGTGAAGGAAAAGGACTACATGGTTATTGCGAACCCTAAACCCCCGGAAATTAGTAGGCCCCTCTTTGTAAAGTCTGAAACTTGGCCTTTGCGCTTGTCCCTAGTGTTTTCTAACTCAAAACCCGGTGTTAAGTTGTAATTTTGTTTCTTCCTTATAAATTCAAAATGCGTATTTGGTGAAAAAAACCTAAACCCGCAACAAATAGGGTTTACCTTCCCCTTATTTGCTTAGTATTGACCTCTGTACTAGCAGACATCACTTAACTTTTCCGAGTTCAGTACCAAGCGAACAGGGGCATCGAACTAAGTGGCCTTCCCTTATTCGCTTGGTACTGGCCAAGGAAAAGTGTAAAAGAAAACATCTTATGGTAAAGACGATGGTCAGTACCAAGCGAACAGGTGTAGCAAACAGGGTTTACCTTCCCTTATTCGCCTGAAACTGACTACACAAAATACAAGTGCACAAAAGGGTAGTAAGTAGCATACCTCTTCACTGTGTGTAGAGTTGTGTGTCACTAAAGCACTTCAGAACAAGAGTAAGAGAAGGATGCGCAAGAGTAAGAGGTGATGGAGTTGGGATGGTTTGCTTACCGCGTAGCGTCAATGGGGGTAGAGTTAATTAGAATGATGTGCAGTAGAGGACACGAAAAGAGGCAGAATAGTTGAAATGTTTGGCGGGGGTACTGCCTCTAAACTTAGAATGCTTACCTCAGGGAGGGTGACAACTTCACTTTTGCGAGACTGTGGTTAGTAAATCGTACTACATGGGAATCTGAGATCATTTATTACTGGTACGGTCCTTGTGAGCGCAGCCCATGTGCCTTTTTGAGTGACCGTTTAGGGTCAGACAGACGCCAATCGCCCTTGCAGTTGCCATCTCCATCTCCAAGTGGAACAAACAGATCGCCACTGCCTTTGCCTTTTCTGCACTCTTCCCCTTGACCAGCTCTCGTGATTCTGCACTTAGAGTCAGACGCCGATCGACCTTGCAGTCGCCATCTCCATCTCCAAGTAGAACAAACAGATTGCCATTGCCTTTGCATTTTCTGCGCTCTTCCCCTCGGCCACCTCTCGTGATCCTGCGTTGAGAGTCAGACGCGGATCGCCCTTGCAGTCACCATCTCCATGTCCAAGTAGAACAAACAGACCGCCGTTGCCTTTGCATTTTCTACGCTCTTCCCCTTGGCCACCTCTTGTGATCCTGCATTGAGCAACCTCCACTGGGTCGAGTCCTTTGCTGCCGCATCGCCATCACCATCGCCACCTTCTGGTTCTTGCTACCGGCGGCCTGCGACATCACCATCCAACTCGACGCCATTGGATATTGCAGAGACAGGTTCTTTCTCCCTGCCTCTCTCCCCTTCGTGTGTGCTGTTAACTCTGTGCGCACCGAAGCCACTGCGTTAGGGTAAAATTAAAAGTCTCAAACTGCATGGTTGGAATAATTACTCCTTATGTGACTGTGCTTGAGTTTGGGCATAGTGAGTGAGTAGGCCTATAAATCTATCACTGATAACATTAAATGATCTGTTCTTATCCACCTGTTCCGAATGCTTGGGTCACAGGACAGAACCAAGCGAATAGGGCCCTTTGGAGATTCTTGGGCCCCTATTCGCTTGGTTCTGACTCAAGTGATGTCACCTTTTATGACATTAGCGCACGGGACAGAACCAAGTGAATAGGGGCCTTCGGAGATTCTTGGGCCCCTATTCTCTTGGTTCAGTCTCAAGAGACGTCACCTTTTATGACATTAGCGCACGGGACAGAACCAAGCGAATAGGGGCCTTTGGAGATTCTTGGGGCCCTATTCACTTGGTTCTGACTCAAGTGACGTAAACTTTTATGACATTAGCGCACGGAACAGAACCAAGCGAATAGGGCCCTTCGGAGATTCTTGGGGCCCCTACTCGCTTGGTTCTGACTCAACTGACGTCACCTCTTATGACATTAGTGCATGGGACAGAACCAAGCGAATAGAGACCTTGAGGGGTACTCGAGGCTCAATATTCGCTTGGTTATGACACCAAATAGTTTTGGATTGCTTTTTCTTTCAGTCATGGGGATCATAGTCCTGGAGACAAATGTGAGCGAGGATACATGTGAAGAAAACTTATTCACGTTCTTATACAACGCCCATGCTCATCACCGTGCACCAGAACTATCAAGAATGTTTAATGCAGAGTTTTCTATACAGAGGATTATAGATTGCTCATTTGAGTACCTACAAACCCATTTGCAACAGTATGAGGCAGTCACTTGTGACAATTCCATGACAGTTGATGGCATGAGATATGTGCACCCAACCGACCTTGACCCCGACAAGAGTGCTTCAAGGAGACTAAATCGCTGTCTAGAAAAGTGTCCCTCCAATGCACTGCTTGTACAAGACAGGTGTATGAAGTACTTCAAAAAGTGTCGCTTAGTGGAATTCTACCACGGGTTTTTCAGTTACTTATACTTGCAGACGGATGGTGAGTCAGAGACTTCCCAATCAACAACTTTTGGTAGTTCTCCATTGGCACCGGAGGAAGAGGTAGAGGATGTGGAGGTGCAGTTCGACCCAGAACAGGAGCGGGTAGAGGTACTAAAGGAAACATTTGATGCGGGCTTAACTCTTGTTTCTCTTGCGGATGCAGCAATAGGGTGCAAGCAAGAAAGTCCAAGTAAGGAGGTGACTTTGCCTCTAAATTATTCTCCCAGCTTTGCTATGGCGGGCGACACTCACTATGTTCTGCTCACAGATATCATGCATGAGCTCAATATACAGGAGGACTACTGCCTAGCTGCAATTGAAAATTTTTGTGAGGCAGACATGGGGTTTGTGGATGATGATGGAGTGGACCAACATCTTATTGCTGACACAGCTGTCCGCGACTCACAGTTCACTTCAGGGTGGCAACTGATCAAAGATACATTCAATGAAGCGAAGTCCGGAGAGGCCAATTTGCCAACAGATGAGCAGTTTGGATCGACAACAAAACAACTCGGCTTGGAAAACATGGGTAGGCCCGTGGTACCCAGAGATCAGGTAATGAATAGTCAGTCTATTCACTTGCGGGGGAGGTCGATGCTGGAAATGGACGAGAATAAGATGGTAACTTTTGTCGTGCATTCATATGGTATTGGGGATGGCCCAGTGATAAAATATCATGATCATTTTTTTTGTTCACAGGTGCTAGTGTATGACGATAGTTTCCTTAGAAGAGCGGGAGGCTCACGGCAAGGGTTTCTCACTGGAGTTCAAGGCAAGGATGCGGCGTTGTCTCACTATATCGGGCGTTTCAACCACAAAAAGGTTTGTAGAAACAATTCAAGTACTTGGCAATTGTACTCATCTCACTTATGGCCCATAAATTTATTACAATTTTTATGTAGATCATAATATACCACAAGGAATACTCCGATGACAATGCAAAGTTTCCACTGTTTGCAATGAAAGTTATTACAAGATTGTAACCAATTTGGACACAAGATAAGGGCAAGATAAGGGCTAGATTTTAAACTTGAATTGCTCTTATTGCTTGCCTGGGTCCCACAAACAATTATAGTAGTTTCTCATTGATTTGGTTTTGTGTCACAAAGAGGCTTCTATCCTCTGACTTGTTCACATCATCATTCTAATGCTTGAACTCAGTAGTTGATGGTCGTGATACTTGTGTTAAATAGTCCTAGCATTTTGATTTTTTAATTATTTGAGGCAGAGGCCTAGCTCATTTGATTAGTATCTTGGTTGGAAAACCTTACGTCACTTTGTAATTCAAGATTCCCTCTTGTAATTTGAGTGGTATGTATATGGATAAAGAGTTTACTCAAAAGAGCTTCCTAATTATGTTATTGCAATGTGCATGCTTATGATATTTTTGATAGCTTTGGAAATGAGGCCTTGATGTCAATCCCTAGCTATTGTTGAATGAGATTATTTCTAAATGTATGAAGAATTGGACTTTACTAGATATTGACCTATTCTAGTTTTTTTGTTCAAAAGAACCACATGATGATTGCTTGAAAAATTTAGAATTGGGATACAAGTATGTGGAAACTTTTAAAGTTTAAATAGATTTATGGAAACAAGATAAGGGCAATGCATCTTCAAAAATTGGTTATAACTTGTAATAAGACACAAGATAAGGGCAATGCAGAAAGACAAATTATGATTGAGAAACAGTTTGCTCTACGCGTATTTGGCATTGGGTATGGGTGCCAAGCACTCAGAGCCCCCTATTTCATGTCCTACATAGCTCACGATCTGGCTGTAGGGGTTGAAGACCCGGAAAACTTAGATCCATACAACAAGCGGCTATTTTTGGGGGAAAGAAGACGCCTGATGCCCGTGGGGATGCTGCCATCAACAGAGGAACGAGCTCGTCTACAGAGCTTGCACATCAAAGAGGTACAAAGTGAGGAAGAAGGAGGTGCATCCAAGAGGACAAAAACGACGGGCTCAGGTCCGTCTTCTCCCGCTCACGACTCGTGACCGTCGCCACCTCGCATGGCGCTCCGCCACATTTGAAGCTCCCCAAGCCATGTGTTTCTTCTCTTTGTGGATGTGTTGTAAAGACCGTGTAATTTCTGAACTCTTAAGAAGTTCCTTCTACCTTGCTCTATGAATTAGTCGTCTATAAGTCCATTGGTGTAACTCTAATAGGCTATTGGCCTTATCTTTTCCTCCCCTATGTCTAGTGTGCTTAAAATAACCTGTTCCTGCCATGTAGTGGGTTTTTTCCATGCCTTGTCTGGACCATATTGATAGTGAGCCGTATGTCTTGGCAAAATATGGACAATGGTTGAACAGTATGTGCTGCATTGAAATAAAACAAAATGGTCAGCCATGTAATGTGTGATATGTTGCCCACCCCACCCTGTAAGGTAAGCCTTTCTCCAATCCAGCAAGGCTGCTTGAAATGATGTGAGCTTACTTTGGTCCCAAGAATGCTCCTCAACGTAGTGGAAAATTTTATCTAGTGATTTCCACACGTTCGCCTTGTGATTCTGGATTGCCCCACCACCAGCATTGTCTTTAACCACTTTATGTAACTATTTCCATTTGTTGAACAGGTTTCTCCTTTCTTCTCTATTTGAATATTTGAGGCTAAACCCAAGAAACCTTCTTGCCTTCACTCCGCCGATCGATGCTTTCCTCGATACCTTGTACCGACTTTGAGACATATTAGGGTCCTCTTCGATTTTGACATTGCCACCATGCAAACCAATGTTTGAGAGCACTCCCTCTAATGCTTTGATCAGTCTTTTCAACTCACTCTCTGCCTTTAATGTCTGCAAAACATATGTATAAATGAACCACCTTTTCAATTATTTGACAGAGTGCATGAAGTGTACAGACGTGAACTCTACTCAGAGGAATATCAAGCACTGGTTTAAAAGTCTTATCTTGAAGATGTCTGTTGGGGGCTCTATTCCATTGCGCACTCTCAAGAGATTGTGCATCAGCCATGCAATATAAGCATGGATTTGCGACAGCTGCTCCGTGTGTTATGTTGTACATACACTTAAGAGTCTTTAAGTCACCTGCCATGTGCCATTCCACTGTGTAGCCACCAAATCCTTCCACTGAAAGAACGGCTCCATTTCTTTGTTCAATGATGATAGAAGGAATTTGGGTTTGACTAAAAACCGAATCGAGGATTTCAAAATTTTCCTTATCAACCTGCAGTGAAAAACGAAAACACAAAATCAACAACCAAATAATCAATATTTTCGTTATCATAGAGTGAACGAACTATACCTGAAATGATCCTAGAGTTAGAATGTTGTTTTCGGATTAACGCTGAAGTATCGTGGATCCTCTTTCGTTATTGATGGATCCAGAGCTCTGTTCATGAGGGTAATGGTGACTCTCTCCAGCTTCTTGTTCTTCAGAACCTCGCACTCGTCGAGCTTCAAAACAAACTTGAGAACCCCACCGCACTCCTCTCGACTGATGTCAAAGAAGTGAACTGCATATCTTTGCAATGCTTCAGGATCAATAAAGAGGTTGTTGTGCTCGTTAAACTGTACCTCTCTACCGCCCTTGCCTAAGAACGTTGCTTCAATATGGAATGGTGATCCAAGTTTCTCAAACACCTCATCGTTTACGTGCCGGCGAGTAGCCTTTACATGTGATGGCTTTGGCAGCAATGATCCTCTCTGTAGTTTATTTTGAGACTTTTTAGATAATGCTTTGAAGAGTGCCTTGTATCCCATTTGTGAGATGCCACTCTCATCAAGTATTGCTTGCACTTCCATCGGTTCCAGTTGATTCTTGTTCATGAAGGAGGTAAGTAGCCTCCCTTTCAACTTACGAAATTTTTTCTGAGTTATCATCTCTTCAACTACTTTTGGAACTAGACGGCTGTAATGCACTCCGGCATTGAAGCCTGCACCATTCGAGTTTGGATGCAGTAAAGAGCCTGCCAAAAAAGCACCATGCATTATGATCATGTATAGGAAAGTGTATCCATTTCTTAATGAAGTACATTGAAGAAACAAACTTCGAGCTACCTTAAAGCTCGTATTCGTTTTTTCAGGCCACCACTATCAACCTTCATGTTCTCTCTTCCGACTACCAAGCACGGTGTCTTTCTCTCGCAAACTTGTGATCTTCTTCTCAAGGCCTTGGATTGTCTCTCTGTTTGATGAAATCTTTTGAGAGCATGCTTCATTAAGTTTCTTCAGCTGCATATTCTCCATAGCCAGGAAGTTTCTTTGCCTTTCCGCATTCAATCCTCTCATTTCCAAATGTTCGGTGTATCCCAATAGCCCATCCTTGCCATCGCCTGTGAAATGTAAGAGGTTAGTGATATTAGCAATAGGAGGTGGCGCATTTGTCGTAGGATCCTTTGGATAAATAGACCCATCGGTCCACAAATCCAAATGATGTTCCTTGTTTGTCCTTCTAAGTTCTTTCTCCCGTTGAGATAAGAAAGACTCCCTCCTATGTTTCTGCAACAACGGTGCGTACTCTTGCAATACATCAACATGAAGATGATATGTGTTCTTTCTTTGGGTAAGTGTTAAAGATGAAGGAGCTGAGGATTGCAAGTTCAAATTAGTGCTTTCATCAGGAAAAGAAGCGTTCTCCATTCCTAGAGTTGATAGAGAAGAAGACGGAGACTCGAAACTCATGAAATATCTCAGGTTTTGGGAGGCCAGGAAGGCCATATTCTCAAGTTTAGAGTTGATAGAGTTCGTGTGGCTTATGTTTCTGGAGGGAACGCTTGTAAGTTGGCATTTCAAATCATTAGTCATACGGTTAGTTGGATTCCTGACAAGAGAATGAAGGATAAGAATGATAAAGACGGCGGCTACCTACCAAAGAATTTCATTTTGGTTTTTTGTTGCGCAGAAAAGTATCACATAAAATGCACAATTTAACATTTTCATTTTCTCTCTCTAAGCCGACGTGGCACTTCTTACAGGGTCCAAAAGTGAGTCCAACTAATATTTTTATATTTAGGTCATCCAAAAAAGCACGTTGCTTTTCAAAAATGCCAAAAAGCACGAAAAGCTAAAACTAGCGTAAAAGGAAAAATTTTCCTCCTAAAGTTGAATCGCGGGTTTCCCTTGTCCACCGAAACAAAAAAGTGGGCTCGCTTTGAACACTAAAAAACACTAAAAGCTAAAAATAGTGTGAAAAGCGTCCGAAAAGCAGATTTTTAAAATATTGAACGATATCTTCCTTGGGACTTGTAGATTAAGGATCCGGCCTTGCTTTTTGCAAAAAAGCACAAAAAAGCTTTAAAAAATAGATTTTTTCAAAATTGAACCAAGCATCCATCTGACTTACCGGAACATGAAAATGACTTTGCTTTTCACTTTAAAACCTTATAACACTATCAAACAAGCATTTTGAACTAAGATTTCAGGAAGCGGATATTTGAATCTAATTTTCTTATTTTTAAAAGAGACCCAAAAATCGCGGATCTTACATTCTCTCACACTTGAAAAATTTGAGGTTTCCTCACCTTGACATGAAATTTTTGGATAATTTTGTAGAGGTTGTAATAGCAGCTATGGTACTCTTCCTACTCAAAGCATCAGCCATTAATTTTCCTTCCTATTTTAAATCAAGCTAAAAATCATATTCACCCATCCATCGCCGTTGCCACATATTAAGATCAGGTTGGTGGGTGTAAATCTAATTGAGGCTCTTATGATCTGTATGAAATTCAAATCATCTTCCAAGAAGATAATGCCGCCATACCTTAAGAGCATGTACAACGGCCAACAATTCCAAATCATGCGTATGGTGATTTAATTCATGAGTGTGTAACTTACGAGATTCATGAGCTATCGGCCTTCCTTTTTGAGATAGAATGCCATCGATTTCTTGTCCCCTTGCATCAGTGAGTATAGTGAATGCCTTTGAGAAGTCTGGAAGCTGTAATAGTGAAGCATTCACCAACGCTTCCTTGAGTTTCTCAAAGCTAGCTTGAGCGCGTTTATTATGAGGAATCCCAAACTTCGGACAAACTGTTTCAAGGAATGATGAAATCGAGCGAGTTAATGAGAGACATTTTCTCAAAACACACATAGCCAAGAGTTCCTGTAAGTCACTTATTTATGTAAGTCACGGGATTAAATATATTGGCCCTAGAACTCCTAAAGATGGTGGGGTTAAATTTAACAATGGATATGCTAAGCAAGAGGTAGGTGCTAGCAAGCCTCAGGTTGGATAACTCTTGAGCTTATTCTTTCTTGTGTTTTTTTCTCGCAAGTAAAAGAAACCTCATAGCCTTTTCATTGCCTAAAGGAATCTTGTAAGTTTGTGAAAATTCTATCGACACTCGTCTAACATTGTTGACAGGATGTCTGTGGGCCTTCCTGTGCATCAATGCTCGATCTTGTAGACAACCCTCTCTGCCCCCCTGATTTTTGCACTATATTTGAGTATTTTTCAACTCTTTACTTAATTATAGTAGACGTTAGTATTTTTCAACTCTTTGCTCATGGGCAACCTTATTAGCCGACTATGTGAATATTTTAGGGTGGTGCAAGTTGAGATTGTGACCTATTTATTGTTGTTTGTTGACGAGTATCAGTATCCTTGTATAGTTTTTTTAAGCTTTTATGAGGAATCTACCAAGATCCTAAAAGACAAAATTGAAGGTCGACTACGGGCAAGAAGTTTGTGTTAGGTCGACTACTGCATGCTTTTGTCTTCGACTTTTGAAAGGGAGAATCTTGATAAAATCCATGAAGATTTTGTTATCCACTTTTTCTAATCCCCCCCCCCTTTCTCTCATTGTGCATGCAATAAACAAAGATTCCAGAGTCTAGACCCTCTGTTTGCATATGCGAAAAACCTCCCTCTCTCTCATGTGACTCTCTCTCTCTCTCTCTCTCTCTCTCTCTCTCTCTCTCTCTCTCTCTCTCTCTCTCTCTCTCTCTCTCTCTCTCTCTTTCTCTCAAAAATGTGCAACACGTCTTTGATGACTCTATGGAAATTCATGTGATGTAGCCTGTACACAAAGAGACCCTGCTTCTTCTTAGCAAGGCTGTCCGCCACCACATCCACATTCAGTGGGCCACCATCCTCAAGTGCAAATATTAATGGGGGCAAGTGCTATAGATTTTTTTTTGAGAGACATCTCTCTCTCTCTCTCTCTCTCTCTCTCTAAGCTTGCTTCTAGAAAACCTGTGATGACTAGGTGGCAAGAAGTGTACCCACCCAACTCTTAACGGTGTGTGGACTTACTAGAGAGGTGAGGTGAAATTGTTGTTGTGTGCATAACACGGTGAGGCCTTGCTATTCATGGAGTACTATTGGTGAAAGACGGGGTGAGAATTAAAATTGCTAATCATGAAGTTTCATTGAAAAAAGACGCAATCATTTAATCCAGCTTCCACTCTCTCTTTCTCTCTCTCTCTCTCTCTTGCTGTGTATAGTAAAAAAATCCCTCAAAAGGTCTGCACTGACTGTTTGGAGGTGATAACAACATACAAGTGCCCACCTAGCCAAGGCGCCCGTTGGGTCATCCGACCAAAGTTTTGATGTGGTCACATTATTTTTTCGATGTTTAATACATCAAACCGTGTAAAAGCATAATGTCAATCGGCTATGTCAAGTCTCAGTCAAAGATGTAATTTTTCCAATGATGTATGTAAAGGTCCATGAGAAGTTGGCCCGCCGGCCACTTTAGAAAGCCCTAGGTATATAATACACTAAGGTTAGTGGGAAAGGGAGATTATTTTTTGAAGATAAGTGACTATTGTGTTACGCTCAGAGAGCTACCTTTTTGCTCCAACTTGTAATCATCGCATCTGTGGCTACGGTGATCCAAATTCAGTTTTGTTTCTTGCATTGTGTTCCTCTTACTCTGCTCTTTCATTCAAGTGTAAGCATTCAAGATTCGGTGAAGGTTTCAAACTCATCCGTTCAGGCCTTAAATCGCTGTTTCGAGTGTTTATATGCGTATTTTATGTTGTTTTGACCCTCGGAGAGGCTTTAGGGACCCAAAAATGACCCTTTAGGATCATCCGTTTACTGTTTTTGCGTACTGTGGGATGAATGATCGCGATCCATGTACCTCCCTAGAATGCTGTGACAGTGATAGGATATGTTCCTGATAGTCCCCTATAGCTTCCCTTCAAGTTTCGTGCAATTCCTATATGATTTGCATGGTGAATGGGTGTGATGACTGTAGAGCTGTGTAGAAGGACATAGGCAGATTACTTGGCTTTAGTGCGATTGATTTGCTTGTAGAGTTAGTAGTTGCATCTCTTCGAGTTCACTTCATTAGGATTGACACCCTAGTGAGTTTCCATGCCTCATCCGAGTCGCTTCCCCTGTATCGATAATTTTATGTTGATGCTTGAGAGCTATTATGCTATGGATGTCCGTCGCGGCGACCGGCAAACATTGGCGCCGTTGCCAGGGAATAAATCTTAGGTGATGAGTAACCGAGTGCGTATTTAGAGTTTTCTTATTGTTCCAAAAGATAATTTCCATTCCATTTACATTTCTGTGAAGCATCTAGACAAGGGTTTAGTGCTTAGTGGAGTATAGGGTCGGTGGACTGGCTAGATCTACTCTTAGGAGATATAGGGAGTTGTGAGTGAGGTTGCTTTAAGCATTTTTTCTCTTCAAATTTCTTTGTATTGATTGAGTACTGATCCATCATCCATTTTTTATCCTGTTTGTTTTGTTTGATTCATTTTCTTATGTTCTTTCATTTTTGTACTTAGGAGTAAGATAAGTAAATCACATTTCAGTAAGATTTGGGGTAATTTGGGGTAAAAGTTAGAGTCGAGAAACCAGAAAACCATAACTTTGGCAAAAAGGCCATAAGACTCTGAAATTTTAAAAATCTGACCAAACAGAGATGAAATTGATTCAAATCACAAAGTGGTAGCACCAAACACTGGGAAATACTTGTCAGAGAGAGCCTGTAAAATTTCATCAGATTTGGCTATGGTACTACGATCGTGATCGGTGTACCTCAATGTTAGAATTGTACAAGATTTGACATGTGCCTTCCTGATAAGATTCTAAACAAGTTTGTCTAAAGCAACCACACCCAAAAACATGAAAAATCAAGGAAATCAGGCCACTTGGGTAAAACTAGCCTAACAGACCCAGAAACTGTAAAATCTTGACTTTTGGTGATCCAAATGCAAAAAGACTTGGGGGATAGCCTTAAAACATCAGTGTCTACAAGCATGCCAAATTTGGTCTAATTTGGGCTCAGAACTACGATCGCGATTGATGTACCTAAGTGCCAGATTTTGACCAGATTTCATGTGTGGGATCCTCAGGTGTATACAAACATAAAATTCTAAAGGATCTAGGGTCAAAAACCACAAAAAACTGGTCAAAACCATTGAATACAGATCCAAGTCAAAAACTGCTAAACTGGCATAGAAATTGACTTTTAGTAGACCAAAACACATCAAAACTGAGAAGAAACCATACAGAGGGATAGCCTGTACACATGACAATTTCAAATAGCTTTCATATCCCAAAATAAGCACCAAAATCAATCAAACCATACGAAATTGGAAAATCAGGCACTTCAAACGAAGAAACTATAAATTCTTGACTTTTTTGAGTCCAAATACAAAAGTGTCTGGTAGGTAGTCTTAAAATAGCCTAGTGAACAAGCAGGTAAAGTTTCATCCAATTTGGACTCCACCTTAGTGCCAGATTTTGACCAGACTTTACCCACACATACACCTAGGTTATATAAGATACCAGGAGTTTTCAAAATTCAAAAAAGTGACAAAAATAGCCAAAAATAGCAGACAATAAAAAAACCACTGCAGTAGACCAAGATCTGGTGAAAACTTGACTTTTTCTTGTCCAAATTCAAAAAGATTTGGGGAGTAGACTGTACACATCATTGTCTACCAGATCCACAAGTTTCACCTGAAAAGAAGCTGGTACTACGATCGTGATCGGTGTACCATAGTGACATTTTGAGTTGAGACTTGGTGAGTAGGTAGCAGATAACTAGACAAACAACTTTCTCAAAAGAACCAGGGTCAAAAAATCAAAAGAAAGTTGTCAAATAGGGCAAACACTGATCACTTTCAGACCAAAATTTTGAGAAAATTCAAGTTTTTGTGATCCAAATGCAAAGTGGGTTTGGGAATGGACTAAGCATACCCATGTCTATCAACTCCTAAAATTTCATGCAAAAAGGATCTGGAACTACGATCGCGATCGGTGTACCTCAATGAAATTTTGGATTGAAAATTTATGAGTAGGTAGCTGACATCTAGTGCAACATATTTTCCAAAAGGAGCAAGGTCAAAAAAGCAAAAGAAAGTGGTCAAAAGTCCCACTTACATAATCAGGCCAATAACCGCAAAACCACCTGGGATTTGGGTTTTCATTGGTCAAAACATCTCCAAATTCAAAAATACAAAGACACTTGGTATCAAGACATCAAGGGCTAGCTACTGTGCAAAAATCTTCCAAATCTGTGACATGGGGTCAACGATTGCGATCGGTGTACCTCTACATAGTGGGGGTATCTGACTTCATATGTTTGTAGATCTACTTGAGTATATCCCAAATCTCAATTTTGAGTGAAAATTACCCTTTGGAAGCCAAGATACAAGCCAAAGTTCCTGTGTTCTGGTCCTGAGACTGTTTTTTGTGCTATTTCAAGTGCAATTCACTAAAAGTGCTCTAGCTTTTGATAGACAATTGCAAATTGAGTCAGGTATAGCTAGGAAGAAAGCTGAATTTTTCTAGTTTTTAGAGCTGATTTTTTCTAGGTTTCCTAATTCCAAACTTTTAGGGTACCCATAACCAATTTCCAGAGACCAAAAAAGTCACAAATTCCTGACTTTTTAGAGACTTGACCAGGGGCAAAAAGGGATCGTGTGTACTAAGCCAAGGTGTTCTTATCAAGGACCATCTTGAGAGTATTGATTGAGGCTTAAACATGACAACTCATCTATCATTAGGGTTTCCCACTCAACTAAGAGCTATGCCATCTACACAAACAACCAGAAATACTGCAACACCTATAACAAGAGGGTTGAGACAAGACCATGAGGCTTATCAATCATATCAAGCCAAACCTCAAGGCATGGCTCATGGATATTTTTCAAGTGATCATGTAGCTCACTGGAAGCCAAACCAATCAACTAAAATACGGAAGTTTGAAAGAGCAAAAGTGGAAATTGCTGGAGACTTAGAGGAGAAGCATCCTCTAATCAATAAACCCAACGCGAGGTTCATCAAAACCAATGAAGCCACGAGAGTTCTAACGGATTACACTTATGATGGCCTTTATAGGTTACTTGTTGGGAATCAAAACAACTTCTATAGATGTTTAAATTCCATCATTGAAGAGTTGACAGACTACAAGAACCTCTAGGCCTTCACATACACAGATGACCAGGGAGTGCAAGTTCTAATGGTAGATAAGTATGGACGAGAGTACAAACTTATCAGCCCAATTGAGCTAGAAAGATATACATACATGGGTACTCCAACATCTGCTTACTACTTTCAACCGAGTGTAAGTGTACCAGGGTTTTATGAGACTGATTTGCAAGAAGCTAACATTGAAACTATGGGATCAAATGGACCTCAAACATCCAAAATAGCTATTCACGGGAGTGTAGCTCCTACCTCATTGAGTGGATCCAAGAGACCACCAATTACACTTACAAATCCATCGACATTTCCAAAACATGTCTCAAAGGGGATTCCACCATGATTTGCTCCAAGACGAGAAGAAGGAACGAGGGATGTCTTTGTGACAGACCTCAACACGCTAAGATACATGGTTGAACCAGAACCAATGAGACCATATCAATTGGCCAAATGTGTCAAGAAGAAGTATGATGGATTAAGGGATCCATACGTACATGCATCCTTGTTCAAACAAGTGTTAAGAGCCGAACAAGTATTTTATTTTCATACACAGCATAAGGGATTTGGCTTAACCTTGGAAGGGATAGCATTGAATTGGTTCCAACCGTTGGACAAAAATGCCTTCTCAAACGTTGAACAACTGTTGCAAGAATTTGTTGTGGAGTTCTCTAAAAGGGGAATCAAGCATAACACAGTGCCCCAAATTTATGCATTCAAGCAAAAAGAAGATGAGAGAGTGAAGGAAGCATCGCTACGTTTCAAACAATATATAGAGAGATGTCCGGAATGTGAGTTACCACAGGATGAAAGATTATCAATTCTCTTCATAGAGGGTTTGAAAAATGAAACTCTCAAGAAAGATTTGCACTTAAAAGGATGTAATTCCTTTGAACACGTCACGAGAGAAGCGTTATACCTAGTTTTGACAATTGTAAAGCCTATGGCGAGGAAATTGGTGATACAAAGATCACTATGGATAATGCTCCTTTAGCATCTAGTGAAACCAACACAAGGCAAGTGGTTATGTCTCAATTACTGACCAACTTAGATTGGCTAGCAGCGCAAGTAGCACAACGAATAAAATGGTGTGCCATTGAGCAAAAATGGACCAATCATGAGATGAGTGAGTGCTACTATAATCAAACCTACACGAGGGGGATACTATTTGGACAACAAATAGAAAAACAAATGCCATTACCAAATCATCCATTATTTCAAAATAGGGTTGTATCAAGGGCTTTACAAAGAGCTGAGGTATCACAACCTAGGCTAGGCCAAGAACCTATGAGAAAACTCTATTCATTGAATGAGGACACTCTGATGTTCATAGCCAATCAAGAGCGTAGACCAGAGACCATTCTGGCTAAGCAAGAACAACCATCAATTGTGCCACCAGTGACTCAACAAGATGGACCATGGTACAAGTGTGGAGGTAATCATTGGGCCAAGAATTGTTCTCGTGTAGGGATAATTGGATATTGTTTGGAGTGTGCCATTACACACATTGTTCCAAATTGTCCAAAACACCCAAACAAACAGGGGAAAACAACAATGAATGTTGTGGGAGTGGTACCTTCTCCAAGTGGATCAGAGGCAGACCCCAAAATTCCTGTGAAGGTAGTGACTAGAGCACAAGCAAAAGAAAATGCTGAGGACCAAGCTAATGAGGAGAAAGATCAACAACCCAAACAAGGGGAAACAACTAGTGTGTCAGTGAGGACTGGGAGAAAATCTTGGAAAGCCAAAAGAGACAGAATTAAAGAAAAAAAAATGACGAATCAAACTGCACTACAAACAAAATTACAAGAGACAAAGGAGCAGTTAAAACAAGAACGGGAAAACAAAACGGTGGTGGTGAGAGAGATAAGAAACCAAGGAAGGCGTCTTCCGGAGGATCTGTGTTGGTAGACAAAGTCCTAGAGCCATTAGATGCTACACTGGAAGCATATGAGGCTATATTGAAACCCAACCAAACCCTAGAGCAACGAGGGATGAAGTATCCTCATGCTAAGGTAGAGACTGAGAGGTTGAAAATGTGTAAGGAATTGGTAAAAATTGCACAGGCAATGATGGAGCCTGAAGCACCAATTCCACCTCGAGAAACAAAACCAAAAAGTGTTGGATTTGAAATGCCTAAGGCAAAGGTTGTTGAAACATTAACTCAAAGAAACATTGAGCTAGAATCACAAAAGAATGTGCAAGCAAAGACTGTAACACAAGAAACCAACAACCTAGAAATTCAACTAGATGATCAAGTAGTGGCCAACAACACTAATGATGCAAGGTCAAGATCACAACTTATGGCACCTATCCCAGAGATAGATGAACCATGGACAAATGAATTGTGGGAAGCAATTAGAAGTGCAAAAGATGGAAGTGTGACTTTCCAATCTGCACCCATAACTGAGGTCAATACAGGGCATGAAGTCTATCAGGGAGACATTCAATCTCTAAATGGAGATGCAGGGATGGAAGTTTCAATTGAAAGCAAACCAGAGTCCTTGAAGACCTTACCCTCTTACATAGGAGAACATGAGGCAGACTCAAAGACTAGAGTGCTGCCATCTCAGAGGAAAGCCATATCCAAGATGATGGATACAAAGAGTATGCAAGAGTTGATGTCAGCTCCAATACAGTGCACCATTACTCTATCTGAACTGCTTAAGATTAGACCACATGTATGGGATGAAGTAGGCAACAATTTGGGGAAGATGGGATTAAAGATACCTCTTCAAGATCTACCCTCAAATGAACAATCAAACAAAACTCAACAAGAAAGTGCAAACGCTAAACCTGTGCCAATAAACAAGGTGGGGGAATATTGCGAAGGAGAAGAAGGAAACACCACCTTACCTGTGGAATACAAAGGAGTTAAAACATTGGCTATACTTGATAGTGGGGCTGGAGTAGCCATAGCCACAAAAGACATTTGGGAAAAATGGGGTAGACCAGTGCTTAGGAAAACTAGAATGAAGCTGCAACTAGCAGATGGATACACGAAAAAACCTCTGGGTATCCTAGAGCAAATTATTGTGAATTCTTGTGGAATTGAATATGAACATACATTTGCAATAGTAGATTTTGGAAAAGGGAACAATTTTGATATCATTTTAGGAAGACCTTTCATGCGTCAACTTAAGATGGTTCAAGATTGGGGCTATGACTATATCTACTTGAGACATAAAAAGATCACCACAAAAATAAGCATAAAAGACCATAGCTATAGAGATGTGAATAGAACTCCTTTAGAAGAAATTGACTCTACTATAGTCAATGGGAAAGAGATACCTGCGTGGCTACAAACCAAACAAGAACTTTGGATGTGTGGTGCTTCAAAGTGTGGAAGCTCAGTGAAGGAGGATTGCATCCTAGAAAGATCAATGGACTATGAAGCATACATACCGGAACCATTTCCAGAGGAGTTATTTGAGCCATTTGGATGGACTCAAATATTGGCAACCTTGGATGTGTGTGTAAATGAGCTAACTCCAACCAAGTTTTGTAATGAAGAAGGCTATGACCTAGTTTCATGTTTTATGTTGAAAGTGTTAAAGGAAGCTAATGAAATTTGTGAGTGTGAAAGCAGAAAAAGTGAGACAGATAGCTACATCCTGGAGAATGAGGCAAAATTGAAAACGAAGGAAGCAGAGCAACCACAAGAATATGTCATTATTGACATACCTGAAGAAACAACAAAAGCTGTTTTAAAGAAGCCGACTCCGGAAAAAGTGCAAATGAAAGTAGATGAAGGAGAAAAGCTTCCAAGTTCAACGGAAAATCTTCAACAAACACAAGATCAAAAGAAGAACAGGGACAAGGAAGAAGATGGACTATCTAGTGCGATAATCAAATTCAGCATATGTGGAAAAACAGGACTCAAAATAACATGTTCAACTGTGATAGATCCACAAGCAACAAAGAATCTAATGACTTATGGAACGTGGATCATGATGGGAAAGCCACCAATCAATGAGCTAGAAGAAACATTTTACACAAGTTCAAAAATGCCGATTCCTAGCTTTGGAGTGGCAGAAGCTGTACTCAAATTGAGTACTGGGGAGTATAAAGATACTTTCCACATAATCAACTCCCATCATATCAAAGAGAGTCTAGTCCTGACAGAAACCTGGAGGAACATCTTCTTTCGACAACAATCAAAAGCTTCAACAACAACAACAACGGTAAGACTCCATGAAGCTTCTCAAATCCATGCAGAGAAGAAATCGCCAACCATCTTGGAAAAAGGTAAAGCAAAGGTAAACATTGAAGTATATCAACCTCGCTAGACGACTGTACCTTCAACGAGCCTCCATCAAATTTCCCACGAAGGCTCTACATCAAGAGCCACACCATCAACAATGCAATGGAAACCAAAGCAAAAAGTCTATCAACCAAAGTTTCCATCACAAAAAAGCATCCAGAAGAAGCCGAAGAATGTCAACCAAGTGTTGGTATCCAAAGAGCACATCCAAGTCAAAGACCCAGTTTGGATACATGAAACACGGGTTCAACCACAACAACAAAAGGTGACAGGGTGGATAGCATCAAATGAGTCAATCACTGCTCAAGGCTACTTCCAAGGAAACACTAATGTTTGGGCCAAAAAGCCTAAAGTAACAGAGTGGATCTACCCACCTCAACCAACGAGTTCTACAAGGAACAAGACGTACTATCAATGGAATACAAAATACTCACGTAAGCGAAGGAACACCAACAAAAGGCATACAAAAAGACCTTCCAAGCGGGCAACGCGAAAAGTTTGGGTACCGAAATCAGACTTCAACGAAGATACCCAACACAAACAGGTGAATCAACGAATGATTCCAGTGAAGCTACTTGAATCACAAGGCCTTTATGAAGGTAACACTTCAATATGGTTACCAAAAATTGTAGCTCAATCGGGAACAATGAAGAAAAATCAAGAAGCACAAGCTTCTACCCCCAAAGCAAGCAATGACAACCAAAAGTCGACAGAAGCCAATTACAACCAAGGCTGCTGGAATCTACATATGGATACCTTATCATCAATTACAAAAGCAAGGCTTTTACAACGGAAATCATCAGGTTTGGATACCAAAGCATAGTGTCCATCAAATACTAGAAGAAGATAAAATGCCAAAGATAGTCACACAAGGACCAAAAACAAGATGGATTCCAAAATTGCTAGTGGAAACTCAATCACAGAGAACCCACACATCTTGACAATCACTTCTCATGGAAATTAATGCAAAGTCTACATCAAGTCCTATCAGAGCTAAAGGACTTGTTTTACAAAGAAGTATCAACATACAACAAGCAAGTCAAGAGGAGCCAAAATATGCCAACCTACTCGACAAGATGGTGGCATCCAAAGACCAAAGCAATGATAGAGGGCTTAATCTCAAGAACTTATGGCATTGGGTTTCAGGCCATGAACAGGTAAGTCCAAGTCGCCATTAAAAATACATGGCATAAAAGTCAAGAGTAGGGCAGCTGAGCCACTAAATGAGCAAGGCATTAGTCCCAAAGCTTCAAGTAATATTCTCTGTGGTCTAAGAGTCTTAGCTCTTCTAGGTACTGCTCAAGGTGGAGGAGTTGAGCATATTTATGTTGTGTCGCTCATGCTGGTATAGGTGAGCATAAGAGTCCAAGTCTATGTATTTTAAGTTTGGTAAAGTGAAGAAGAGAGTCCAAAAGACACTCACGCACTATGCATAGTGAGTAATGAGTGGAGAAGCTTCAACATCAAAAACCCTTCTTGGAAATGTGGAAGCTATTGAGATGTCCTTGGATATCACATGTGCTACATTTGTTCCTTGAAGCACCCAACAACTCATTTTTCACACCGCATGATTTTCTTGAAAGAGCTCTTGTGTGCATATAGAGTGTCCCATAATTGGCACTTGCATTACACACTCTTACTTTATTTATCCCAAGCACTCACCTTGCATGAACAGGTACTCAACTTCCAAGTGTTCAACCCCAATAAGATCGTATATCAAAGGCATTTTTTCCCACTGGGTTTTTTCCTTTGTTCATTAAGGTTCTAGACCCTAATTTAGAAATACCCATCACTATTCTATTGTATATATTCCTTCCGTCAAATGAAACCAATAAAGAATTTGTTACATGATCTTCAAAGAGATAAAGTGGGGCCACATTGTTCTCAGCTACGCTTTGACAAGAGCAGCTCTTATCTTCAAAGATACCAACAAAGCTCTATTGACAAAGTGGAAAAGAAAATCAAATTGGAGATGCCAATTCACACATGTCAAACATTTTGAGATACGAGCTCCAATAAAAAGTCAACTGCACCAGGAGGCAAAGTATCCAAAGAAGCAGGTATCATCGACCAACTGCACAAATGGAAAGGTAAAGCAGGATGTGCAACAACATGCACAAATGCCTCGTCCACAACATCCAAATCACAAAGAACACATGTTCATCAATCAAAGGCAAATGGGCACCCCATTTGACCAAGCAAAACATACCAGATATAACTCAATCAAGGAAGGGGGGAGTCTCATCAACAAGAAGACCAGACTACAAATGGTCGTGTCAAGGGACGACACGAGCTAGGAAGGGGGGAGTGTTTGGAGGTGATAACAACATACAAGTGCCCACCTAGCCAAGGCGCCCGTTGGGTCAGGCGGCCAAAGTTTTGATGTGGTCACATTATTTTTCTGATATTTAATACATCAAACCCTGTAAAAGCATAATGTCAATCGTCTATGTCAAGTCTAAGTCAAAGATGTAATTTTTCCAATGATGTATGTAAAGGTCCATGAGAAGTTGGCCGCCGGCCACTTTAGAAAGCCCTAGGTATATAATACACTAAGGTTAGTGGGAAAGAGAGATTATTTTTTGAAGATAAGTGACTATTGTGTTACGCACAGAGAGCTACCTTTTTGCTCCAACTTGTAATCATCGCATCTGTGGCTACGGTGATCCAAATTCAGTTTTGTTTCTTGCATTGTGTTCCTCTTACTCTGCTCTTTCATTCAAGTGTAAGCATTCAAGATTCGGTGAAGGTTTCAAACTCATCCGTTCAGGCCTTAAATCGCTGTTTCGAGTGTTTATATGCTTATTTTATGTTGTTTTGACCCTAGGAGAGTCTTTAGGGACCCAAAAACGACCCTTTAGGATCATCCGTTTACTTTTTTTGCGTACTGTTGGACGAACGATCGCGATCCATGTACCTCCCCAGAATTCTGTGACATAGGATATGTTCCTGATAGTCCCATGTAGTTTCCCTTCAAGTTTCGTGCAATTCCTATATGATTTGCATGGTGAACGGGTGTGATGACTGTAGAGCTGTGTAGAAGGACATAGGCAGATTACTTGGCTTTAGTGCGATTGATTTGCTTGTAGAGCTAGTAGTTGCATCTCTTCGAGTTCACTTCATTAGGGTTGACACCCTAGTGAGTTTCCATGCCTCATCCGAGTCGCTTCCCCTGTATTGATAATTTTATGTTGATGCTTGAGAGCTATTATGCTATGGACGTCCGTCGCGGCGACCGGCAAACATTGGCGCCATTGCCGGGGAATAAATCTTAGGTGATGAGTGACCGAGTGCGTATTTAGAGTTTTCTTATTGTTCCAAAAGATAATTTCCATTCCATTTACATTTCAGTGAAGCATCTAGACAAGGGTTTAGTGCTTAGCTACACACCATAACTACAATTGACAAAGAGAAAGAAGAACAAGAGCACTTAGCTTTCCATTGCATGCCATAGAAAGTGGGTGAGCACAAGAGGAAGCTCCAACTCCAAACATCTTCACCTCTATCTTCTCTACAAGCTTTCCATGAAAGCTTAACTCACATGAGGATCCCTAAAAAATGACCTAACTTTCACTTTTATACCTAGGGCATAAAAAACATGTCCGGCCACCCATGAGATGCATAGAATTGTGTGCATCTCTATAGCTCCTAGGCATCATGGTAACATCAAATATACCAGCTTGAACTCATGTAGAGCCCGTAAATATGTCAAAAGTACATATACAAAATGACGTGTCTGTCAAAAAATGAAGCAACGTATGCTAATACATCATAAGCATATGCTAAAAATAGCATAGCTGAAGGTCATCTGCTACTTTGTGTTTGCGCTGCCCCCCTCCTAAGCTTTGTCGTCCCTGACAAAGCCATGTCGTGGTAGATGCTATGTGAAGAATGGACCTGAAAAAGAAAAAGGCAATGAGGTAGCAAGCTGAATCATATGGCAATAAAGCATAAAGGAAAGGAAAATCATGTATGTGGTAATCAATGAATACAAATAATATGGAATGCTACACTGCCATTAAGGACAAATAAATTGCACTTGCTGAAATTAATTAATCAAAAGTTTTGGGCTTATGGATGAGTCTATCAATTAGTTAACTACAACTAAAGGTTAAAACAATTACTCTAGTACTAGCTAAGTTAGAAAGATTATCTAAATGTAAGATTCCCTATTTATGTTTTTTACCTTTGATTAGCTTATTAACTCTCACAACTTCGAACAAAAGCTTGAATTTTTTACTTGAAGCTCAATAGAAGTCTTTTTCATGTCTTTTTTTCTTTCTTTTCATTTTTCTTTTGTTTTTTGTTTTTTTTTTTTAAACATGTGTGTTTATTTTGTATGCCTGGGGCTTTTTGCTTCTCAAAGAAAAATGCCCACACTGGGAACCTCTAGGACTCTAATACCATAGGCAATACAATGAAGCTGGGATTTCTCTTCCAACTTTTTCTTCCATTCCTTTGTATTCTCACTAGTGGTCGTTGTTGTTTGAGTGAGCAAGCCTCTCTATGCTTAAAACACTCCTAAGGTCTCAAACACTCAAATAATATTTCCAACTAAAACTAGTGGTCAAGTGAATTGGTTAACCTACAGTCTCCTAACATCAAGGCTCATCAATAAGATTAAACTTAAGGTCAATTAACTAAAGCAAAGACAAGTTTATACATCTTTAATGGCAGATAACAAAACATATCTAAATGCACTCGATCAAACCATGGAATACAACAATCAGCAAACATAAATTTCCACAAACATAAATCATGGAAAGTAGTACACCTGGAGATATGTGATGTATATCCTCAATAGCCAAGGAAGAAAACATGTGAAGCTGGAACTCGAGATGTCCATGCTATGTGAAAGCTAAAGTCCATCTATGCTGCAAAATCATAAACAAAACACTACCACCTAGAAAGGTGTGTCAGCATAGAAGTGGAAGTGTTATTACCTAAACACAAATAAAAATAAATCCTAAACTAAGGTCTCAAACCTGGATGTCTAGAGGGGAAAAACTGAAAGGGAAAAAAGTGCCTCTAGCATATGCGCATGTATCTAGTGCACCATAGTCAATTTGTACAAGTCAAGGGTTTGGTGCAACTAGGAGGGATAAGAGAACTCTCTCCAAACAATAAAACCTGTAGTCTCCTAGCTCTCTCTATAATGGTCATCAACAACTGGCTAGCACCTAGCTCCATGTCGTTCATAGAATCTATAGCACAACTAATGGATCTAGGGATAACATCAATCTGTGACTGTGTGGTCAATGAACTATGTGGCTCAAGATCACTGAATGGCTAACTCTTGCCAAGCTCTAAGTCAACAACATGGTCAATGGAAACCTAAGACAAGCTATGACTAGTGTCAACCTGTGATGTGATAGGTGGTCGGCTCTTTGGTAGCCAAATCTTCAATCCCTTCAATCTCATGAGGAGGTCATTGGGAGATTTCTTCACATGTGAATGTAAAGATCTCTCTCTCTGACACAGTCTTTGTGGTCGTGGCCTCTCTAGAAATGATCTTTGAGATCGTCTAGAAGGTCTAGAAATCTCTCTCAAGTCTCTCGTAACCAAATGTGATCGTGAATGCTCACTATGTGCTACAACTCTCAAACTGGGAACCCAAATCTATCTATGTCCCTCATAATAACCCTGTGCCTCTAGTGATCGTCTAGATGTGAGCCAACCATGTGATAATCCATCATGTGTAATCCGGCTCTCTATCCACAAATAAGTGTCATCACTAGGCAATGGTCTCATCGATATGTCTCTCCGTGGAACATATACTCATCGAGTCCTATAGGAAGCTCTGGGTGTAGATCTATATATCTGATGTGGAAGGGGTAACTCCTTGGTAGCACTACTCTGAACTCTATCTAGAGAAGGCTCTAATGCTCGCTCAGAATCAGACAATCCTTGTGGTCTCCAATAGAATCTCGCAGGTGCTTGTCTATCCTCATGATGTAAATGTCTAGAGGTCATACTAGTATGTGTAGGCTCAATGATATGTGGTGTGACCTCTATATGTGTGGTATCTGTGTGGTGGTCTAGAGGAACCTCATGTGTCAATGTCTCTGCAATCGTATCTGCGCGCTCTCTGATCGAGGAATAAGATCGTGTCTCTGCAAGAATAGATGGCTCTATGGAAACATCTATGTGATGTGGGTGCTCTGTAGGTGAATCGGTCACAAATGTGTCACTCTGCTGCACATCATGATGATGAGCAACACACATGAGCTCTATGTCATCGGTCTCATGCTGATCTAAGCTATGAAGCTCACTCTGTGGTAGGCTAAGCTCAAGAGCTCCATCTAGGGGTGGCATAGTCCTAGTAATCTCTCGTAGAGGATCACAATCACTCATGGGTGTAGGAGGTGATCTATGACCAGACTGGTGGGCTAAAGTTGTAGTAAGTAGTCTAGTGCTACAATGTGCTCAATCGATCAATGATCTAGGTGTGTATCTCACTCCAATAGTCAGCACATAGATGGAATGATCAGTGCCTCTATATACACGCTCTTGAGGATCTCGATCAAACGAAAGAATGGCAGTCACTCTATGACATAACTCACTAGATGTGCTAGACTCTCGTGTGTATCGACGTCCAGAGTCATCAACATATGTATTTGTCTGCTCAAGTCTACACAACTCTACCAATGTGGGATGAGTATGCGTATCTAGGGACTCGTCATATGATAAAGGCTCTATGGTCTATAAGTCAATCTCAAACATCGGCAAGTACATCGCATCATACTCGTCTCTAAAAGATCCTGGCATGCCTGGGCTAGGCATAACTCGCACTAACTGATGTGTGGGAGGATCCTGAACAAAGCGCTTGATTTTTTGAAAGAAACTCGATCGGCTCATATCATGAAATATGCATAATCCCATCCTCTCACCACACAAGACTAGCATAGGTCTATCTGTCTGCAGAGTAGTGGCTAACTCGTGTAGCTCATCTCTCATTGTAGGACTCGTGTCACTCGTCGAAACTATAGCCCCATGTGACATAACTCTCTCATGGTCATGTGATCCTGAAACATCAATATGGCTCAATGTTGTGGTCGTAACAGCCTCTCTAGGTAAATGCATGGTAGGACTCGTGTCACTCTCATTGTAGGACTTGTGTCACTCGTGTCACTCGTCGAAACTATAGCCCCATGTGACATAACTCTCTCATGGTCATGTGATCCTGAAACATCAATATGGCTCAATGTTGTGGTCGTAACAGCCTCTCTAGGTAAATGCATGGTATGCTCCGTCATCAAAGGCTGTGGATGCTTTCTCATGGGTCCGCAATGTAATCGTCTCATAGTCAATGGCTCTATGTGTGGTGCACTCACGGCGGGTGCTCTCATCTCGATGACTCATGGTGGCTCTGATCTCATCGTAAACATAGACTGTGAAGTGCTCATCATGCCGAATCTAGATCTGTGTGGTGTCTGTGAGGACTTTGATGTCAATCTCGTCTCGATCTCTATGCGTGGCTCTCTCAATAACTGCTCTCGAGACTCATCAATCTCCAGTGTCAATCTAGATCTATGGTCATCGATAGAGTCCTGTGGACCAATAGGTCTACGTGGAAAGCCTGGAGGTGGTCTAATGGGTGATCTCGCTGTGTATGTGGACTCAAGCTCAATGCCGGCACTAGATGTAGGTGATCTACGGCTAGGGATAGGCCGATAAGGTAGGCCAAAAAGCATCGTGTAGATACTATAATCATCAAGGCCATAATAGGTCCTACTACCCATGGATCTACCAAAATCTACCTGAGGCTCTGGTACAGGCATCTGTGACTCTCTCAAATACATTCGTGCATCATCATCAACATACAAAAAACTATCATGCATACGCTGTAACTGGACTGTCACTGGATGGTATCGTGTGTCTGCAACATCCTCTAGGGATGGTACTGGGATCTCATGTCTAGAATGGATATCTTATACTCGATAGAGTACATCTAAGAAATCTATGAGATGATCAGACCTGATGTGGTGGGCTCTGGCTCTAACTGGCTGAAAAGCATGAGTAGAGTGATCATGAGGCTGAAGCCTCACAAAATAGCGATCGGTAGATCGATCTCTATAACATAACTGTCCCTTGTACTCTCCTACTAACCATAGCAACACCAAATCGGAACCTCTCATGGCCATGGTCGTCATCAATTTGAAGAGTGCAAATACTCAATGATCATGTGGAAGCTCACTATGACTGATCTAGATCTCTCAAGGAATAGCAAGCAATATAATAAGTGTATGGCAAGATCGTGATGTGAATGGTGTGATCAAATGAAACTATCACACGGGTGACCTATAGTCAATCATGCGTGATAATAGTGGCTCATAAATCACATCACAATGATTTCAAATGTGTCGAGAGTCCACTAAATCCTACAGTGTGCTATGTCAAACAAGTAAGCGAATTAAGCAAACGACTCTCCGAACGTATGTACTCTCAGTGTCTAGTCGTGTATAAATACTCGAGTGAACGAGGTATATAAGAGAAAGTACAAGAGAGAGATCCTCGTAATACATGGTCCGAAAGAGGCCGACTAGATGTGCACATGCATGGGACGCCTACAAAAAAAGAGAACAAAAAAAAGTTTTTTTTTAAATTTATTTTTTTGGATTTTTAAAAATTCGGACGCCCATGCACACTCTTTTTATTATCTTTGTCGACTTTGTTTCTCTCACCTAGATTCTTTTCTCACATGCCTTGTCTTTTGTTGACTTTACTCCCTTTCCACACACCTAAAAACAAGCATGCACATGTGCTTGACCCCCCACCCCCTTTGTTTGCTTGTGCACTACACTTTACACACACCCAAATTGAGGATGGTACACACCCCTCTTAAATGATGCACACACCTAAATCAAGCAATGCATACACACACCTAAATCAAGTAAGTGCACACACGCACCTAAATCAAGTAAATGTACACACACCGAAATCAAGTAAGTGCACACACTGTTCCAAGAAGTGAGACGTGTGTGCATGGAAAGCTAAAAATAGGTCGTGAAGTGCGTATGCTCTCAATTTGATGAAGATTTGTTTTGCAATTAACACTTCAAAATCACACCTAAAATCAAATTTTTATGCATTTTGCATCCAAATTAGGTCGATTTTTTGCTTCTCTTTTTGCTTAATTTTGACTAAAAATTAGCATAATTATCAATAGAATTAAACAAAATTAAGCATATATAATTGGTCATCACACTTTGAACTTTGCAATTCATCCAATTTCACATCAATTTGCAATCAATTACAAGCCTAATTAAGTGTACACACACAAGCATAATCCATGCACACACAATCTAGAAAAAATTGAGTAGCATTTTGACGCAATTTTAGCAATGAAAAAACTGATCCATAATCATCATAACAACATCAAGCAATCCAATGCTTTTTATGAACCCAATTGGCACCAATTAAATCATAATTTGCACTAAAAAATGTGCACTTTGCCTACACATAGGCACACTAATTGCACTTAGATTGCACTAATTTTTTGTGAAATTTATCTTTAATCAAACTTGCAAATCAAATCAGCAAATGAATGGGTTATTGCACTCACAATAACATAAGCATCGTGTCGATTTTCCACTCCAATTGATGCCTACACACATGTGTGTGTACCAGCAACCGCTTAACCGCGATTCGTCTATAATCAATCAAGCACAAAATCTCATGTGTAGCATTATTTTCAATCAAATTAAACACATAAGAATGATAATCACACTTCAAATCAATGATTTAGCTATGTGTAACACAAAAATCACGTGTGATTAGAAAGTAATTAGAGAGCCTAATTAGGAAAAAATCCCTAATTACACACTAAAAAATCACTTGATTTCACTCAATTTTTTTGCAATTTCTTATCAAAAGAATGATACTTAAGCCTCTAATTAAACATACACACATATAAAGCACTCCAATTGTTAGCGGATTAGTAGAAAATTAGTGAAAAAAGAGAGAAAAACATACAAACTAATCACAATTTCTTAACCAAATTTCACCATCACCAACACCTAAAGCATAATCTAAACTATTCTAAAACATGATTAACGACTCTTCAACACAATAATGACTCCTCTAGCTTAGGTAATCGATCCCCGGCAGCGGCGCCAATGTTGGGGGGTTGTCGCGTAGCTCAATCCACCGACATAATGTCAAACCAATGGATCGATAACCCGGCTAGTGCATGAAGGCATGGAATCACTAGAAGTACAAGAAGAGGATCCTAATCAAGAGAGTCAAGAAGAAGAGAAAGCTATGAAGAAAGCTAATCTCAATGCCTACTATTTAATCTTCTTTAATCTCAACAACAATCAAGAGGACAATGGGTGTACACTCTCATCAATCACACACACACATCAATCAAAAGCTCAATGAGCTCACAAATAATGTAAAAGTGAAGATAAATGAGAGAGGGAAACATTAATTAGAGACTAATCAATGCTTAACTACACACCATAAACACAATTGACAAAGAGAAAGAAGAACAAGAGCACTTAGCTTTCCATTGCATGCCATAGAAAGTGGGTGAGCACAATAGGAAGCTCCAACTCCAAACATCTTCACCTCTATCTTCTCTACAAGCTTTCCATGAAAGCTTAACTCACATGAGGATCCGTAAAAAATGACCTAACTTTCACTTTTATACCTAGGGCATAAAAAACATGTCCGACCGCCCATGAGATGCATAGAATTGTGTGCATCTCTATATCTCCTAGGTATCATGGTAACATCAAATATACCAGCTGGAACTCATGTAGAGCCCATAAATATGTCAAAAGTACATATACAAAATGATGTGTCTGTCAAAAAATGAAGCAACGTATGCTAATACATCATAAGCATATGCTAAAAATAGCATAGCTGAAGGTCATCTGCTACTTTGTGTTTGCGCTGCCAAACACCGACACAGACTGTTTAAAGGAATTTTTTAAATCACATTGAAGAGCTTAAAAAAAAGTGTATTCACTTTTGCATTTTTAAAAAGAGAGAGAGAGAGAGAGAGAGAGTTAAAAGAAAACTTTATTTACTTTGAATTCATTACAAAAAGAGAGAGTTTTTTAATATAAAAAAAGCCTCCCTAAAGCGTGCAATCTTTAGGGAGGCTTTTTTGTTTTTAAAATAGAGTTTTCTTTTAGCTATCTCCCTCTCTTTGTACTTTAGGGAGGCCTATTTTTTAACTCTCTTTTTTGTAGTCCTTTTGGGAGGCTTTTAAAAAAAATTTTATCTCTTTTTCTATTCCTTTTGGAGGCTTTAAGAGAAAAAAACTCTCTCTTTTTCTAGTGAATATAAAGTGAAAAGATTTTTCTTTTAACTATCTCTCTTTGTACTAAATGCAAAACTGAATACACTTTTTTTTTTTGCTCTTCAATGTGTTTTTAAAAAAATCTCCCTCAAAGGGTCTTTTTTCAGAGAGAGAGAGAGAGAGAGAGAGAGAGAGAGAGAGAGAGAGAGAGAGAGAGAGAAAAGGGCCATAAAAATACATTTTCCCTAATCAATGAGAATAAGGGCAAACTTGGATTTCTCCTAGCTTTTAGGTCAAGATTAGAAGCTATTGCTGATAATTACACTAAAACTTGTGTAAATGTCTCGATTTTCTTAAAGACAAGCTCAAAATCTAGTCCAAATTTCATAATTTCAACCGGTTAAAATACATCGGACCTTAGTTTTTTTCTAACACTAATAGGGACTTTCAATTCTTTCTTTTCAGTTTTTATATACATGGAAGATTTTTTAAAAAAAGGCCCATTCACTTTCTTATTTTAAAATGGCTTCTAAGTCCCTTGTCACACTAGGACACCTGTCCACCCTCCTTTTGCAAATGGCAATTAATGGTGCTGTCATACTATACTTGAAAACAAAAGTTGCACATTTTCCTTAGTGAATGGGAGTAGCCCAGATGGTTAAACCTCCGGCTTAGACGCTATCTGTTAGGGTTTGACGCCTCTAAAATGAGCTCCCGTGTGCACTTTTTGTAGTTGGCTGCTGCTTGGAGAACTTGGCCGATGGTGCGAGGCCATCCCGCTCTGACAAGGGATGCATGCCAACTTTTTTCTTTTCATATGCAAATGACTAGCTACCACCTTCAAATGGCCTTCGCTTCCTTGCCCTAGTTGACATGGGCCTAAGACAATTGCTCTTCTAATTAAAGAGGACTATGATCTCTCTCTCTCTCTCTCTCTCTCTCTCTCTCTCATGGAGAAGAGGGCTCAACAATTAGGCTTGTGATTATTTTAAGAGTCTCAGAGATGAGTATACACCATCTCAAGGAATGTTACCCTTTTGTGAACTTTAAAATTCAACATCGCTCAACAATTAGGCTTCTGAAACATGTCAACGCTTCTCAAGCCCTCATTCTCCCGCTTTTGAATGCCCTCATTAGCTGTCTCTCTCAATGACAAGAGTGAGATAATATACATATTATAAAGATTCTCTCCCCATCATTTTTTTGCCTACTAAGAACCCTCACCCACATGTACGACTTGTCTAGCATGTGCATCACTTCACCTTGGGGCTTTCCCTTCTTCTCTAGTAGCTTCCACATTAGCCTACAGCCACAAGTACATGTGCAATATGAGAGAGAGATAGAGATAGAGATAGAGAGAGAGAGAGAGAGAGAGAGAGAGAGAGAGAGAGAGAGAGAGAGAGAGAGAGAGAGAGAGAGAGAGAGAGCATGTGAGAGAAGACATAGTCATGTGTGCTATGGTTAATGAGAGAAGAGAGCACATTTGTATCAAGAGAGAAAGAGCAAGGGAATGCGAGAGGAGAGACAAAGAGTATGCCTCATGAGTCATGTCACTTGAACAAGGATGTGACGACATACATAGATTACTGCTCTATTAGGCTTTGAAGGTGGTTCTCCATATGCTATGGGGGAGAGAGAGAGAGAGAGAGAGAGAGAGAGAGAGAGAGAGAGAGAGAGAGAGTATAGGAGAAAACTATAGACATGGTCCCTAGGTGGCATGCCCCCCTCTGCTTCATCCTTCATGTTGAGGACGAGGCTCAAAACACACCATATAGGACAACATGGTCCCATGCCATATAAATATTCACTCCTATTTTGTTTCGCTCCAAAAATTATCGCTCGGTGTATGGTAAGACTTGTTCATTCCAAGAAAATAGTTTGGTCTTCTTAAGGGTATTATTCAATGGATATGCAATCTTAGCATAGCCTTCAATGATACCAGCCTATTAAGCCAAGAAATCCTCGTAACTTTTGACAAATTTAGGTGCAGGCCAAGCAATGACAAATTGAATTTTCCTTGGATCACTAGAAACACCAAGGTGGAAGCATTCTTGCATGGTTTAAGGCCACTATTTAAGCACTTCAAAACCTCTATTCAGATTTGGAATTTTTTTTGGTATGTGGTGAATGGTTTTGGGACATGCAAAACTTGCACATATCTGGCTATGTTGAGATAAAGGATGATGCAACACAACCTATTGTGCATAAGGGGAATGTGCCATTGTCATTGATATGTGGAAAAGTGAAGTATTTGGTTGGTGTATTGAACGTGCCCAATATTATAAAGAACATCATTTTTTGTTGCGTAAATGGTTGACAGGGTTTGCAGGTAAGGTTCAATTCTGATGGGTTTTATTAGCAGATACAAAAAGAATGGAAGACTCATTGCACAAGGCACATATGTGGGAAAAATGTTCACCTCTTGATGTAGATGTACTAGAGATGAAAGCTGCTATGTTTGTACAAGGATGAAAATTTTTTCAAATATTGAAATTTTGGCATAACTATATTGGATATGCAAGTATGCAAACTCTAAAAATTATGCAGTCAAGAGCCTACGACAGGTTTGCTAGTGTTTAAGATGATTGAAATGTATAAACTTTGTGAAGCTTGTTAGTTTGGACAAGCATGTAAGTAAGAGTGTATCGGAGATGGTGCACTGCATTGTGTGGGGTTCTTGTAAAGACTACATCTATGTGAGGATGTTTTATGTTACCTTCATTGATAACCATATATAAGGAAGGTAGATGGGTGTACTTCATGAAAGAGAAAAGTGAGGTGTTTACTCAATTTCAAAATTTCAAGTTATGGATGAAAAATAAATCAAGAAATATGTACAATACCTGAGGTCAAATGGGAGGGAAGAGTACTTCTACAATAAGTTGAGTAGTTTTCACAAAAAAACATGGAGTTTAGAGGCAATTTTGATGCAGGTATACTTTGCACCACAATAGTTTTGGTGAGTGGAAGAACTGGCACATTGAAGAAGTTGCAATGGCAATGATAAATGGCAAGGACATGCCTCATTGTTATTGGATTGAAATAGTTTTTACAGTTGTAAATATTACGAACATGACACCCAATGCTGATAAAACTGTTGAAGAGAATTTTATTGGATTTTTTTTTGATTTGGGATATACACCTTAAAAGTGTTTGTATGTATTTCTTATATGCATGTCCCAAATGAGTTGTGAACCAAGGTGGGCCAAAAGTTAAAAATTGTGTGTTTATTGGGTAGTCCTTGAGCAAAAGGGCTAGAAATGTCACCACGATGTCAAGTGAGGGTGAGCAAGGATATGGTTTTTTATGAGTTAAAGAGCTGGTATGTTGATGTAGATGACAATTTTGGGGCTAATGTAAAGGAGAACGTGGTTATAAAATGCACACATATAGTCAGAAGGGTCACCTACTTCAACGATGTTGAGAACCCATTGAGTGGAAGATTAGGTGAATCATAAAATGTATCAAGGAAAGATAAAGAAAAGTTTGCTGATGCCCCAAGGATGCATCCATTGTGTATAGGTAATGATGGTGATTTTAGTGGCTGGGAGAAAAGTTTTGATGAACTGTTTGGTACAGCCCTTGTAAAAACGCCAGGGGCAAGAAGGATACATGCTAAAAATAGGGCACTTGGGAGAAATCTTGAAACATGTAGATCTAAGATATTAAGAAATTTATATAGAAATTAATTTATGACAGTCATGTGACTCACCATAGTATATTTTTTGCAAAGATTGTGCATGATCTAGAGTCAAAGGTTTTGAGGATGTTGTTAGAGATCCCAAATGGGATCAAACTATGGATGAGATGGCTTCCCTTGATGCTAATCAGACATGGGAGTTAGTGTCATTACCAACAAAAAGAATGTGATTACTTCGTTAGCATAGTAGCGAGTTTCAAATCTCTGCCCTCTCATTAACCCACGTGTCCACTTTCCCGTTTAATAAGGCTCGTATGCTTTTCAACAGCGCAATGCTCCTCGAGGAGGAGCACCTCAAGGGTTGGGCCAATGCGACGAAGGGGCCTGCACTGCGCCCGCAGCGCACTCGCAACACTGGGGACGTGACAGTTTTGATGGGGACGTGGACAGTAGAAGCTGCGGCCAAAGGTGCGAGCAGAGCATGGAGCTGCCTTGCAAAGTGGAGTGAGGGAGCAGGAGCTAGGGGCAAGCAAGACGTCCACCACCAAATTGGTTTCCACAGCATCTAACGGCCACTATAGTGGCAAACAAGCAATGTGTGTGTGTGTGTGTGTGTGTGTGTGTGTGTGTGTGTGTGTGTGTGTGTGTGTGTGTGTGGAGGCGAGAGGCAGCTGCTGCCGCTCCCGAAGAACGGCACACACACTGACACGCCGGGGCAGGTAGCGCTCCCATGATGGCTAAGGCTGCTGAGTCATCTCTCTCTCTCTCTCTCTCTCTCTAGAGAAAGCATGCAACGAGTAAATAAAGCTATTCAAAATGAAGGAGCTCCTCTCTGTCTCTCTCTCTCTCTCTCTCTCTCTCTCTCTCTCTCTCTCTCTCTCTCTCTCTCTCTCTCTCTCTCTCTCTCTCTCTCTCTCTCTCTCTCTCTCTCTCTCTCTTTAATTCGTTAGCGTAGTAGCGAATTTCAAATCTCTGCCCTCTCATTAACCCACGTGTCCGACTTTCCCATTTAATATGGCTCGTATGCTTTTCGACAGCGCTACGCCATCATATTATGCCTCTATTTGACTGCGGCTACCTCCACCCTGTGTAATCTCCTGGGCTTGTGTCGCCTGAAGTAACAAGAAAGCGCATCTCCTTGCTCCGTGTGACTTGGCCTTTTCAACGGCACGTACCAGCTATAATGCAGGGCTCTCTATAGCTTTCTAAAGCCAAGGTAGGGATGCAGCCCAGCCGCTAGAGGCTATTGAAAAAAGCTGTTGTGCTTGGCACTGTCTTGGAGGCTTAAGTGCCAAGTTTTGAAAACAACCAGTGAGGGGATTTGAAGGCATGCAACGACAGGGAGTCTCTCTAGATGGTCTCACCTTCACCTTTCTTCTGAAAGCATGCGGCATCTCTGGAGCAGTAGGCAAAGACAACAATTGGAATGCACTGATTGTGGTATGTGCGCAAACGAGAGCAAGCCAGAAAGCTCTAGGCTGTTTTCAGCTGATGCGATGCGAGGGCCTCTTTCCAGTTGTCAGATGAAATCACCCTTGCATGCATCTTGAAGATTGTGTCTTTGAAGGCATGCAACAGAAGGGAATCTCTCTAGATGGACTCACCTTCACATTTGTTTTGAAAGCATGCGGCATCTCTGGAGCAGTAGGCAAAGACAACAATTGGAATGCACTGATTGCAATATGTGCGCAAACGAGAACAGGCCAGAAAGCTTTAGGCTGTTTTCAGCTGATGCGACGCGAGGGCCTCTTTCCAGTTGCACAAGAATTCACAACTATGTTGTTAGTCAGAGGCTCTTGATAAAAGGTGTCGTGCTTAGCACTGTCTTTCTCAATATGTATGCAAAGAGAGGTCTTCTCTCCAGATGCAATCACCTACGCATGCATCTTGAAGGCATGTGGCTCTACGCAAGATGCTGATATGGGCACGAAAACTCACAATTAAATTGTTAGTCAAAGGCTGTTGAAAAAAGATGTCGTGCTTGGCACTATCTTGGTCAATATGTATGCCAAATTTGGAGTGCTTGAGAAAGCACAAAAAGTGCTTGATGAGCTTCCTGTACACACGATTGTGGGATGTGCGCAAGAAGAGCAGCCCCAGAGGCTATCATGCTTGGCAGTGTCTTGGTCGAGATGTATGCCAAATGTGATGTACTTGAGAAAGCACAAAAAGTTCTTGAGAAACTTCCTGTCCTAAATGTTGTCTCTTGGAATGCACTGATTGTGGGATGTGCGCAAGAAGAGCAGTCTCTAGGTTGCTCTTTTCAACAGAAGCAAAGAATAGAAATGCATTAGTTGTAGGTCCAAAAAGCTCTAGAATGTTTTCCACTTCTACGCACAATGTGGACTCTTGGAATCCACTGATTGCAGTATTTTCCACAGGAGAAAACGCTAGTCTGTTTACACCAATTGCAATCGCGTACGCATGAATCTTGAAGGCATATAGCTCTACGCAAGATTCTCTTATGGACACAAAAATTGAGACTGATATTGTTAGTCATGGGCTGTTGATCACCTATGCAATCACCTTTGTGTGCATCTTGAAGGCATGTAGCTCTACGCAAGATGCTCTTATGGACACAACAATTGAGACAGATATTGTTAGTCACATGGTGCTTGGAAATGCCTTGGGCGATATGTATGCCAGATGTGGTGCACTTGAGAAAGCACAAAAAGTCCTTGAGGAGCTTCTTGTTAGAAATGTCGCCTCTTTGAATGCACTGATTGTAGTATTTTCCACAGGAGAAAACTCTAATCTGCTTACACCAATTGCAATCGCATACGCGTGCATCTTGAAGGCATGTAGCTCTACACAAGATGCTCTTATGGACACAAAAATTGAGACTGATATTGTTAGTCACAGTCTGTTGATCACCTATGCAATCACCCATGCGTGCATCTTGAAGGCATGTAGCTCTACGCAAGATGCTCTTATGGACACAACAATCGAGACTGATATTGTTAGTCACGTGGTGCTTGGTAATGCCTTGGGTGATATGTGTGCCAGATGTTGTGCGCTTGACAAAGCACAAAAAGTCCTTGCGGAGCTTCTTGCTAGGAATGTCGCCTCTTTGAATGCACTGATTGTGGGATGTAAGCAACAAGAGCAGGACCAGAAATCTCTAGGATATTTTCAGTGGATGCAAAGCATTGGAATGCACTTTTCCCATAATACACACAACATGCAGCAGATGCAAACGAAAGGCGTTTCTACAAATGCATTCACCTATGCTTGTACCTTGAAGGCTATTGACCTTATGCAAGCTGTTGACATGGGTGAGATAATTAACGAGAAGATACCTGGTCTGACGTTGTTGGTAAGGGATGTCATGCTTGGTAGTGCTTGGTTGATATGTATGCCAAATGTGGTACTGTCACGAAATGTTACCTCTTGGAAATCACTGATTGCGGGATGTGTGCAATAGGAGCAATGCCCAAAAGTTCTAGGTTGTTTTCAATGGATGCGAAGCATTGGAATGCTGTGGTTGTAGGATACACACAACATGAGCAGTGCCAGAAACCTCTAGGATATTTCTAGCTTCCTATCTGGAGTGTGGACTCTTGGAATGTACTGATTGTGGGATTTGCCCCATAGGAGAAAGCTCTAGTTTGTTTTCACCACATGCAATCACCTACGTATTCATCTTTAAGGCATGTGGGTCTACACAAGATGCTGATATGGGCAAAAATTCACGATTATATTGTTAGTTAGAGTCTGTTAAAAAAAAGATGTCGTCTTTGGCATTGTCTTGGTCGATATGAATGCTAAATGCTGCCTCTTGAAATGCATTGATTGCGGGACGTGCACAACAAGAGCAGGGCTAGAAAGCTCGAGATTTTTTTTAGCGGATGCAAAGCAAGTGTATATCCATAAATTCAATCACCTACACTTTTGTCTTAAAGGCCATGCTTACATTTTGGGCATGTGGCTCTCGCAAGTGCTGTAGGAGCTTCTTGTACGGAGTATGGACTCTTGGAATGCGTTGATTGCAAGATTTTCCCCACAGTGTAATGGCCAGAAATCTCTTGTCTGTTTTCAGCAGATGTCGTCTCTTAGAATGCACTGATTGCGGAAGGTGTGCAACAAGACCAACGCTAGAGGGTGTTGAAAAAAGCTATCGTGCTTGTCTTGGTCGATATGTATGTGAAGCGAGGGCTCAAGGGCCTCTCTGCATATGGTATCACCTAAGCATGCATCTTGACAGATGTGGCTCTATGCAAGATGCTAAAATGGGCACAAGAATTCACAACTATATTGGTAGTCAAAGGCTCTTGAAAAGAGATGTCGTGCTTGGCACTATCTTGGTCGATATGTACGCGAAGCGAGGCCCTCTCTCCAGATGCAATCACCTACGCATGCATCTTGAAGGCATGTGGCTCTACATAAGATGCTGATATTGGCACAAAAATTCACAATTATACTGTTAGTCAGAGACTCTTGAAAAGAGATGATGTGCTTGGCACTGCCTTGGTTGATATGTATGCGAAGCAAGGGCCTCTCTCCAACTGCAATCACCTACACATACATCTTGAAGGCATGTGGCTCTACGCAAGATGCTGATACGGGCACAAAATTCACAATTATATTGTTAGTCAGAGGCTATTGAAAAAAGATGTCGTGCTTGGAAGTGTCTTCGTCAACACGTATGCCAAATGTGGTGCGCTTGAGAAAGCACAAAAAGTGCTTGATGAGCTTGTTGTCTGCCAACACTGATTGCCGGATGTGCACAAGAAGAGCAGCTCCAGAGGCTGTTGAGAAAAGATGTCATGCTTGGGACTGTGTTGGTCAAGATGTATGCCAAATGTGGTGCACTTGAGAAAGCACAAAAAGTGCTTGAGGAGCTTCCTATTGAGAATGTTGTCTCTTGAAATGCAATGATTGCAGGATGTGTGCAAGAGCAGCAACTCCAAAAATCTCTAGGCTATTTTTAAGGGATGCAAAGTATGGGAATGCACTGGTCGCGCAGGATATGCACAATAGGAGCAGGGCCAGAAAGGTGGAGAAAGTTTTTCGGTTCCTACACAAAGAGTGGACTCTTAGATTCCACTGATTGCAAGATTTGCCATAGGAGAAAACTCTAGTCTGTTTCCACCAGATGCAATCACGTACGCGTGCATTTTGAAGGCATGTGGCTCTACGCAAGATGTTGATATGGGCACAAAAATTCAGGCTGATATTGTTAGTTAGGGGCTATTGATAAAAAAAGATGTCGTGCTTTGCAATGCCTTGGTCGATGTGTATGCTAGATGTGGTGTGCTTGAGAAAGTACAAAAAGTGCTTGAGGAGCTTTGTGCCCAAAATGCCACCTCTTTGAATGCACTGCTTGTGTGCCCAACAAGAGCAGGGCCAAAAAGCTCTAGGTTGTTTTCAACGGATGCAAAGCATTGGAATGCATCAATTGCAGAATGCGCACAACAACAGCATTGCCAAAAAGTTGTAGGTTGTTTTCACCTATACTTGCACCTTGAAGACTTTCACATGGGTATCAGAATTTACAATGAGATTTCTAGTTAGGGCTTGTTGGGGGTACAATGTCATGCTTGGTAGTATTTGATCAATTTGTATACCAAATGTGGTGTCCTCACAATAGCACAAAACCTTCTTGAAGTGCATCCTCCCTGGGATGTCGTCTTTTGCAAAAACAGGTTAAGTGCAGGAGATGTCCAACATCATTGATGCAAGGAAGTGCATTGGTGATAGACATTCAATCACGTGGTAAGTAAGCATTATCATTTTTTGATTTTTGACACTTAGAACGCAATTAATGAACACACTGAAAATTGCGCAATTAATGAACACACTGAGAACGCAATTAATGAACACACTGAAAATTGCGCCGTGGGAATGGCACGTTCCCTCGTATTATAAAAATTTGGGAGGACTGTGCAAACTCCCCCATGCAAGGGGACTTGCATGTTTTCTTTCTTTTTGAAACATAAAAATGGAACAACAAATAATTAATAACATTGAAATCTTGTATGATCATGAACAATGATCTTGAAAAAACTCTTAACACTCCTTGTGGTTTTTGGCGACGTACCCCTAAGAAGCACTATGATCGGTATCCAATTTATGCGGAGCTACACCTGTGGACCACGACGATTGATATCCCAAACACTCCCAGGTAGAAATAACTAAAACGCTTTCATGAAAAATCTCTCTCTCTCTCTCTCTCTCTCTCTCTCTCTCTTTCCAATATTTTGTTTGATCTCAATTCAATGCGGACGCAACTAAAGAAGCACTCTAGTTGGATGTATTTGGGTTTCCACAGTGAAACACAATGCTGATGGCACACATGACATGCACAAGGCTAGAATGGTAGCTAAATGTTATGCAAAAAATTATGGCATTGATTATGAGGATATTTTTAGCCTCATAGATAATATGGTTAATTTTCATACCATTATTATAGTGACTACAACAAAAGTCTGGTATGGCATCAAATAAATGTGAAGAATGCATTATTTTATGGTGATTTGCAAAAAGAAGTGTATATGGAGCAACCACAATGTTATGAGGATGTAAGACATTTTGAGTATATATGTAAGTTGAGGAGAGTACTTTATAGGCTGAAGCAAGCACCTAGAGTTTGGCATGAAAGGATAGCAACATATTTGATCACTATTGGGGTTTGTATGGTTGACGCGAATCACTCCTTATATGTGCAAGAGGATAAGGTAGGTATTGTGATCATATGCATCTATTTGCATGATTTGATTGTTGATGGAAATCATGAGACTAAATTTGTGCATGTTAAAGAGACTCTTGAAGCAATAGTTTGACATGAAAGCTTTGGAAGACCTGTGGCATAGAAGCATGTTAACATGCTACGTTTTTTATGCTAGTCCTTCCAACAAGCATACTTATTAGCATGTTAATCATTATTGTAGATATTATATTTATATTCCGTTAAAGTGAAAAGTACAATAATTTTTTTTTGACACCATCACTGAATGCAGTGGCATATTAACTATTGAGGTTTGTTGTTTTTGAAGAGCTATTTGACATGGGTGTTAGAGTTGCACAACGCTCCACAGAGAGGTGGGATGATAAATCAAAAGGCAAGGAGAGTATGGAGCCCGCATGCAAGCCAATGCATAGAAGGAATTTGTGTTTTCCTCAAGAACTAGGGAGAGGACGTAGGTAGGACACAAGCTTGGACTATGAACAAAGGAGCTTCAAGTAGTTGCATGACCATCCTCCCAGAAAAAAATCCAATAGGGTCAGATCACCTTTTGCTTCTGCCTATCCTTGCAATACAAATTTTTCTTCATCTCAAGGACCCCCAATGCCCATTGCAGGCAGGAAACCAAAGAGAAGCATGACCTAGGTACTCTCTCTCTCTCATTCGTGTTTTGTGCATTTTTAGTTCTACTTTTTGGCTTTAGTAACCACAAGAAGCTTCATGCATTTGCCTTTGTGGGAAAAGAAGCCCATTTATCTATGTCTTGTTCAATTATATGCTAGTTAGCATGTTGTGTATGCTATTTAGCATAATGAGTATGATAGTTAGCATGCATGGTATGCTAAGCTGCATACATAGTTAGCATAGGAAACATATTATATAGCATACCTGGCATGCTTAGATAGGTTGTAATCAAATTTTTCTTATTGCAAGCCTCACAAAACCCTTCATGATGTGGGTAGCATACATGACACTAGAGGTAAGGGAAAGGCTGAAAATGAGACAGAGAAGGGTGGTGAGTTGGATACAATGAATGACGGAGTGGATGTGGGATCCCATCAATTGCAGGATGCTTTTGGTTCTATAAGCATAAAAACAATAGCGGAATGAAATATGTGAGCAACAAAATGGTAGAGGATGATGAGATTTTTTCCATGCCTGCAATTGAAATAGTAAAAACTTCTCAACAGACAATGACTACTGCGTCATGGGAAACACTAAAGACTGATAGAATAGAGGAAATGTAGGAAGTTGGTGAAAGTGCAAAAATGGCGAGTTGCCAAAACCAAGAATTCAAGAAGACAAAAAATGGAGATTGAAAGTATGACTCAAACGCTATTCGCAACATGCCCGTAGAATTTATGATTATCTCAATTATGCTCACCCAACATGGAGATATCATATATATTGAATGGTATCCTCTACCAAACACCCAATATGGGTGCCTAAGCAACTGTGTGATGAAAAGCGGGCTCTTTTACTTGATCAAAATGGTCTTTTGAGGGTTGTAGAGACTCTCTATGGCAAAGTCCCCTACATATGAAAATGAAATGATAAAATACAATGTAAAGGATAAGCAGCTTGTCTTTTATCACAAGGACAACCACAACTTTCTGGAGTGGCGGCTTCAATTTTTTAGTGTGTATATATGGAGCACAAGCATGTATTGTAAATTCATGAATATTTGAAAGACTATTTTTAAATTGCAGGTGCCAAAGATTTTTGGTTTTTTCTCTCAAGAGCAATGCATGTTGCAACCTTGGTAGGTGTTCAATAAACTTATGTTTTTGAAAGACTGGGACTTGTTTTGGAGGGATGCTCGGGTGTACAATGTCCAAAACACGCTTATACTTGATGATAGTTTCTACACAGTGTTTCAAAATCTACAACAAGCTTGGCTCATTACTCTCAAGCTAGAGCACCAGATTGTTGGGCAGAGAGAACAGTTTCTTATAAAAACTTTGAAGCCTTGGATTTTTCTTTGGTTACAAATGGATGATCGAGCTAGATATGTTGATGATAATTTTTTTAATACCTTCTTTGATGCCTTTATTGATGAAATCTATCAACGTTAAATCAAAAGCAATAAGCTAGAGGCTTTGAGATGAAATGAGATTCATTTACCCAACAAATGGAAGCTGACCTAGAAGAAGAGAGAAATGAGAAAGCTAGGTTAAAGAGGTAAAGCAAAGAAAAGGAACAACAAAGGTCAAACCAAGAGCATACTTTGCAGATTGTAGAATGAAAAAGGATAGTTCTTAAACTTGACAAGAAGAGAATTGGAAGCAGATCAAAGAGGAGGTTTCTCATCTAACTTCCAAAAAAGCTACTGGATTGGCCTCCGAAGAAGAACACATAGGGTGGTTGGAAATTAAAGCCAGTCTATTCGAGGAGGTGAGGAGGGTGAGGTTGATATTGAGGGAGACCTTCCTCCAACCTGAGGCCACAAATCAAGCACATTTTTATAGGGCCTTGAAAATTGAGAAAAGGCAGGGCTTCGTCCACTCACTCATAGATGAGAGTGGAAATGCTACTACACAAGACCAAGATGAAATGTCTAGGATGATGCTTGATCATCTAAGCCAAATCTTTGGCCAGCCAGAGACAAGCTCTCAAGAAGTGGATGAAGTCAGAGAAACCTTGCTTGAGAGTGTCAATAGGAGAATTTCACTACCCTGATGTCAACCGTCTTGAGATGGCCTTTTTTTAAAGATGAATGATCACTTGCATTGCAAGATCTTGGCAAGGAGAAATCCCCTGTCTGGGATGGTCTAACAAAGGAATATTTCAAGGAGTTCCGGGATGGCCTCAAGGTCCCAATCACGTACATGGCTAATCAAGATTTTGTCAAGGGGTCGTTGGATACTAGTGTGAAAAGAGGGCTTATTAAGCCTATCCCAAAAATTTAGGTTTGCTACTCGCATCTTAAGCAGTGGTGTCCCATAGCTATGATGTCTATGGCATAAAGAATTATTGCCAAGGGAGTCGCTCTTAGAATTGCCGCCTCCCCTAGACAGAGTCATTTCCCCTCATCAACATGGGTTTATCAAAGAAAGGTTAATATATGACAATATTTTGAAAACAGTGGTTGACATGAGTACATAGCTTTCATGAAGCACGAGTGCATTTTTTTGCAGTTGACCTAGACAAGGCATATGATAGGATTATCTGGTCCTTCATTGAAGATTTCATGAAATCATTGGGCTTTCGGCCTTGCCTTTGTTGACTTATACAAACTCTAGGTGCAGGCAGCCAATCTGATCTCTTCTTCAACAATAGAATTGTGGGCTCCTTTGAAGCCAAAAGATCTATCAAGCAAGGATGCCCCCTGGCCCCTCTTATCTTTTCCATTGGGTCGCATCCTCTAATAATGATGCTCAAAGATGCTGCTACGCGGAGGGAAATTCAAGGTTTAACTTTACCTGATAATGAACATCTCTTGACCAAGATGTTTGCAGACAACTCCCTCCTCTTTTTGAAAGCCTTCCCTTAGGAGCTCAAGAAGGCCCTTGAGGTTTTGTAGACATTTTCTATGGCTTTGGGGTCAAAGTGTAGTATTGAGAAGTCACATTTGATCTCCGTGGCAAAAAATGACTCATTAGGGAGACTGTGTCTAAAGGATGAATTTTTCAAAATCTGGGAGTCCATGTGGGAGTGGACGTTACACACAAGAAAAAGTTCTAGTGGATCCTAGAGAAGATCCAAAGAAAAATGAGAAGGTAGGAGTATGTGTTGCTGCCCTTCTAGAGTCGGCGGGTCAAAGTGATCAACTCGTTTATGATTCCCTATATTGCCTTCACCAACCCTCTCCTCAAAATAGCCAAATGTAACTGGAAGTAGTTTTTGAAACCTATTAAAAGATTATTGTGGAGAAAAAACACTAAAGACTCATGGCCGTGGAAATGGGAAAAGTGGGAATGTATTACTCGACTGTTGGTCCAAGGTGGCCTGGGAATTCTCAACCATGTTGTTCATGTTGAGGCCCTATGTGCCAAGTTTGTGGTCTCAGTCGAAAATCAAGGCTAGTCTTGGGATATCGTGAGCAAAGATATGATAGACAAGGCAAAATTTTTCTCTGAAGGTGGTCAAGGGATCGAGGTGCACGACAAAATTTTAGCCCCAGTGGTCTAGCTTGAGACTGGGTGGCATCACGAGAGAGCTGGTGCAAAAGTGCAATAGAGAAAAAGGGGTACTATAGGGAGCATGCAAAAGATTGCATGCCAAAATAGATTACTCATACACCACAACCTTTTTTTAAAAAAAATTGGCTTTATCTTTATAATTGTTTGCATACTTTTTTCTGTCCTATAGTGAAGTCATCAAACAAAATTGAGAATCTCTATACTTGGTTCTACAAAGTCAAGACAACAAGGGTAGGCCCAAGGGTGGGCACAACCTTGGCACAACGAGGTAGGCATGAGCATGTGAAGGGGTCTCTTAAAGATAGACTAGGAAGCTTATAAGAGGAGTACAATTGGATAGAGAACACCCTTATTGGAGAGAAACTACAAGAAGGATAAATAATAAAGGACTTTAGCGGGGGACTGATCCACTTTTGGGATGGAAATAACAAGTGCTAGAAATCCTTTGACTAGGTGGCTATCCAGTTTCAACTTAATGGCACTGAGAAGCTTCTTGTCAATAGAGTTGTAGAAGGCATGGACAATATTTTGCTGCTGACCTGTGAATCTGCTTTTGAGAGAAAAGATTGGAAATTGCCCTTGAGTAGACAATTATATAAACGTCTTACCAAGGGCATTTACCAAGTGTTAATACACAAGGCTCATTCGTTCACCCCTTTGAGAAAACAATGGAAGAAATAATGGACGAAACTCGATAGTTTGAGTTCATAAAGAATATTTGGAATCCACAGTGGCCTCAGTTTATGAAGATGTTTTTGTGGAAGAACCTATGGGTGGCGTTTCCAATAGGTGTCAAGATTCAATCACGTGGTTACGGGGCTGTGGTCAGGGTGCAGATTGTCTAGCAAAGACCTCGCCCACCTTCTCATGGAATGCCCAACGATTCAAGGCCTGGCAGGAAAGGTGCACTAATGGATACAAAGAATGTGGAAGTTAGGGTTTTTTTAAGAAGGATCCGTGCCTTGGTGGGAAATATTTTCAAAGTTTTGTACTTCTAATCTATACTCAAATTGTCAGATATTGTTTCTTCAGGAATATCTAGAAGGCCAAGAACTATTGTGTATTTGATAGCAATCTCTCTGTGGTAGAGATTATACAAGAATGTAAGGAGATCATATATGTGGTAGGTAGAAAGCATAACCTAGAGGATTGGCTTAGGGCGACCCTCGCCATCCGATTGAGGCTTGCTATTTGAAGGGTTGGGCTTTCAATAATAGTGCATCACTAGGTACATGTATCCTTATATCCCTCAAGGCTTGGCATGAGCTCAAGGCTAAGTTAAATATTCTTGTGTGACTTTCTGAAACAGTCACTCACAGTTGTGAGTTTTGCAAAAAAAATAAAAATAAAAAGACAAGATATCATCGGATAGTCTTACCACTTCTTAAAACCCTATCTTTATGTCACAGAATTCTTTCTTCCTTCAAGATCTTGGCCTTCAAATTTGAATGGTGGTTTAATTATCGATTCTTTGGGTGGCTTGTCCTTTTCAAAAGGATCACATTATGAATGAGCCAAGTGCTAGGTAACATTAATTTGTAAGTTGATTCATTAATAGGCTTAAGGATTTGAAATGGGACATAGTTCCTTTTTGCTAACTTAGCATAATATTTTTGGTGACCCATTGGATGTCCTTGTGCCCCTTCTCGGTAGTGTGGCTTAGGTGTGATTTGGGAAAGTTGAGCAATACCAATTCATTCCCGTTGAAGGTCAAGGCTCGTCTATGCTTATTGGTAGTAGCCTTTTTTTTGTGATGGATATACTTTTTTAAATCTTCTTAAAAGATTCTTTAAGGTCTCTACTATACTCATCAACATAAAATATTTTCCCAAGTGCCTTGACTATCAATGGGAGCTTTGGTCTTTCTTCATTTACTTCAAAGGGTGTCTTTCCTATAAGAAGTATGTGCAACTTTATTGTACACGGTAAATACTTTTCTCATTGATATATTTGATCTACTTCCATAACATAGTCTTTAAGTAGATCAATAATAGTTGAATTTTCTATCTCACTTTGGCCATCCATTTGTGGGTGATAGCCTACAGAGAAGTTCTATGGGACTGTCATATTGACAAGCCTCACTATCTTATTGTAGTGACAAGGAGAACCACAAACATAAATGTCATACCGTAAGACGGAGTCAACTCAATCAGTGCGTGGAGGCTATGGGAGGTTGTCAATACCTCAAAAAACACACTTAACCCTTGTTTAATTCAGATCCACACTCAATTGCATGCCAGGTAGCAGAAGCTAACTACAACACCACATAAAAATCTCATCAATTCACCAAGTAAACAAAATCTAGATGAGACACAAACTTATAGGATGGGTTGGAAACATTTAAAGACACATGCCTGAACAATTAGAAAATTTTGAAGGTCTTTTGGAGGGCCTTTTAGTACAGAAAGAAAAAAGAGCTTCTCCAATGAGAGAAGGGGCAACTTTACATAGGAAAACAAGCTGATAGTAACAAAAAGATGAAAAAGGTATCACCCACTCTTTCATTGGTCCAATGGTCCTTGAAAACGGCCACCTTTTTACTTATTGCGAATGTCCTTTTCATGAGGTTGGTGCCGCTCATTCAATATGGCTTGCATCATCACTAAAATGAAAGAAATTCACAAAACTATCAACTAGTGTCAGACATTAGGAAGATGATGGGGTTTAGGAGGGTCTCTCTATTTGACATGAGATTATGGAGGTGATTAACATTTTGACAAATAGATGCACTCCATGTGTGCAAGCATGGTGGATGTGTAAGAGTGGTTAAAGAATGCACTTTTTCCCCAAAAAAGAGGGTGGAAAACTTTATGTTTTGTGGCCTTCTATAACTCCTATATATGATATTCGATTTGAGCGGAGATTATAGATCTATAATCTACACCAAACTCTTTTCGTAGTTATGTTACATGATATGGTTTTGCTCGTTCAATTTTACATTTCATTTTGGGGGGGAAGATTTGAACTCAAATAAACTAGTCGTTCAGCCCGTTTGAATTAAAAAATTATCCTTTGATTGCTATTTTGATACTAGAGGTTTGACTCCCTTAAACTGACGAATAAAGAGGCCATTCTAGACCCTATTCTCTTCCTAATGATTTGAATATTTTGACACCATCAATGCATCCAAAATGCCCAAAATCTAAAAATTGAATGTTTACTTGCTTTGTTCTGACACTCGTAGAGGGAGAAAAGGCAAAAAAAAAACCTATTTTGCTTAACGATGCGCAGAGGCCATTTTACAAAAAGTTGGAGTGCCACTCATGCGACATTCTGCAAGAACTTCTTTTTAGGTGTTTTTTCAAAATTTTGCCTGACGGCGCGCACATGCCATTTTACAAAAAGTTGGAGCGTCCCTCAGATACCGTCAACAAAAACTGCTTTTAGGTGTTCTTTTGGCATTTTCTCCCTCTCCGAATGTCTGAAAACAAGGCAAGTAGACACTCAATTTTAAGGTTCTTGGGCGTTTTGGACACATTGGCAACGTCAATGTCTTTAAATTTTGACACTACCTAATAGTTTTGTGATTTTTTTTCATTTCAGAGATGACGAATGCCATATTGAATGAGCGACATCAATCTCATGAAAAAGACACTCGCATTTAATGAGAAGGTGATCGTTTTCAAGGAATGTCAAAAAGTTAGGTTTAATTTTCAGAGTATCTAGTTGTCCTTTTAAATGTACTCAATAATAGCAAAGGTATTTTTAAGAAAATTTTCTAGGGAGAGAAATATGACTTCTTAGAAGTCCCTCCAAATGACCCCCGAAAACTTCTAATGCCTCAAATCCCCCCTTTGACCACTTGTCAAAATTATGCTTATTATCTACACAAAAAATTTGACCTACTCGTTTTCAACCCCAACACCTTAGAGCTTAGCAATGGTGTTCCTACACCCCTCATATGCATAAAATGCAGTTTTGTTAAGTAAAATCTTGAGTCATGAGTAGATCGAGGAGTAAGTGAGCAACAACAAAACCACAATTTTATCGTGGAAAAAGCATAATGTTGCAAGGAGCTTTCACCTATGAGTTCAATGAAGCATACTGCACTTAACGAGGGAGAACTTATAAGCTTGAGAAGAAATTAGGAGAGTACACAGTGCTCTATAAGTCAGTTGTAACCCTTATTATCCAAAATGTCTCCTCTAAGTTTTACAAAAAATGTCTTTTATACCTTAGCCAAAGGTTTAAGGTTCAAAAGTGAGAAAAGATTCTAACTCTTAGTAGCCTACGATTTTCTTGATACAATTTGGAAGCACGTAGCCCCACTATGTCTGTCTCATAATCATATAATGGCTAAAAAATAATTCCAAAAATAAATAATTACAACAGCTTAGGGCTATGGATATCTAGAATGATTAAAAAAGCAAAAAATTACATCATAGGCTGAGTGTATAAGCTGCCAATGTTAGCTGTATGCTAACATTTCCCCCCCTCCTAGACCGATTCACCCGCAACACAGCTTTAAGTAATTTGGTAATGCTCCAATTTTCAGGCATGTCCTACTTCTTCAGGTCTTCCAATGCATGATAATACTTAATTCGGAGTTTCTTGTCTGCTTCTGCTAGGAAATGCAGGTCAATAGATCATGTGTAGAAGGCCTTCTTAAATGTTTGCATATAATAGGAGACTAAGAACATGATGCAAGCATAGAAGCCATAAAGCACTTTGTCTAGCAATTGATTGGATAGGTCGTAGCATAGGCCTTGGTTGCCCTCAAAGAAGGCCATCCATGGCACACCGATCTGCTCTGCTTGATGAAATATTTGGATGCATGTTAAAAGCATCTTGGCAATTTTGATGAACATGATGCATGCCAGATTTGGGATCCTCTTGAAGACTTCTACTACTTCTGATAATGTCTGGATCATGTAGTCCCCTAGATCTACCTTTTGGGGGACTTAGTGAGAGGTGGAGATGCAAAACAGACCTCGTGGACTCTACACCAAGACTATGCACAATGGCCTCATCATGGGAGGTACACAATAGGGGCACCACCTAGCTTGAAATGCATCTAGGACGTATGGTAAGGGGTCGGCACATAACAAGGAAAATGTGAGAGAAGGAGAGAGAGGGAGATGAAGAGATAATTAGAGCTTCATTAACATGGGCTTCATAAACACCATACAAACATTCACGAGGGGAATTTCATATAATCAACATCTCACAAACTCATGTGTGCATGGTAACTCAAACCTCTTGGCCATTAAGAAACATACACACACACACACACACACACACACACACACACACACACACACACACACACACACACACCGAAACAAACAACCATAGCCAATACTATGCCATAGTAGAATTATTTGTGCATAGAGATGCATACACAAGGATATACATGCGAAGTGTGAGTGCTAGAGCTGGATTGTTTGTACCCGTTTACAAAAGAGGAGGCCTTATTTTATAGGTTAAGAGAGTGATTAGGGAAGAGATTATGAGCAAGAGGGGTTATTACAAAGTAGCCACAATTAAGGGCATGGCCTCAATGAGAGAGATCCATGTACCCTACTTATTGACCAATTTTCTCTTAATTGCCTTCATCATGACGAGCATTATCTCCATGCCACCTTCCATAGCTTGAGTCCAAGAGCTTCTTTATAATATTTGACAGAATCTTGATAAAATAAGAGAAAATCCAGCAATAATGGAGAGAAACCTATAAGAAATTATATGTGTGGAGTTGGATAATCATGACTTCTTCCCCATGTGGACAGATAGGCTCCACCATTTCAGTCATGTCGCCCAAACCATAGATTTAAAAATTTAAAAAAAAAGGAGCAAAAAGGTCATCTCAATGCCTACAACTTTGCTTTTGAAAACCTTTTAAAATTTGGAATGAACAAAATAGAGAAAATTTTTAGAAAAATAAGTGTCTGTATTTTTCTTCTCGAAAGTCTTCCAGGTGGTCCCTCTTGACTCCATGTGCAAGCCTTGTGTCCACAAGTGAATTATACTTGCATTTGATAATATTTTGTTGAATTCAACTCCAAAATGCATAAGATTCTCCTCCGTTTCACTATTGACTCTTATTCTTCACCTATAGTGACGGTTAGGTAGAATTAGCATCAAGTGATTTTTTTTTGTTTTCATAGGGTTTATTCCTACCTCTCCTTATTTCCAAGATCCAAATGTGTCAACACCATTGCTTTGTACAAAATATACATATAGATTTTTTTGTGATTTTCATGCATCAGGTCCCTCCTCCTTTGCGAAGCCTTGGAGCCTTGCCAATCAAATGCATACCAAGAGAGAGGTGGATTAAAAATTTGAAAAGCACCGCTCATTAGCTATGCGTAATTGAGCCATGTCGGATGTTTCTTTAAGATTAGCTGATGGATATCTCAACTCCTTATTCTTGGCACTGGGAAAAAGATGGGGTCCTTTTCGATTTCAGGTGGAGCTTCTGATATGGATGAGATACTTTAAATGTCTTTTGAGAAAATACATCCTCCAAGATGTGTGTGGATTGGCATTGTCCGCAGCTTGATCCTTGAATCCTTCACTTGCATGCTTAAGGGTAATAAAATGACCCCTTTTTGTTGGAAAACTTATGGATTCCCCCTAAAATGAATTAAAAACCCCCTTTGTTAATATAATCCTGTTAAATTTTTAAAATCTTGGCAATTTAAATACTCATTCATTTGAACTCACGTGGTAACTTACATGTCTAAGAGGTGAACCCCCGGAGTGTGTTGGGCTTTTTGAGGAGGAAAGTGCATCCTTTGACCACTCTTACATCTCTCTTACATACCCACCATTCTTGCACACAGGCATGCGTCTATTTCTTAAAATGTTAATCACCGACATAATCTCATGGAAAATAAAGAGGCCCTCCTAGACCCCATCCTCTTCCTAGTGATCTTTCATTCTAGCTTTGGCCTGGGCGGCTTGAAGGTTTGCTACTTCCAGTTGGGTTTGTAGTCATTGAGCATGCACATTAGTGTCCAGTATAGTAGCTTGGGCCTCTTTCAGCTTATTTTCTTGATCTTCACTTACCATGGTCAGTTTTTCCACTAGATCTGTCATGGCTCACAATTCCTCCAACTTGACGGTTGACCTCCTTTAAACTAGCCATTTTTTCTTGGGATTGCTGATGAAGAGAGTTGTATTTTTCTACAAAGGCATCGGCAATTTCTATTATTGCAGTGAGGTGTTTGTAAGCAGTCTCAACCTACTTTACTCCCTCATCCTTGGTATATACATCTGCTTTCATCTTTTTGACTACGTGGTGGACAGATTGTGCATACTCCTTAATATCTTGTAGGTTGGGCGGCTAAGATGTGTTCGGTTATGAAATGCTCGCCATCTCTAGTTGCTCTTGCTCTATGGTATCTTGATCTCCTCACTCTTCTTTGGAAGGTGTATCTTCTCTAAGAATCTCTTCTATTTTTTTTGTTTGAGTGTCCTCTTGTGATGCAAGCTCTTGGGTAGCTTCATCTATCTTTAAATCCTCTTGCTTGTCCATTTGTATGTCTTCATCTTTTTGTGCTTCAAGTGTGCCTGCAATTGATGGCACTCGATCTTCCTTAAGCTCTTCTTTGGTTTCCTCTAGTGTGGTTTCTTCATGCTTGCTTTCCTTAGTGGGAGGTGGAGTGGTTACTTTTGCAGTAGCTGGTGAGTGGGGTAGATCCTCTTGCTGTGTAGTGGGAAAGTCAGAGGTTCCGACTTGTTTGTGAGCCTATGCCATCTCTTCTTCTTGATAAATCTTCTCTAGCTCTACAAGGGGATCTTTACCATAGAATGGTTTCTTGGTTCTGAGATTTGCTCAAGGATTTGGTTGCCAAAACTCCTCAAAGTCCCTTTGCAGACCTCTTTACCTTTCAAAGGCTTCCTTCTCTCGTTCAATCTTGGAAGCTCTTTGTGAAGGTTCTTCAATGATTACTGGTGTGGACATGTGAGCTCACTTTGATGGTTGTTCTTCCATCTTTTCTTTACCCTTTTCTCTCCCTCTATTTTCTTCTTCCAGCTCCGAATCCACTTCACTTTCTTCAGATTCTTTATCTTTTGGGTGCTCCGTCGTCCCTTCATCACTTTCCTCTTCACTTTCTACTGAAGCAGTCTGGGGTTGCTTTCTCTTAGAACTTCTGAGCAATGGTGGTGGCTCCTCTTTGTCTTCTTCCTTCCCTCTTTTTCTTCATTTGTAAAGCCTATTTCTAATTGTACATTTTGCTATGGGGCGGAAATTTTTCTCCCATCCCCACCGCATTGTAATGTGACAGCCTCAATGATGTTTTGTACCCCCGTTCATTAATTCAAGGAGCAGTACCCTAACCTTTACGTGTCTGTTTCTGTAAATTTTTGAGTCTAGTCGTTGGTAATATAAAATGTGTATCAATGTGTGCATCTTGATGTCATTAAAGAGAGATTCCTAATGCACTTGACAACGTCCAAAATAGGGACGGAATGCATTTTAGCTCACAATTAAGTTGACAAATTTTTTTGATTATGGAAAAATAGAAGGGTTAAAAGGCCATACACTCACCTGACAAGTGTCAGGACATGCATAAAAGACCCCAGCTAATTGAATTCAAATTTAGTTAAATGAGATAGCCTCTCCTCCTGTAATTGACATTTGGCAGATCCTCATCATCCCTATCCGTTATATAAAGACCTAGCCTCCCCCTCACAAGCTACCGCACATTCTTGGGTGGTCCAAGAAGGAAACACTATCGGTTCGCACACATAGACTCTCTCTCTCTCACTCACGCATACTCTCTCTCTCTCTCTCTCTCTCTCTCTCTCTCTCTCTCTCTCTCTCTCTCTCTCTCTCTCTCTCTCTCTCTCTCTCTCTCTCTCTCTCTCTCTCTCTCTCGGAGCTAGAGGAAGTTTGCGTGGAGAACGGACTCACAACAAATGAGGCGACGAAAGAGGCAAAGATAATGCGACGAACGAAGCGATGAGGGAAGCTACTCATTCAATTAGAGGTATATTTCAACTTAAATTTTTGCACATATTCTAAGAGAGACTCTCTCTCTCTCTCTCGTCTCTCTCTCTCATCATTTTCTCTCTCTAGGCTACATTTATGTTAACTATTATGGATGCATATAGATAATCATAGACGAGATACTCCATGCATGAATAATTCATTTTTAATCATGCAAATCTCTGCACTTTTCAAAAAAATTATACATTTTTTTGGGTAATTTTTTCATTTTCCACTTTTAGGCTGAAAATTGCCTTATAGATAGGGCAAAATATAGGATGACTCCAGATAGTTACAAAAAACTACAACATGATTTTCTAGATGTGTTTCACCTCTGGAAATATTCTTGTAATTTTTTGATTGCATAGAGTTTTTATTATAAATTCTTTTAGAGTAATTTTGCATCAAAAATTTAGCAAATTGTATCAAGTAATTACATGAAAATTAGAGCATGATTTTTAACATGTGTTTTATCTCCTTGCAATGTTTGGTTGCATAGAATTTTTATTATAAATATTTTTAAATCGATTACATGAAAAATTTAGCATCCAATGTCACATAGTTACAAAGAAATTACAACATGATTTTCAAGATGTATTTTATTTGTGGTAACTTTTTCTATAATTTTTTGTTTACATAGAATTTTTATTGTAAATATTTTTTAATTAATTTAATATTAAAAAATTATCAAAGAGCATCAGATAATCATAGGAAAATTATAGCACATTTTGCATGCTGTATTTTAGATGTGGAAAAATCTTTGTAAATTTTTGGCTTATATAAATTTTATAGTTGTTTTTATAAGCTCATTTTTGCCTATTTTTAAATGAAAAAATTAGATAAATACTTCAAAAAGTATTGTAAATTTTTGGGATCATTTTCTATGCTGAAAATAAGTTGTGGAAATTTTTCTAGAATTAGTTTGCATGTAGATTATTTCTTATGGTTACTTTGGTTATTTTTTTGCATAGAAAAGTCTTAATAATTAGATAATTTTGTTTTCTGAGATTGGTGTTTTTTTTGGTTAGTAAGTGACATTAAAATTTATTTGATTGTATCTTTGTATGAGAAACCCATTATTATTCAATTAGATGTGCGTTTCTACTAATCCCTCTCCTTGAGTTGCGTCATGGCCCCGAAAGCCGTTAAGAGGAATGACGGATCAAGCCTAAGCCACACTCCGATTATTGAAGAACAAACAATGCAACATAACACTACCGCAAATCCAATCCAGGTACTAGTAATTAAGTTATAATCTTATTTGGAAAAGGTACTGATTGAATTACATGATAGCTTGGTGTGGTTCGAGCCGCGGGATGCGGGTTGGTGCCCATGCTGCGTTGTTAAGTGATGCCGCGTTGGTGCACAAAGAGGTTTGTCTCCCTCGAATTTGTATATAAAACCCTTTGTACAAAGGCTCCATTGGTGCGGAGAAAATCTTGTTGTTGCAAGTCGGCCGTGATCACGTTAAGTTAAATAAGTAGGCTTTTTCAGTAGAACTGTCTGACGAAAGACTTTCTTGGTGATGTTTGAAATATGATTGTTAGAACAAAAATTGTGTCAAAAATTAATTAAGGAATTGCTTGTAAAGGTTACATAGTGTGGTAGTAATTAGGGAAAAAAAGGATGCAGGTGCGTGTGGGGTGGAAAGCGGGGGTTGGTCTAGAACCAATCGTTGGACGGGTGGACCCGATAAGGCAGGTGCTTTCCAAAAGTGTGGATTTATTAGACGACATTAGCTAACATAGAATTAAGTCCCAACCTTAGGGAATTGTCTGATGCATGTGCCTCACACTCGATGAGGAAAAACACATCAATCTATGAAACAAGGGTTCTAGCCATTGCAATTTCGGAATGGATAAGCAACCCCTCTTAGGGTGACCACGCTAAAAGATACGTAGAGTTAGGGCAGCTCACTTGATTGTTCCTCCACTTTTCATTACAGAGTCGGAGCGGATGCATTGAGCTCTCCCAATCACCAATCTTAGACGATCGGGGGTATTATAGCCTAGGTTAAACCTAGGTTAACGATGGGATGTAGGTAGAAAGACATCATTTTAATATTCACTATTTTAGCTTATGTTATCTGAAATACTCTATTGGATTGATTGCATATTCTTACATATATATATATATATATATATATATATATATATAATGTTTTAGGATCATCATGAGGCATACATGGGATTTCAAGTATTCAACGTCATGTATCTGAGTGCATGCCAATCAAATGACTATGAATTAGGGCAATAGTCATGGGAATTCTAGAAGTATTGACCACTTTGCATTTTCTAGGGTCCAACGAGGATGGTACAGAACCTGGTGGGTTTGTGGAGGAACTTTCACCATCAAGGCCTAAAGCTTAGGAAATTTGAGGAATAATCTCCACCACCTCAAATGGTGTGAAGAGCTAAAACTGGTCCATTACTATATCTTTGGCCCAACGAACTTCAGGGTCCATCGAGGATGGTACAGAACCTGGTGGGTTCGTGGAGGCACTTTCACCATCAGGACTTGAAGCTTAGGCAATTTGAGGAATGATATCCACCGTCTCAAATGGTGTGAAGAGCTAAAACTGGTCCATTACTATATCTTTGGACCAACGAACTTCAGGACAATGGTCGCAGACAGAAGCGTTAACCTCAACTGATGGGTCTATGACAAGGTCATTATAGCCGTTCCAAAAGATAGAGTGGTTGTTATGGGGATACATAGCCACTTCTTTGGCAAGGTAGGGACTATCGGATTACCACATTTCCCCACCATTTATCGATTCCTAGCCCCTGTTGAGAAAACTCCGTGTTTTTATCTAAAGAGCACACAAGAATATCATGGCTATGATTATATGCCAGAAAATTAGACTTATTATCCTAATTTTTTAATAAGGTCATGGACCTCATCTTTGTAAAGGATTCTTAGTTAAATAAAAGACATTGATTTTCTCATGAATTGTCTCTTGAGTGGTGATGAATGGTTCATTGTGGGCTTGTTGGGATTTGGTGACCCCTGTATGTTTTAAGAAAGTCACTGGTGCCACTAACGCTGCCTGCAGAAAGCCTTTCAATGCATATGAAATGATGAATCAAGCTCTAGAAAACTTTACCATAACTGATGGGCAATTTTGAGAAGTCATTAATGGATAACCTTGTTGAAGATAGACTTAACTTCTATCTTGTGTAATCAAAACCAGGGACAAATGGAAGCCCAAGCGGCTCTCCAGACGGCAGTACAGGAGCAGAAGTTTCTCATGAAGCAAATGTAGCCCCCTTCTTTCAAGGGTGAAGAGGCTAATGTTGATGTTGAGCCATGGATAGAATCCATGGATGACTAATTTACTGCCACTAAGACGGCGCAAGCCAATTGATCCATGCTGGGAATGTTTCTTTGATTGGAGCAGTGAAGTTATGGTGGAAATAGTACTATCGTGACAAGGGTGTTGCGAAATATTCCCAATCTTGGGATGAAATCAAACAAGCAGTCAAAGGAAGATATCTACTCCCTACTCACCAATCTTTGAAGATGAATGATTTCTTTGACTTAAAGAAAAATGAGTTGATCTTGGAGGAGTATTTCTCTAAGTTTGCTACATTGAGGAGGTATGGACCGGTTTTGACAAACGAGCAACAAGTGGCCCAATTATGACAAGGGTTAAATGCACCTTTGGATGCTCATCTTGAAGCCATGCAACCCACATCATTGGAGGATGCACTGTTGCATGCTAAGCCTTTGGCCAAGAAGAGGATATTTCAGCCAAGCAATTCTAGTGAGACCTAGAGAAGAATTAATCCAACCTGATTCCAAGGGCGCAGACCCCAAGGTTATGCAACACCTGCAATAACCCAAGGACAAAGAGAGATCCACTATTTTGAGTGCAATGAACTAGGGCATTACAGGCAACAGTGTCCTCGCTTGGAATTTAATGCACTAGCTGAAGCTAGACCCAGTGGGAATCATCACGGAGGAAGAACTAGAGGACGTGCATACAGATGTGAAAGAGGCCCTGGTCGAATTGCCAGAGCTTATGGTAGAGTAAGACCTATTCAAGGGTGTGCTCATGCGGTAAGAATAGAGCCCATATTGGAGGAACAAATGGAAAGAGTGACCCTCCATGCTGCTATTGACAATCCTTGGGCTCATGAACAGTTTTTTACAGATATTCAAACACCAGCCAACTGCGAAGGTGAATCTTTATCATTGCTCATTGATTGTGGAAGCACGCATTCATTTTTGTCCCCTAAATGCCTGTGAAAGTTAAGGCTATACTAGAATCCAACCAACCCTATGATAGTTGAAATGGCAAATGGGAAATTAGTTATATCTAGACACATGGTGGGAGTCCTAGATTTTGAATTAGGGGGAAGACCCACTTTTGTATTGTTTAGAACCTTACCAATTGGGATATACGATGGGATATGGGGAATGGATTGGTTCGTAGCAAACAAAGCCAGCATCATGTGTTCAGAAGGAAAGGTAATTTTTAAGGATAAAACTAGGGAAGAAGGGGAACTTCAAAGGTTTAGTTAGTTAAAGCTAGTAAACTCCTAAAAGCCCGTAGAAAATCAGGACAACAAATCTTTGTAGTAAAGCTTAACAAAAAGGACCCTGAGAAAGAAAACACTAAAAACCCATGGTTGAGTGAGTTTGGTGATGTATTTCCTGAGTAACTCACCGCGTTACCACCAACAAGGGATATAGATCATGGATTGAAGTTCTTCCAGGAAGTGCACCTGTGTCAAAAAGACCCTATAAAATGTCCTTACTTGAAGTGATTGAGCTAAAGGAATAGCTTTGCTAGTTATTGGAACAAGTTATATTCAACCCAACAATTCAAGTTGGGGAGCACCTAGGGTTCTTTTGAGGTACCCCGACCCCAAAAACATGTTCAAACAGACTTGTTAGTAAGTTAGAAATGTACCCCTCATGTCTCGTGTGAGATTGTGTAGCATAAAGGTAGGTGGAAGTAGGCAAAAGCGTGCAGAAAACCAGTTATGAGAGCTCTCTTCAAGAAGGTCAAAGTAGAAATGAGACTAGTTTTGGCCTACATGGGCTTCCCGACTTATTTTCTCTCAAACTTCTTGGTTAGTCCTACTAGACTATGTACACTTTTCTTTCAAAAGTTTTGTCGTTTGGATTCCAATTGAGAAATTCACCAAATGAGGCATTGTGGACCCAATTTAGGCTTTCTATCACCTTCATTGGAATCAAACAAGATTTTGACATGATCATCCACCTTCCCTTCTTGATCATCAAGGTATCTTTTGTTTCTCCACTTGAGCCTATTTAGTATTTATTTTCTATTTTTGACCCTTTCTATTAAACCATTAAAAGAAACATGTTAGATTAATTCAAAAAATAGAAACCAATCCAAAAATTACCTAAACACACATAACAATAGTCTTGGTTATATTTTTGTGGATTTCATCATTTTGATCACTTTTTTGGCCAAAAAACACGCAAAAAGAGTTTTAAAAAAAATTATTTTTGACTTTTTGGCAATGTTTACACTAGTTACACACTCTTAGGGGTTATTATAGTACATAGTCCGTGGTAGAGCGGTGGAGATATAGTGGCAGGTGAGATATGATGTGGCTAGCTATTGGGTAGGAGCAACATGTAGCAATGGTGCAAGTGAGATGCGATGGAGGGGACACAAAGCCATCCATGGCTGATTGTTGCCAAGCCCTCATCCCTCTCTCACCGCCCACTGTTCCTACCCCCACATTCAACACCTTCTCCCTAGACACCTTCCTCATTCTCTTCATGCCTTGCCTTGCCCACACAACACCCCCAACAACTTCTTCATCGGATTTTTCGAGAAACCCCCCGCACACACATCATGCAGTTCGGTTCCAAATACTTCATTTACACCCACATGATCCTTCAAGAAGTATTCCACCATCACGTGTGGGTATGAGGTCACCACGTAATGGTTGCTGCAACTGACCAACATTGGATACCACTCGCTATCCATATCCAGCCTGGCTCACGCCGCTCACATTTGACAGTCGAAGTCCCACCATAGATATGAAGATGTACCTGTAGTGTCTTGTTTGGGTAGCAAAAGGCATGCTTGGCGCTCCAGAAGAATAGAGAGAGAGAGAGAGAGAGAGAGAGAGAGAGAGAGAGAGAGAGAGAGAGAGAGAGAGAGAGAGAGAGAGAGAGAGAGAGAGAGAGAGAGAGAGAGAGAGAGAGAGAGAGAGAGAGATGTTTTATTATCGTCCTCAGAGGTCAAATATGACCTATGGGACCAAAGTTACATGTGATGTAGTATGTGTATGGCTGATGAGTGACTCTTGATGCTCCAAAAATGTGGTGATGAGAGTGACAATGAAGAGCCTACACTGTGGCTGGGAGAGGAAAGTGTGTAGGTCTAAGTCATGGCTGAAAATGTGAGAGAAGCAAGTTCAGATGTGACCAAAAGTTGAGCACTCTAGTAGTGTGTGGTATGCAGACTCTTGAACTTGCAGTGAGCATGATGTGCACAATCGATTTGACTCTTCTCCCCTCAACGCCCTGTCTTGCATCAAAGGAAATGGGAGCTAAGCCAAATGGCTGCGATAGTGCGTATCGCCGACAAGGGGATAGGATCAAGCATGGAAGTGTGAGTACGGTTTCCTCTTTCAGCGAAGAACATGGTTTTGTAGTTGGGGGCAATATGGGTGGTGTAATGTATGAAGCGTGACCCACCAGATTTATCCCAAGCCGTAATACATTGGCATTGTAGAAAAGCTTCATTCACTTGGGAGTCAATTGAAGCATCATCCATCTCCCAAACCACTTCTTGATGTCTTGCATCCATTGCTCAAGAAGTTGGTTGGCCTCTGATTGCTCGGCTTTGTTTAGTTTTACCATGAATATTTGTTGTCCCTTATGTAGACCTTTAATGGGTCTACTAGCCTTAACTAGATGGCTTTTGGCTTCCCATTACGTCCTTGAACTAAAATTTCCTCCCCTTGTTCATTTCTAAAGGACAAACTACCTTTGGCACAGTGAATGTGTGCTTGATTTTATATTAGCCAATCCATTCCCAAGACACCATCGTAGATTCCAACAGGTAGAGTGCGGAAGTAAGATGAGGTAGAAACTCCTCCTAATTCAAATTCTACTTTTCCGGTTGAATGTTGAGAAAGGACATCTTTTTCATTTTCTAATTCCACTACATTCTTTTGACTGGGTACTAATTCAACTTAAGATTCCTCAAACATTTTGGAAAAAAAGAACGATGGGTGCTACCACAATCTATAAGTAGTTCAAACTTATCACCTTGTGGGTTTATCGTAGTTTGAATGATTGCATATTGCTGGTGTGCTCCAGGATTGTCAATTGCGGCAAACAAGGTTGCTCTTTCACATTCCTCATTCATTAGAGTAGTCTCTCCTACTGCTGCATAAGCTTGGGATCTTCTTCCACTTCCCCTGCCGGCGTCCTCCATCTCTTCCTCCTCTTTGAAAGTTACCCTGGTTGGGTTGAGGTTGACGGTTGGGCCTAGTCATATCTCTAGGGTCTAACTCTTGAGGACAACTGCACTTGTAGTGTCCCATCTGACCACATCCATAACATCTTATATCAGGGAAAGTTTGATTCAGAGTTGCTGCAGTAGTTACTGTGTACGTCGTTGACTTACTTGGTTAAAATTTCCTCTAGCTCTTCCTCTATAATTTCCATAGTTGAGATAGTTTCTGGTGGGATTGTTTCCTTTAGCTGCAAGAGATTTGGCCCTAAGAAGGGCATCCTGTATTGATATAGGTCTCATGGCTTTGAGACGTGTGCTCAAGGGTTTGTTGAGACCTTGACAGAATCGGGAAATTTGTTGTTCCATGGTCGTCGGAGGAGCATAACATCGTAAAGATATAACCTTTGTATAGTACTCCTCTAGTGAAAGCCCTAACTGGCGTAGACCAACGAATTCATTCATCTTAATGGCTTGGTGAGCAGGAGGAAGATAACATTCTATCATGGCCTGCTTCATCTTCTCCCAAGTTGGCTTATTAGTGGGATTATCTCTACAGTGTTGTTTCCACCACAACTTGGCATCCCCGTTAAGACGGAACATACCCAACCGTGTTTGTTTTTCTTGAGCAATTCTTGCAGCTATGGAATAGTCGTCCATAGCTTCTAACCATGCTTCTGCATCTCGCTCTAGATTGGGCCCTTCTCCCTTAAATACAAGGAGTTGGACCTTCTTTAGTAGTAGTTTCTTTTCTTGTGTAACAATTTAGAGCCTATATGTGCAAGGATTACCCTGTGATTAACTTAGGGAGTTTAGTGTTTATTTAATTTCTCTCTACTTTACTTATTACCAAACATTTAGCACTTCATTCACATTGCAATGATCAAACAGTAAATCCACTAATCTTTATTCCAAAATCAAGACATATAGTATTCCAAAAAACTCATGGTGTATACAATGACTGATACAAGAAAACTAATATATACATGGACATCAACCATCCTATAACAAAATCCTATGCACCATGGGCGGGTCGGATACAGGATCACAAAATAAAATATATCTAGGTCCTCTAAAACTAGGACCTACCCTCATAGGCCTAATTTTTCCTGGGTAGACTATGGTAGTTACTTGATCAAATACCCATTGGTTTTGTGACACTAAAACACCACCATCTATTGCTATCTTCTCATTTGGATCTTCTGTTCCTATGAACAAGTATACTTCAATTACTCGAAGCTCCTCTATCTATTTGAGTCTTTTGAGATTTTAACCAAATCCTTCCAGCTCCCCCGCATCTATGAGAAAAGCTCCACTAAACCTTCCCCAGCTAATTCCCCAAGTGGGTGGGGAAAACATGTAATCCAATAGCTTCATTACACTCTTCCATAGTACTGTGTATTTTTGGAATGTGCATGCTCCCATAAACATGATGTTAAAGACCAAAAACTTGTGGAAGGCTTGATGGAATTCTTCCTGCACAGATGGGGACAATGTTTCTCTTTTCTCTTCTCTCTCATACTTCAATTACACACTTTTATTCACTTTTTATCAAAACCCAATTTTTCCCTAGTACCTTAATGTGTTTTTTATGTAGGTCCAACACCTTCATTAACCTTGCTTTGATACCACTTGTAAGATCCCCAACCCATCAAGACCAAGATTGGGATGGGGTCCTTGACAGGTCTCTAGGCCTATTGAAAGTCAGAGTCTCTAAACAAGAAAAATCCAAGAATAGACCTTTACCATTGGCAATGGCTTGGGTCTATAGCCCTAGAAGAAAGAACTAGTCCTGTCTCACAACAAAAATGGGACAATATTTAAAAATCTAAGATTGTTTCAGCCCTATAACTTCAACAATTTGGGCTAAGGTATTCTCAACCAACACCTCCCCCCCCAACAGATGTGAGGGCACAGCCGCTAGTGAACTCCTCTTCCAATTGAAGAGGTTTACTAAATGTTTTTAGTGCATGGGAATGGATAGTTACGTGACTAATCAGATCCACCCGTCCATGATTGACAACCTTAGTCAAACCCCACTTACCACCCCGCACTCACACATGATCCTTTTGTTTCCTAATTACTACCACATGTGTTTTAACACTTAAAATAACGGATTCCTTTTTAACTTGTCATCATAGTTATTCATTAAGACAAGTCATTGAAATCAACATTGAAAATAGTCTTTTAGAAAACAAACATTTTTAGACTTAAGACAAGGTATGATCACTTATAATTTATATAGATAAATCCTGACACGTACTCCACTTGTCTCAAGTACACCTATACATGGGTGAACAAACAACACCCTTCCTTATTTATTGTCAGGACAACGGCGGCAAGGCCGTACTAGACAAGGGCAGTGTGGAAAGGGAGTCCAACTAGGGCAAAGGGCTAGGAGTCATGCTATATAGTGGGTGGTTGGGAGGTAGACTCCCAGGTTCTAGTTCCCCTTGTCTAAAGGTGCCTCTTGGAAAAACATTAGTGTCCTTAAGAAGAAGTTTTTCACTTTTGTTTTTGAGGACGAAAACTCTTCTTTAAGGGGGGAGTAATGTCAGGACAACGGCAAGACTGGACTAGACAAGGCATGCTTTTTTGCATGTCGGGGTCAAGGGGCCCATTGCCACGAGTGGATGAGTTGTTCGACAAACTCACTCATGCTCGCATTTTTACGAAAATAGACTTACGGTCAGGTTATCACCAATTCCGTATTCGACTTGCTGATATACCCAAAACTGCATTCCGAACAAGGTTTGGACACTACGAGTTCTTGGTGATGCCCTTTGGGTTAACCAATGCACCCGCAACATTCATGACACTTATGGATAGTGTCTTAAAGCCGTACTTGGGCAAATTTATCATCGTTTTCCTCAATGACATTCTAGTCTATAGTGCTTCTGAAGAAGAACACTTACAACATCTCAAGCAGGTGTTCGAGTTGTTATGAACAAATAAATTATATGCCAAGGAATCTAAGTGTGATTTTTTGAAAGAAGAAATTCACTATCTGGGGCATGTTATTTCAGCTAATGGGCTATATATAGATCAATCCAAAGTGGATACAATCGGGCAATGGCCTTCTCCTAAAAAATTGGAAGAGTTACATATTTTTTAAAGGATTTGTAGGTCTTTACCGCAGATTCGTTAAAAACTATGCTAATATTGTTGTTCCCATGACGGATCAACTGAAAGGCAAAGGCAAAGCTTTTCAGTGGAGACCCGCTCAACAACACAGTTTTGATACGCTCAAGGATGCATTAGCTACAGATCCCATACTAGCTATTGTAGATCCTTTGAAACCATTCATTTTGGAAACGGATGCCAGTAACCGTGCTATTGGAGCAGCCCTGTTACAAGAAGGACGGCCAATTGCATTTGAAAGCAAGAAGCTTGATGCAATTCAGCAGAACTACTCTGCTTATGAGCGCGAACTCTATGCAATAGTGTCTTCCTTAAAAACATGGCGGCATTATTTGTATGGTGCTCCATTTGAGATTGTGTTTGACCATGAAAGCATCAAATGGTTTACACAACAAACGGATTTGAAGGGTCGGAAAGCCAGGTGGGATGAGATTCTTCACGAATATGACGCCAAGCTCCGGTATCGTAAAGGTTGATACAATGTGGTGGTTGACTCTCTAAGTCGTATGCCAGAGATCAATTCTCTCTTGTTCACGGAACTTCGTAGTGAATTTTTGGATTCTCTCAAGGCAAATATGAGCATGATGAAGCATATTCCAAAGTGTGGAGCCATGTACAAATGAGGGATTCTTCTCACTACAGTGATGGTAGTGTAACGTTAACCTCCACACCTAGTTCTCCTCTATCGAGTGATGAACTACAACGATGGAAGCATTTCACCAATCGACAATTGGTACCTACTCCATAAGGGGAGAGTTTGCGTACCGATGGGCACAGACATTCGGCGCCAAATTCTTTATGAATGTCATGATAGTCCAAGTGCAGGGCACCTGGGTATTAGAAAAACTTATGGGTGAAAGCATGTTAACCTGTCATGCTTTTTCATGTCCCGGACAATGCTAACTAGCACAATTTTGACATATGCTAACTAGTACAATAACTTGAGCTACATCTCCAAGATCTATGACATATGATATATCAATAGAAAGCACTTGAAACAAGGAATCCAAATGTACAACCTCCGACAAATTTTGATATTATTTGTAAAAAATTTACCGGACGCCCAACTTTTTGAAGATGTGCTAACTTGAAACTGCTAACTAGCACAAAAAGCACGACAGGTTAACATGCTTTCAGCCTTATGCTCTCGTATGATGACAGTTTTACTGGCCAAGTATACATGGCTTTGTTCAAGCTTATGTCTTGCATTGCCAAAAATGTCAAGTTAACAAAGCAGAGCGCCTAAAAGCAGGAGGACTCTTACATCCTTTGGAGATTCCCAATGGAAAATGGGAAAGTATCTCTATGGACTTTATTGTGGGTTTACCAACCAGTGTACAAGGTCATGACTCGGTATGGGTGGTAGTAGACCGGTTGACTAAACTATGTAAGTTCATTCCAACCAAATCAACGGTTAAGACACCAGAACTAGCCAAGTTATTTGTGGACAATCTATACAAGTTATATGGTTTTCCAAGTAACATTGTCAGTGATCGTGATCCCAAGTTTAACAGTCACATTTGGAGGGCTGTGTTTAAACAATTGGGTACACAACTAAACCTCAGTAAGCCGATCATCCAGAAACAGATGGTCAGACTAAACGAGTTAACCAAGTGCTAGAGGATATGGTAAGAGCATATGTCAGCAAAAAACAGTCAGACTGGGAAGAATACTTACCTATTCTTAAGTTTGCCTAAAACAGTGCTAAGCATGTCACAACTGGATTTAGTCCTTTCATGCTCATGTATGGGTTTCAACCTAGGTCACCTATTACGGTGGGGTTGGCAACCGAAAAGCTCAAATAGGTTAAGGATTTTATCCAAGACCACATGGATATACTGAAACTCGCTCGTCATAATGTCCGCCGACAAGCGCACGATCGGTATAAGAAGTATGTTGATGAGAAAACGTCGGCAAGTTACCTTTGAGGAAGGGGAGGAAGTATTTTTACGTGTGTTAGAACATTCAGAAAGTCTAAAAATTGGGCCAACACCTAAATTATCTCCCTGATATTGTGGGCCTTTCAAAATCCTCAAGCGAGTAGGTGATCGCGCCTACAAATTACTGTTACCTACACATTCTCGTATTCATCCGGTGTTTCATGTAAGCCGTTTACGTAAGCGATTACATGGGGACGACAATGTCATTGACCAACAGATTTTGGTTGATTTTGTTGAACCTCCTAACTTACCACATGAACCTGAACGTGTTCTCGATTATCATGAGGTACGTACACATCATCATGTATGTCAACAAGCCTTAATCAAGTGGAAAGATCGACCTGAGGAAGGTGCCACTTGGGAAAACATTAGTGTTCTTAAGAAGAAGTTTCCCACTTTTGTTTGTGAAGACGAAAACTCTTCTTTAAGGGGGGAGTAATGTCAAGACAACGGCAAGGCCGGACTAGACAAGGACAAGGCCGGGCTAGGCAGTGTGGAAAGGGAGTCCAACTAAGGCAAAGGGCTAGGAGCCATGCTATATAGTGGGTGGTTGGATTCATAGGTTCTAGTTCCCCTTGTCTAACATTTATAAATAGAGTGAAAACCCATCACCCAAAAGTTTGGGATGCCCATACGCCAATACTAATTGCCCATACAACCGGGCGGTTCCCCTAGGATAAAAGTGGTATCCTAAGTAGTATCCACAAACATACACATGTAGGAGGTACAGTCTCCACGCATGACTATGTATTGAAAGAGGAGAAATTCGACACCATGAGCCGGGATGTATGCGACATGAAAAATGTATGCAGAAACAAAGTCTTGGGCTGATGTATGTGGTAAAAATGTGGTTCCTAATTCCTCACTCATGTAGGCTATATGGTTCAGACAAAGAATTTTGAAAATGTGGATGTGGAGGAGTTGAAGGAACGGGAGCGACGTTCTCTTGCCATTGTTATCAAAGATTTCTTCAAAACCCACTTTGGGATATCCGTAGTTATGGTCCATGGAGCACATAGAGTGGGTAAGCAAGAAGCTCCTCGCTCGGGAGAATAGCCAATTGTATGCACCATGCCAAATGGGACCAAACGAAACATTATCCTTGATAATAGTTGGATCTATTTGAGGGATAAAAAATGTTTTGTATGTGAAGATCGCACTATTAAGCAACAAAATATGCATCGCAAGGCATATGGGGAAAATAATAAGATAAAGAAGGAGATTTGTCACGAAGAAGAAAATGTGCCCAAGGAGGAGGAGTCCCTCAAGAAAATAGGGATGCGTGACCTATGAGACCAAGTTACAATTCAAAATATCCAAATTTGATGGCAGTGAATATTGAATTTCCCCGAACACATGATAAGATGCTGATTGATTGAGTATCAAGGTTGCGGAGCATGCGGCCAAGCTCTTTCACTTTTGGTGTTCTTGTGTGTGAAATTATTGACATGTGTATGCTTCTTGCTTTCCTATCGTTTAAGTCTACAAACTATCGTCAAAGTTTACGGAAGGGGATAAACCGGCCAATCACAACGCTCAACACTAAATGGCATGGAGTCTGTAATGAAGACCATGTCATGGGATCAATGGTGAAGAGAGAGACGTGCGAATCTCAAGATAGGCAGATGGTGAGCAAAATGCACATGTGGATAGGGCACCGAGGATTCAAACCCATCACCTTGGCTATGGAAGCACGATTGCCGAACCATGCACACACGTGATTTTTGATGTCCCTTTAGCTCATTTAAACCTATAAAATGAGCTTCTATGGAGGGAAGGTAAACTAGGACAAAAAAGTAAACTCGAGCACGTCCCTTTAAAATCAGATGGCCAAATCTACCTTGCATCTTGTGCACCTAGCTCCCCGTGCTAGATCCCATGACAGGGTCTTCAATGAAGACCCCATGTACTTTAGTCCTAATGAATCACAACCATTGTCACTTAAAAGATAATTCTACAAAGCATCCTCAAAGCCGACCCTCAGCACTATCTCACACGGGCATGGGCAGTAGAGGATCAATGGCCCACGCCTATTTCCCGTAGTGTGAGCATCATGGGTTGTCAATCTTGTGACATACCCGAATTTACCAATCTACCCAAGTTTACTAAAGTGACCCAAATTTACAATGTGGCGACTTCATCATAGTAGAGACAAATTTACCAATGCTTTCAACAAGCATGTTGTCAGGGATAATGGGTTTGCGAGGTGAGCCGGGTCAGCACTAGGTTGGTTGCTGTGGGAAAAATAAGAGACTAGATATACGACACCAAGCAAACAACTCAAATAACAGTTAGATTACTTAAAATTGACACCTTGAAAGCCTTGAAGAAGAGTTAGATTACTTAAAATTGACACCTTGAAATCCTTAGGCAACTAACAATTAACCACATTGGAATTCAATTACAAATGTTGCCCTTAACGGTAGTGCTAGATCAATTCTCGAGCTAATGAGAGCTTAATCCTCCTAAAATCTGCCGAAGAGAGTAGAAATCAACCCTAGTTACACCTTGAAAGCTTATTCTCTTTAGTATGCCTGCTATTAGCAATTAAAGCTGGTGCCCCTTTGCCTTGATTGAGAGAAAGCAATCCATTACCAAGCTTGATTCCTTCTCGGAGCTTCCCTCATGCCGAGAGAGAGCCTTCGAATCAAACTTTGGAGAGAGAGAGAGAGAGAGAGAGAGAGAGAGAGAGAGAGAGAGAGAGAGAGAGAGAGAGAGAGAGAGAGAGAGAGAGAGAGAGAGAGAGAGAGAAAGAGAGAAAGAGAGAGAGAGAGAGACCCTTTTTTCTCCTTCGTATTCATCCCTTGCCACTTGCTTCAATCATTTCTTACCTCCCTTCACACAATACTCCTCCCTTCACCTGCTCCTTTCAGTCAAGAGAGGGAACACAAGCTCCAAGCTGAGCTTAGTCAAAAGAGGGAGGAAGCAAGCTTAGTTGAGAGAGAGAGAGAGAGAGAGAGAGAGAGAGAGAGAGAGAGAGAGAGAGAGAGAGAGAGAGAGAGAGAGAGAGCAAGCCATATCCCTTTCCATCGAGCTCCCCTTGTCCCACTTCGTATCCTCCTCATCACACAATACCCTATATCCTTTCTTCCCTCCCCTTCATTTTTTTCTCTTATGCCTCTTGCCCATCAATCATGACGTCGTGACTTGATGTGGCATGTGAATTGGTTCTGATGATGTGGCAAGCAGCTTATGTTGCAACTCCAAACCTGGCAAGATTAGTGCCTAACTGGTGTGCAAGAGGATTCTAAGCCCTTTTCATTTCTTCAGCTCCGCCTCCCACCCTCTTTACTATCTGGCTGCCTCAGGTCCAAAGTTCTTGTGTGCTGCCCTCTCTTTGCTGTTTGTGCTGCTTACTCTATTCTTCCCTCTATTTTTGTAATAATAGAAATGGCATATGAACTTTGAGAATAAAGGAATTAAGAGAATTAGAGTGAGCATTTTTGTGAGATCACTTTGAGAACATAGAACTTAATTGATGGTAGCAATATAAACATATTACTTTATGGTAGCCGGTCCCCCCTCCCAAAGCACAATACAATCTTTGTGTTCCATGTGACATTGGTGATGCTATGAAGATGGAAAGCTTCATGCATCACGGGCATAACATAAACTTTGCAAAAAACATTAACTATCCCGAGCCTCAGTCCCAAGGCCTCAAACACCTTCGAAGGTGGAGAGAGCTAGTGGGGAATGAGGGTAGGGAAGAGGAAGAAGAATTATCCATAGGAGAAATAAATAGTTTCTCACTTATCATCACTCTTCTTGCTTACCATAGCATAATAGCATAGCAATGAAGATGAAGAAGATGGCAAGCTTAAGCATTGAAGCATGGCTCTTGGTTGGATTTGCATTCCATAGCCAAGAGTGTTGGTGTAAGCTCTCAACTTCTCAACAAGCTTGGAGAAGGAGATGGAGCTTTTGCACTTTGCACTTCACATAATGAGAGTGTGTGTGTGTGGTTGTGGGAGAGTATACCCCCTCTCAAGCTTGGTCCACCCCCCCCTCTCTCTGTCTCTCTTGTATTATTTAATTATATCATTTGGACATGTGTCCTCTTTTACCTTTTTGAGAGAAAGAACTTAATTATTTATTTTTATGCATCTAAATTCTTATTGGACCCCTTTAAAGCCTATCCAATAGGATTCAAGCACATCATGAGGGCCACATGTGGAGGATTTTGACATGTGTCTTTTATGCTTCTTAAGTCATTTGGTTTGAATTGAACACTTCAAGCACTTAGTCAAATAAGCATGGAAACGGTTTATGCCTCTTGAGAGTTTATCTTTGAATTGAACACTTCAAGAACCTTAATCATTTAAGCATGAGAATCACCTCAAGCTTGGGCAAGGTTCCCACAAACACTTTAAGCACTTTAGTTAACAAGCCGACAAGCACCTCATGATTGGGTAGGATGCACAACTCAAGGTCAGTCCTAGCTTGCCTAAGGTCAAAGGACTTTTTAACACTAACTTTTGGTGATCTTTGATGAAGCTAACCCTAAGGTCTTTTAATCTCCATTAGATGCACGTTGCTCTTTGATAAACTACCTCCTTTTGGACCCCTATTGATGTAACCATCTCTCCTCTTGGTCCCTTGGTGAGGTAAATCTAGAGGCACTCATTGCACATTTCTCTTTGATAGACCGTCTCCTTTTGGACCCCTATTGAGATGCAACCATTTCTCCTTTTGGTCCCCTGTTGAGATAGGTCTAGAAGCTCATATCTATATCCTAACTCTTGTTCCCCTTTTATCTTCCCATATTAAATGATCATTTTAATATGAGAAAATCATTTGGTAAAAGTTAGATATTATATTTTATAACATTACCTCTCTCTTGAAATCATAGTCGTCCTTGACTATGAGGTAGAGAAGTTAAAGCCTAGTCATTAGTCCATGTTTCTTAGTGCGTAGAGGATCCCTTTTTACCCTACGACATCATTCCAAAATGGATGACTAATCCATTTGGTGCTGAGGAGACTTAGCTGCCAAAAGCATGTCTGCTCTTTAGTCCATATCATACTTTCAAAGTACAGTGACAAATTCTACTTGGTGTTTGGGAGACGTCATCACCACAAACATGATCCTAGCATGCATACTTCTTAAAGTTTGTGCACAATAAAAGAAAGAGAATGAGTCTTATAAGACAAAAATGTAGTTCATTTAAAATGCATTTTCATCTGCTTACTCTCGTGTAGCATTGTAGCCATTGACAAGGTTCATATTATCCTTAATCTAAGTTCCTTGCATCCATCTAGCATCCTTAAAAGGATAATTCTTAAACTTAACAAGATATCATGGGATAAAATTACCATTTCTTAGTACCTTGGCTTTGTGTCGAAGAATCAATTTGGGCTGCAACACCTCTTCTTGATCTTCGATCTCTGGCGGGTCCTCCATTATTGGTTCTTTTGGTGGCTTACTTTATAGGGCTTGAGTAGGATCACATGGTTAGCATTGTGAATGAGCCAATGGTTGGGAAACTTTAATTAATAAGCCATCTCATTGATTTTCTTAAGAATTTTAAAAGAAAGGACCATAGCATCTTTTTGCTAGTTTAGCATAATATTCTTGGTGGCTCGTAGGATTCTTGCCCGTAGTATGCCTTAGATGAGCCTTGAGAAACTGCAAGACCCAATTATTTTTCTTAAGGGCTAAGGCTCTTCTATTCTTATTAGCAGCAACCCTTTTTTCCTTTGCTTTGAGATGGATATAACCTCTTTAATCTTTGGAAAAGATTCTTGTGAGTCTCGGCTATATTCATCAGCAGAAGTAGAGTGAAGATCTTCCCATGTACTTTAAGTAGTAAGGGACTTTTGGATCTTCCCTCTTTAACCTCAAAAGGTGCTTTCCCCATAGAAGTATGTACATTGTCATTGCATGAATACTCTATAAGAGGTAGGCACTCCTCTCATTAAGAAGTACCTACCCGTGACATAGGATTCTAGTAGATTCAAGAATCGCTAGATTAGTTATTTCACTTTGGTCATCCGTATGTTGATCTACTTCCATGACATAGGATTCTAGTAGATTCAAGAATCGCTAAATTAGTTATTTCACTTTGGTCATCCGTTTGTGGATGATAGGCCAAAAGAGAAATTCAATCTACTTCCTAGATTCTCAAAGAGACCCTTCTAGAAATTACTGGTCATTCTAGGATCTTCATCCGACACTATGGATGTTGGCAAGCCATGATACTTGAAATTTTGAGAATCAAAGAGGGTTGCCGTTTGATGTGCCTTAGTAGTCTTTTTGACATGCATAGAGTGTGTTTTATTGCTAATCCTCTCGACTGAAACAATCCAAGTTGCTTTCCTCGATCAAATTTCAATTTTTGGTATACCATGCATTTTGAAACATACTCTTGTACGTTTACTTTTCATGGTACACCAACAGAAATACATTTCTACTCCTCGAAGAGTAGATTATGGAATCCCTCTTTGCCCCGCATAAGGAGAAGCATGGGATTCATACATGACTTTCTTATTGTATTGGTGAATTTAACACATAGCCTATTGCCGTTTGGAAGATAACCATCCTGCAAAGTGCATGGTTCTTTTTTTCTTCCCTATTGCAAAGGATGTAATTACCTACTCAAAGTCTTGGTCAATAACATACTCATATATCATAAAAGATAGATCATTGTGAGTTGCTATAGATACCACATTTACCCTTGGCGGTTGTGAAAGTGCATCGACCACTTGATTGTGCTTTCCAGCAATGTGAGCAATATGAAATTTAATCGCGAAAGAAAATTTACCCACTTCATTTGTTTGTCGGAAAGCTTGGTTTGTGTCATGAAGTACTTGAGACTTTGTGATCCATTCATAGGATGAATGGAGTCTCTAAGAGATAGTGTTTCCATGTGTCTAGGGCATGTAGAATAGCTAAAAGCTCTTTTTCATATATGCTCAAGATCCGTTCATCGGCATTGAGCCTTCGGCTCTCATATGCTATGGCATGCTCTTCTTGAAGCAAACTTGCTCCACGGCAATGACCACAAGCATCACATTGGACCTCAAATGTCTTTGAGGGATCCAGAAGCATGAGGACTGGTTGAGAGGTAAGCTTCTCTTTGAGCTTGTCAAAAGAATTTTGTTCTTTAGCAGTCCATAAGTACTTAACGTTCTTCTTTGTTAAGTCATGCAATGGTCCTACTATTTGAGAGAACTTTGCTATGCAACATCTATAGTATGCACACATACCAATAAAGCTTCTTAACTCATGTAGATTCCTTGGATTAGGCTATGCTTTTATTACCTCCAACTTTGATGGATCCATACGGATACCATCTTGAGAGATAATGTGACCTGAATATTAAATCTCTTGTAGAAAAAAATCACTTTTCCTTTGATTAATGAAAAGCTTACTCTCTCTCACAACTTGAAAAATTACCTGGAGGTGTCACTTGTACTCCTCAAGAGAATTTGAGTGGCCTGAAGATTTTTGTCCATCGTTAGTTTGAATACGGTTGGAGCATTGCCCAAGCCAAAACTTGTAACTTATTAAATAGATCTTCTACCCACAACACGGGATTTTTTTATTATTTTTAGAGTGATCCTATTTACTGCTCCATAGTTGACACACATGTGATATGTGTCATCTTTCTTTGCACTAAAAGTATTGGTGAAAAGAATGGAGAGGAGCTAGGACTCACCATCCCTTTTTCCACCAATTCATGCACTTGCTTCATGATCTCCTCTTGTTGATATTGTGAAACTCAATAAGGAGGTTTTTTAGGTGGTGAAATTCCTAGTAGAAGCTCTATTGCATGGTCATCATCCCCTCGTTTTGGAGGTAGCTCACTAGGGATGTCATCTGTCATAATAACTAATATCTAATTCTCCGAAATGATTTTCTCATGTTAAACTGATCATTTAATATGGGGAAGTACCAGGGGAGAAAAGGCTAGAATATTGGTTAAGCTAGCAGACTGGCCACGGTAGGGATCCACAAGAGGGAAAATAGGGATCCAAAGGGGGGGGCATCTGCAAAAGAGTAATGTATAACAATGGGCTTTAAAGACCCTAAGGTTCAGCCCATTAAGACTTCCAAAATGCTAAGGTTCCAAAAATCAAAGGTTGTGTCCAATGGTCAAAGCTTAGGAAAATTGGATGCTTTGTGTGTGTACAAAAAGTCTTCATGATTCCTATAAACGAGGGGGCAAGCCTTGCAAGTAGGGGATGAGAGAGAAACACACACACACACACACACACACACACACACACACACACACACACACACACACACACACACACACACACAAGCTTCCTTTATACAAGGGGAAAGAGGGACACATGTTAGCTCCCTAGCCAAGATGCCTACAAGGTGCACCCAAATCCTATTGAATGGCCATAGAGGTGGACCAATAAGAATTAGGCTAGAGTAAATCTGGTTTAATTAATTCAAAAACACTTAATAAAATAACCCATAAGAATTAAGATCTCAAGAAGACTATTGGACAGTCTCCCAAGGGGTCCAATGAGCATTCAACATCCCAATGGCTTGCGTGATTCCTATTGGCCAGGAGACAAAGGGGTCCAATGAGAGTTTAGTTGTAGTAATTAATTACCTAAGGCTCTCACAAAAGGGGAAAGGGGGACACATGTCTCAAGGCTATCACTTATGCTTCTTAATTCATTGGCTAAGCTGGGAGAGGTTTAATGGGGTGTCAGCATGAGTAAATTGCATGAGGGGTCGACCAAGAGAGAGAGGGGGCTGAATTTCTCAAGGCATTGTTCCACACACACTCACACTAGCTCATGTTGAAGCAAGAAGACTCTCTCCCTCTCTCTCTCTCCTTCTCAAGCTTTAATGGAAAGCTGGTGAGAAGGGAGGCCTACACCAACCACTCTTGGCTTTGTGATGCAAATCCAACTAAGAGCCAAGCTTCAATGAATGCTCATCTCCTCTACTATGCTAATTACTAAGCTATGCTATGCTAATATGAGTGATTATGTGAGGAGATGTACATCTTTCTTGTAAGACTACTCCTTCCTCTCAATCTACTCTCATACCCCGCTAGCTCTCACCATCTTCGAAGGTGTGTGAGGGCTTGGGTCTGAGATCGTGAGGGAATTGATGTTGTATTCTAAAGTGTTTGCTAGTGCTTGAATCTTCCATCTTCTCTGCACTAGCTAGTTATTGAAGGAACACAAAGAATTGTATTGTCCCTTGATGGGGGAAACCTATAATACAAAGCCTTTTGGAGGGGGGACCAGCTCCATATAATTTCGGTCCTCAATCGTGGTCAGTAGATTAATTTCTCTCTCTTTTGAAGTATTGTTCATGCCCATCTAACTAGGTGTTATGCTTTTTGTTGCTCTCTCCACCCAAGGACTCTTGTTTTGCTCATTAGGAATCTATCCTAATGAAATTCTCACTATGTTCATGCTATTTTCCACTACACACAAGTTACTAGGCCATTAAATGTTACATTGGTACCAGAGCACAATGTTTCTCTTTTCTTGCTCAAGAAGGGAGGTCCTCAATCTAGCTATAAATGGTTGGTATTATTAATTGCAATTATGTTCATGGTATTTTCCGCTACACACAAGTTACTAGGCCATTAAATGTTACATTGGTATTAGAGCACAAGGTTTCTCTTTTCTTACTCAAGAAGGGAGGTCCTCAAGCTAGCTATAAATGGTTGGTATCATTAATTGCAATATAGTAAGTAGAATAGGGGTTTTTTAGCCTTGTAGTGCAGCTGTCTTCGTGCAAATAACGGGGCATCACCGTTGAGAGCTATGGTCTTAATAGTGGAGTCCTACGGGGGTTGCCTATGGTTTATTAACCACTATTGAGCTATTAGAAGCTTGACATGAGCCGGTGTTGTTTTGGTGTTGAAAAACCCTCTCTTCCATTCCTTGCAATTAATGATATTCGAGCCACGGGTACAATAGCTTGAATGCTTTTCTAAAGGGGTAAAGAGGAGTAGCAACTAGGGCAAGTGCCAAAGTACACCTAAAAATGTTTACACCTAAAAGTTGTTAGAATGTCTCACAATAGTAAAGAGAGTGAAATTAATTTTGATAATTTTAATTTTTCTAATGAGCAGGCTACTAATGATGCCCATATGCTTGTTAACTTCCTTGTTTCCAGGCCTCAACAAGCCATGGGCAGTCCATCCCTCCAAAGTGAAGTGCAACGGTAGCTTTGTGCTCATGGGATTCTCCAAACTCCCCACCATGATGAGAGAGTACCTAGGAAGCCTCCTTGTGAGTCTTCCAAAAGAGGCCTCTCTCCAATTCGGGAAGAAGAAGAGGATCCATATGAAGGGCTCAAAAATTTGCTTCTTTATGACACATCTCCTTCTCAAAGGGGAACCCAAGAGCCCCCACCGAAGGAACGAGAAAGAAGTGAGTCTCTTGCCACCTCGACAGAGATGGCCCCATGAAGGCGGCGGGCAAAACGCTCTCCCTCACCTCCTAAATGGAGAAGACCATTGCACACTTCTCCACACCATAATTCAAAGAGGGATGATAAAAAGCAAGAGAAGAAAAAGGCGAGAAAGAGGTCACCCTCTTCTCTATCTTCTTCATCCTCTTCCTCTTATGAAGAAAGTGATGGTGCAAACAAAGAATACCAAGGCAAGAAAAAGGCAAGAAAGAGGTCACCGTCTTCTCCATCTTCCTCAAATTCTTCATCTTCTGAAGAAAGTGATGGTGCAACTTTTCAACCATCAAAAAGAAGAGGCCATAGGAAATCCTATGCCGCGTGGAATAGATTGTCCAAGCTCAAGAAGTTCAAAGAGAGAGGAAAGAGCATCTCTTTTCTTACCTACGATGGCACCTTTGGTGCTACGGATAAAGTCTTGGCTTTCATCCAACAATTTGATGCGGCATTTGGAGATGAGGGCTTCACAGAGTCCTTTAATCTAGGCCATGTAGCTATGCACTTTCAAAAGTCTACCAGGCAATGGTGGTCTAGCCTACGGGCCAACGGTGAAGCTCCACAAACATGGAAAGCATTAAGAGCTTCCATTATAAAGAAGTTTTTGGCCACCGATGTCAAAGACAAAGTACTCACCGAATGGTGAACTTGAAGCTCTCTCCCTACAAATCCATTCACAAATATGTAGACAAGTTTTGGGACTTACATATCAAAGCCACTCTCTTCAAGAAGATGGCTTTTGGAGAGCAAAAACAACAATTCTATGCGCGCTTAATCGAAGAAATGGTGGAGTATGTCAACTCCCAAAGGCCACGCACCATATTTGCGGTTATACACCATACTATGGTGGCTTCTCGAATCACTTTCCAAACAGGGGCTAAGAGAAATTCTAAGCCCACGGAAAACAAGGGTTCCAATGAGCCTAAGGGGAAGGATAATGTCCAAAAGTCTCCTAAAGGCAATTCCAATAACAACAAAGCTAAGGAGAAGGGAGTTTACAAAGGCAAAAATAACTCTCTTGTGGAAGAGCTTGAGTGTTATCACAAGGATAACCGTTGTTTCAAATGCGGCGAGCAAGGGCATGTGTATCGCGCTTGTCCCCAAAAGAACACCCACCATGAGCCTCCTAGAGCTACCTTGGTTGAAATCCAAGAAGAGGAAGCTCACCACAAATGATCTCCTCTATGCCATGCTTGGGGAAAGGTAAGAGATCATGATGATTTTATTCTCTTTGACCCTGGTTCTACTCACAATTTTATATCCACAGAGTTGGCCACCAAGCTAGGCATACAAGCTTACGAGATGGGAGATGTCGTATCCGCAGATGGTGCTTTCAAGGGGCAAGAAGCTTCAGTCACTCCCTTAATCGAGAAATTGAGGCTCCATGTCCAAAGCTATGTGGACAAAGAGGACTTATGTATCTCTCCTCCCAAGCATGAGGATGTAATCCTAGGGGCACCTTGGTTTGATTGCATGGTTTCCAATGTTAAGTACAGGAAAAAAGATATGTACATAGACACTAAGGAGTTGGGTAACACCATACCCATTGTACACATGCAAGCTTTCAATAAGTCAATAAAGAGCTCTATTTCCGTGTACATGATTTTTGTTAAAGATTCTCAAAATGAACCTAATGCTTTAGCAAAAGAAAATATAACAATGACAAGGAATTAGAGTTATCCAATTTTCTCAAGGGGTTCCAAGATGTTTTTATTGACGACATCCCTTGTGAACTACCTCCTAAACGAGGCAATGATGACCATGCAATTGAACTTCTTCCAGGAAGTTCACCGCCTAATAAACCTCCTTATAGAGTTTCTCAAGCTCAACAAGAGGAAATTATGTGGCAAGTGCATGATTTAGTTGAGAAGGGCTTGGCTAGTCCTAGCTCATCTCCATTTTGTTCACCCGTGCTACTAGTGCAATGTGGTTGAACCATGGTGCCCCTAGGATAACATCCTCATGTTGGAGAGGAGAGATAAAAAAAATTCTTCTTTGTCAATGTAGATTTGGGCATGAAGCCTCAACTTCCAAATCAAGGGAGTAACAGAGGCTTGATGTCCCTTGAAAGCTCTGTTAGCAGTTACAATATCTCCCTTCTCAACAGTTTGAATGCTCAACTAGGTGGCCAAATCTATTGATATTAAGTTGTGAGTAGAGCTAGGGTCAACCAAGATGAAGGCATCATGTTCCCTTACCTTTCCCCAAGCATAGGAGAGGAATGAGCTTTTGCAATGAGTATCCTCTTTTGGAGCTTGAGCCATGGAAGCTCTTAGAGTGTCATTGTGTACATTTCTTTTGGGGCAAGAACGATAACCATTCCTTGCTCCCCTCACTTAAAGCATTTATGGTCTTTACGAAAGGCCTCTAAGTCTTTGGGAGAGAACTTATTTTTACCTTTGTAAACTCCTTTCTCCTTGGCCTTGTTGTTGTTGGTGTTGCCTTGGGAAGAGTTTTGAGCATTTCTCTTCCCTTTAGCTTCATTTTGATCCTTGTTTTTCATGGGCTTGAAATTTCTTCTCACCCCTTGTTGGAAATTAATCCTTGAATCAACCATAGTGTGGTGGATGGCTTCGTTGATAGTGCTAGGCCATTGTGAGTTGGCATACTTGGCCATTTCATCAAGTAATCCCGTACAAAATTGTTGCTTTTGCTTGGTGAAGTCTATCCTTTGAAAAACTGTAGCTTTGAGATGTAAATTCCAAAACTTGTCTACATATTTGAGGATAGACACATTGAAGAGAATCTTCAAGCTCCACCGTAAGCACTTTGTCCTTTGCATCGCTTGCAAGGAATTGCTTCATGATGGAAACTCGTAGAGTTTTCCATGTATTTGGGACCTCAGCATTGCCACAAAGGCTAGCCCACCATTGAGGAGCAGATTTTTGGGAGTGCATAGCTACATGGTGTAGCTTGGAGGACTCTGTGAAGCCCTCATCTCCAAAGGTCGCATCAAATTTTTGGATGAAGGCCAATACTTTGTCTATGGCACCAAAGGTGCCATCATAGGTGAGAAAAGAGATACTCTTTCTTACCTCTTTGAATTTCTTTAGCTTTTAGAACCTTCACCATGCAGGGTATGATTTGGGATGTCCTCCCCTCTTGTATTCTCTAGAAGAATGGCCATAGCTTTCATCAAAAGAGGAGGAAGGTGAAGAGGTTGACCTCTTTCTTGCCTTTTTCTTCCTTTGTTTCCTCTCTCCCCTTTCAAAATGACAAGGAGAAGGAGTATGGGTTGACCGTTTCCTCTTGGGAGGAGTTGGCGATAGTCTAGACCGCCGTCTTCATGGAGCCACATCTTCAAAGGAACTTAGGGATTTGCTTCTTTCTCGTTATTTTGATTCCTCCTCTCTTATGGGAGAGAGTCTTATTTTGGGAGTCTCATCAAGAGGCCTCCTAAACTCTCTCTCCTCTTGCAGAGGAAGGGGAATCCCATAAGCACGAAGTTGTTGGGTAACTTCGGCTTGCAAAGTAGGGTTACCCATAGCTTGATGCAGCCTAGTAACAAGATAATTGATAAAAATGGGGGCATCATCACCCTCATGTGCAAAATCAAAGTTATCAATGTTTATTCTACTCTCTTGGGTATTGTCATGCATGCTAATTGTACTTATGTGTTTACTTAGTGTATCCTTTGGCAATTCAAAACCTTAGTTTGCTACTCCTCTTAGCCTTTGAAAATAAGTACTTAAGTATCTACACCCACCGCTCAATTTGGTTAATTATAGAGAGTAGTGGAGTGGGTCTAACATAGCAGAATTACCAAGGGATAGCTGCTTTTGGACTTCTTATGGCTTAATAATGGTAAAGCCATAGGCAAGTCTAAAAGGATCCCATTATTAAGACCAAATCTCCCAAGGTGTGTACCATATCCCACATAGTGGGCTCAACAAAACCGCTAATATATCCCATTCCCACTTACCCTAATATAATTAACAAAATCAACCATTAATAGGCTACTTAAGGAACTCTCTTCTTAAGCAAGAAAAGAGAAACCAAATGCGCTGATACCAATGTACTGGAAATTCCCTATGAACTTTGAGAATAGTGGAATCAAGAGAATTAGAGTGAGCATTTTTGTGAGATTACTTTGAGAACATAGAGGGTGAACTTAATTGATGGTAGCCCCATAAACATAGTACTTTATTATCTTGGCATGAACAGTACTTTTGCAAGAGAGAAAGTATTAGAGAACATGACAATAGTTGAGGACCGGATTTACTTGGAGCTGGTCCCCCCTCCCAAAGCCGTTTTGTATTATAGATTCTCCCATCAAGAGAGACTCGGTACAATAAAATCTTCGAGTTCCTTGTGACCTTGGTGATGCTATGAAGATGGAAAGATTCATGCACCACGTGTATAAAAAAGACCTTGCAAAAAGCATTAACTATCCCAAGACTCAGTCCCAAGGCCTCAAACACCTTCGAAGGTGGAGAGAGCTAGTGGGGAATGAGGGTAGGGAAGAGGAAGAAGAATTATCCATAGGAGAAATAAATAGTTTCTCACTTATCATCACTCTTCTTGCTTACCATAGCATAATAGCATAGCAATGAAGATGAAGAAGATGGCAAGCTTAAGCATTGAAGCATGGCTCTTGGTTGGATTTGCATTCCATAGCCAAGAGTGTTGGTGTAAGCTCTCAACTTCTCAACAAGCTTGGAGAAGGAGATGGAGCTTTTGCACTTTGCACTTCACATAATGAGAGTGTGTGTGTGTGGTTGTGGGAGAGTATACCCCCTCTCAAGCTTGGTCCATCCCCCCCTCTCTCTGTCTCTCTCGTATTATTTAATTATATCATTTGGACATGTGTCCTCTTTTACCTCTTTGAGAGAAAGAACTTAATTATTTATTTTTATGCATCTAAATTCTTATTGGACCCCTTTAAAGCCTATCCAATAGGATTCAAGCACATCATGAGGGCCACATGTGGAGGATTTTGACATGTGTCTTTTATGCTTCTTAAGTCATTTGGTTGAATTGAACACTTCAAGCACTTAGTCAATTAAGCATGGAAACTATTTATGACTCTTGAGAGTTTATCTTTGAATTGAACAGTTCAAGAACCTTAGTCATTTAAGCATGAGAATCACCTCAAGCTTGGAATCTTACAAACACTTTAAGAACTTTAGTTAACAAGCCGACAAGCACCTCATGCTTGGGTAGGATGCACAGCTCAAGGTCAGTCCTAGCTTGCCTAAGGTCAAATGACTTTTTAACACTAACTTTTGGTGGTCTTTGATGAAGCTAACCCTAAGGTCTTTTAAGCTCCATTAGATGCACGTTGCTCTTTGATAAACTACTTCCTTTTGGACCCCTATTGATATGTAACCATGTCTCCTCTTGGTCCCTTGCTTAGGTAAACCTAGAATCACTTATTGCACATTGCTCTTTGGTAGACCGTCTCCTTTTGGACCCCTGTTGAGATGCAACCATTTCTCCTTTTGGTCCCTTGTTGAGGTAGGTCTAGAAGCACATATCTATATCCTAACTCTTGTTCCCCTTTTATCTTCCCATAATAAATGATCAATTTAATATGAAAAAATCATTTGTTAAATTTAGATATTATATTTTATGACAATTTCCCCCCTTCACACATATCAACCCTCCTAATTTGGGCGGCCATACCCCCCAGTTCATATGGCACATTGGGCGGTCATTGTAAGGCTATTGCCTTCAAGGTGCAAGCTGAAGTGATAGCATTTGGCAAAAGGCCTTCCCTTCGCATTTGGTTTAATAGCCAGAGCTTCTTTGCCATAGCCATGTCTGCATTCCCCGCAACCAATGCTCTCCAAGAGACGATCCTTTTAACTGAAAGCTCATCAAGAACTTTGCTTTTGTAAGGGAATATATATATATATATATATATATATATATATTGCCAAACATGACATTTGTTATGCATACCAATCAAGGCATTCCAAAGCACCATACTAGTGCCGAGCTCAACTTTATACCTACCAAAGCCTTGCCAAGCACATTATTTGGCATACATAGTAACTAAGGTACTACCTGGCACAACATTTGACTCGCATATTAATTGAAGCATTTAAGACCGATTTAGGAAAAATGGGAATCATTCAAGTCCCATTTTTTGAAATGAGACTAGAAATTGGATCCTTTTCAAGGGAATTCTTATTCCCATTGAAATCGAAAATCATGAATTAAGTTGTTCAATTTGGCTTCTTGATACCACCTGATAGAGCACACAAGTGGAATATATAGAGACAACCACTATGATATTGAAACAAGCAATCAATTTTTTTTGCACATATTCAAGTGTAAATCTCTTTCGATACATATTGTTTATTCTTGATTTTTTGAATTGTTATGACATGTAAATATAGGATGCGAAACTCTATGGTATTGCAAAGCCCTACTACCTAGCTAGCAATTTATAGTCTAAACTAAAGCTTAATGTTGGAGTGTCACACATATCTACTAAGGGGGAAAACCCTTACCTTTAAAATTACTTGGATGAAAGATAGAGACCCCATCTGTTCCAGTTAGATGCTAAAATATTCTCAAATAAGAAAAAGCTCAAGTTGTGCCACTTAGGAATTATAGGGGCCAAACTTAATGTTGAAGGAGTGGAGTCTCAAACATTCATGGTGTTTCCCACCTAGGGTAGTTGGAGGCTCCAACTTAAGCTCAAGCCTTGTGATGGTTTCTTATCTAGTGTGATTGGAAGTTTCAGCCTTCAACCACCCTTCACCCACCTTGCATCACTAGGAAGTTACACTATAAGAGTTTGAAACTCCACACTGCCTATGAGGACGGAGGCTCGAACTTAAGTTGGAGCCTCAATCCTCATAAGTGGTTTCTCGCCTAGTGTGGCTTAAGTTTGATCCCCCATCCTTAGAGGTGGTTGATTGCCTAGTGTGGCCAAAGGCTTAAGCTTCAACTCGAGCCCCCAAGATCCTTATATGTTGTATCTTTCTTAGTGTCCTTATATGAAGGATCTATTACCTCATGTGCCTAGAGGGTTCAAGCCTCCATCCTTTCAAATGGTTTCTTGGTACATGTCCTTACAGGTGGTTCTCTTATCTAATGTTGTCGGAGGCTCAAACTTAAGTTTGAGCCATAATCTTTACAAGTGGTCTCTTGCCCACAATCCTAACATGTGGTTTCTTGCCTAGTCTGGTTAGAGGCTTGAACTTAAGTTCTAGCCTCTATTCTTATAGGTGGTCTCTTGGTTAGTATAGTTGGAGGATCGAAATTAAGTTTGAGCCTCTGTTCTTATAAGTGGTATCTTGGCTAGTATAGTTAGTGTGCACGGTTTTCCCCACCTTGGAGGCTGAAAATTAGGTGTAAGCCCCATGGTTCTCTCCACTAATAGGCTCCACAACTAGAGTATGCGTTAGACATTTAAGAGCACCTTACGTCAAAAAATCATGAAATTTGCTTTCTTTAGCATATAGCAAATACACTAATTCTACCCTAATTAATGTCACTTACACACCTCCCTCTTGCCAATCGACAACCGAAAGCACTCAGCTCGCAACCTCCAGCTAGCTCAAAGTTGCATGCAACATGCTCAACCATAGCTTCCCTACAACACCTACTCTATCCTAGATTCAAGGAATACAAATGCCTTCCATCTAACAAGGCACATCCAGTCATAAGTACCCTCTGTAAGCACTAGCCTTATCCAAACTTAACCGGGATAGATGCTCAGAATAACAAATCTTGTCTTTGTACGCATAGAAGCAATTAGCCACTCACAAGTTGGATCCCAATATATTGAGGAAAGGCACAATAGAGTGTGCGGTTGCCATACTCATAGGTGTGGCAGTGATGAAGAGATCCCACCAAGCTTCCAAGGAGAATATGAAAACGTACTGGCAGAATCAAATTGTGTGGTTGAGGCTGACACACCGCGTTGCAACTTGCAAGGTACGCGATAGATAATCTGGCGAGGACGATGTTGGAGTCCATTTTGTCAATGAATCTCACTAGAAAATAGGAAGTGCAAACCTAGCATACTGCTACTTGCAAGCTTGTGTTCAAGGTCTGCTTTTGTCTGGTTGATTATACCTTGCCAAGTTGCGAGCTTCAGAAATACTTCAAGCCTGCAAACCCATGGATGTCTACAATATGTAGATATCAAGGCCTACAGTTCGGTTGAGTGTACCTTGCAAGATTTCAAACTTCAAAAATACTTCGAGCCTGCAAACCCATGGATATCTACACTATGAAGATATCGGGTCTGCAGTCCAGTTCATTCCATGCTAGGTTGCAAGCTTCAGAAAACTGCCCCGCCTGCAAACCCACAAACATCTACAGTATGGACATCTTGGTCTGCAAACCTTTGAGTAAACAATGAGTCAAAATCGAGCTTAATTCACCTCTGTAAGGAAACCTTCCTAATACTGCCTTCTCCATCAATCCGCCCTTCATCTCTCTCAATCCATCGAACCTGAGAAAGATTGCTTCCTATTTAAATACTGTCTTGCTCACCACAATGCGAACCTTTGATGTGTGTAGTAGTGATGCCAAAGAGGATCATAGAACCAAAGCAAGGTCTCCAAGGCCCATTCTTACTGTATGCTTCCTCCTTCCGTCTACATGAAGGTACAATTGATGACGGGGTGCCGTCAGTTTTGAATTTTTCCGTCAAATTTAAAATTTGAACTTTGATTTTCCCTCATGGCGTGAAGTGTCCTGGTTCTTGAATTATCCTTTCTAAGGTAATGATTGTTTTCGGGGTTCTTTTTGGTGCCCTCATGGAGTACCCTATCTGGAGTCAACTCTCAACCTCGCTCTTAAGTTCGAGCTAGTTTAGCCCAAGTAATAGTCAATTACTTAAATGTCTTGCTCCAAAGACATATGCTCATATCACTACAATGTCTTTGAGGCAGGCTTAAACTCTTGCAATTTGTTTTGGATCCCTTTTTCTAGAATTCTTGTGACCAAACTACACTTGGCACTCTAGAAAACGAGAGCTTGGGTGCTCAATGTTCAATTTTAGCTAGCCTAGTTGAAGCAAGACCAAGGCTACATGGCTTTCTGAAGGCTCCCTTTCATGTTAAAGCAATCCTTTTGTGTGAAAATAGTTATCATGTGGTACAAGTGTTTTTCTAGTAACCTTTAAGCCCTTGCAATGGACTACTTGCTTCTACAACTAGAGCATGCCCTTGCAACTCTAGAGAAACTAGAACTTGGGTGGTCAAGATTGAGTTTGGGTCAGCCTAGCTCAAATAGGACTACAACTTTATGAACTTTTCTCAAGATTCCCTTGAGTGAAGGCCCCCATCTGTGTCAAAGCACTTGTCATGTGGTGATAGTTTCTTCTTGTAAGTTTGTACGTTGTTGCAATGGACTACCTAGATTGCTTCTAGAACTCAACCTTAGCATGAGGAGAGCACCAAACTCTATCAAGTTTGAGGGTATGCTTGTGAGCATCAACATGGAAAAAACCTTCCAAATTTGTATGAAGCAAATACTTGACTTTTAACTCTTATTCATTTTATAACAATTCCACATAAGCTCCAAGTTTGAGTTTCATATGCTTGATCTCTTTGTTTACAAAAAGTTTCTACTTACACTAGCAAGCCTGCCTAGTAAGTACTTGAAGAAGGATACCAACATATCACTTCCTTTTAAGAAGACCCCACGTTTTTTGTTTTCTCTTCCCCTCTTGTTCTTGATTAGAATTTGAAACACTGCTACTTGATTAACCGTTCTTTGCTACAAAAACTAGCTTCAAGTTCGGTTAGTCTATCATCCACAATGTACATATTGTGTGCATCAGAAAATTTACTACATTACGAGACTTATTCTATTGTAGAATGTCAGCTTGACCTTTTAGCATACTTCATGATTAGGAGTTATGTTTTGGTTTGACATGGCAAGCACTTCATGAGGATCCAGGTTCAAATATGTCCCAAAATTATGCAGTTTTCTCAAAATTTCTAAATAGGCATTATTTCCAATCATTGCCGAGTACCATATCTCCTTCAATGCCACAAAGCTAGTCAATGATTAGCATACATATTGACTCAAATCTTAGCCACCCACAACACTGGCATACAAATCACCAAAGCACCATCTCCAATAGCTTATAAACATGTTGATAGTAGATGCCATTAGATTTCCTTGGGATGGTAATAAAGCCAAAAACACCATCTTGTTTAATTTTCTCCTTTTGGACACAGAGCATCACGCCATCCACCCCCTCTGAACCTACACATCCTTCGTCATGTGCCAATCATCTTCTTCATCAATTTGCATCATCAAAAGCTTCATCAAACACATCATTTGATGCATACATATCATCATCATCCCATGATCTAAGATTTGCTCCTCAAAATTGAACTCACCTTCTTGTTTCTTAAACAATTTGATCCTTTTCCCTGCACTAGGAACTCTAAGCTCAATGCCATCAAGCTCACATAATTTATATGTTGCATTCTCATAATCTTAAAGTACAACATACGGTCCAAACCAATGTTTGAACATCTTTCGCATAGTAGAGTATTGGTTTTCCAAGCTACTGTCATAAACAAGTACACAATCTCCATCTTTGATAGCATAATGTCATAGCCGAGTCGTAGCCTATGCTTCTCATCAAATGCTGCTTTATTTTTTCAACCTTTCCTTCTTGAGCTTTTCTTTGGCTTTCTCAATATCTTCTTAGTGCCTCTGAAGTTGATGAATATGCAAAGCAAGCAAATCTTTTGTAGGCATACCTACTTTCCATGGAATTATAGTCCAAGACATAACTGCCTCCTCTGTAGGCATAATGGGCTTATGTCCATGTATCAATTCAAATGGCATATAGCTTGTAAAAAAACTATGCATAGTGCAATCAGCCCATAAAGAAAACATAGAAGCTTAGTCCAATCACCAGTATGTCCTCGGCATGCCTTTGCTAAATCCTTAACAGTAGGTGGATGCCCTCTTTCACTTTTCCCATTACCTTCTAGACTGTATATTGTAGTAAGAGCCAATTGTATGCTCAAACGAGAAAAGAACTCACGAGGTACATATGCATCCAACTCTCCTCTATCAACAGTACCTGGAAATTACATCTTCGAGAAAAAATTTGCATACAAAAATTGTAGCCTTTGTACACAAAGATCTCCCTTCAACCTGATTAGTGAGATCTTCTCTAGCAAGAACAATATACCTCATCTGCCAAACCCCGACTATCATTGTAAGAGCATTGTACTCAAATCTACTGCCCACTTGTAATGCATAGCTAGTGGTTAAGTAGGATATAATCCATCTCGATGCCGTACATTAGAATATTGTTGGCATACTAAACAAACATCTACAAACTAAGCAACATCTTTATAGATTCCTTTCCACCAATAGTGGTCCTTGATTTTGACAAAAGTTTTCCATATCCCTTTGTGTCTAGCCCATAAGCTTTCATGAAACTCTATAATAACCTGCTGTTGAGTTGCTTTATCACAAACAACCCGTTGTGATACCCCTTTGGCTACTTTCATAAATGACCATCTCTTAAAAAGTAGCCATAAACCTTTTCCTTGATCCTTTTGTACTATTGATCACTCCATCCCCCTGCCTAGTAAGAGTGTTGAGATAGCAACCTATCAAAATCCATTCTCCATCTACATCTCTTTAAAGAAGACTTCAAAAACACCAATAAGAGTATCACAACTTGCATGTAAATGAGAAGAGGTGTAAACTTGTGAGTTCAAATAAATGGGTTTTTAATTGCCAAAATTTTAAGATTTTAGCAGGATTATATGAACAAAAAAGATTTTATAATTGATTTTAGAGAAAAAATAGTAAGTTATAAGAAAAAGAGATCATTTTATAATCTTAAGAATGTAAGTAAGGGGTTTTTTTAATACCCTTTGAACACACGTTATATGAATAGTTTCTTAAAGGTGCACCCCGCGAGTGTTTCGAGTAGAGGAGTTTGCAGTCATCCCTATCAATGGTAAACAATATGTTTCTATGATAACTGAGGCACCTATGATATATTCTTTGTCAAACCTCAAGGTAGTATCAACACCCCAAAGTTCTCTCTTAACCTGTGGCTAACCTCTTTGACGAGCATTAAGTACTTTCCCAAATCGGATTGCATACATGTGACCATTTTCATCATCTTCACCCGCCCAATACCTGTTGGGCTAGTGTCAGTATAGTTAAGATCACTAGCCTTCCACACTTATAGTCAACCTTTCTCAAGATAAGAGCCTCAAGAAGCATATTCTTCACCTTTTTGATGGCCATCGTATGAGATTCTTCCCATACAAATATTTTACCCTTCCTTAGCAATTGATAAATCACCTCTGCAATATGCACAGACTGTGGGAACCAAATAAGCCTTTGAACCTTAGTAACTGATGTGCATGTCTCTTTCATATTTTGTATAGCTTCAACTTTAGCTGGGCTCGGACATCTTCCATCTGGACCACACATATTCCCCACAATTAAAACCTCTTTAGTACCAACAATTGATATTTTCCCTGAAAGTGCCAAGTTAACTTCTTCAAGCCTGGATAAAATGGCATCACAGACAACAAAATGTTGGGCAACAAATTGCGGCACCCCCTATGATCTTTTATTGCTCTAGCCCAATGAGTCCTAGAAAAGTGACCACTGGGCACAATTTCTTCATCTCCATCTTCATTAAAATGAACATGCCTTACCTCAGGTATAATTGGACTTGAAACCACCACTGCCATTGAGTTTTCATCTTCAAATGCCTCTTCATAAGCATCCAAAATTGACTCAATGTGATGAATCATTTGTCTCTTAACTGCATCACGTTCCTTCTCACTTGGTATCAAACGTTTCCTCTTGATAATATCAATAATCTCTGCATGAAACTCATGCTTGGCAATACCTAAAATGTCACCCAATGTGAGCTCCACCTTGCTATTGAGAATGCGCTATTTTAAAACCTTCTTTAGATTTGTAGCCAGTTCAATGTTAGATTTCATTTTATAAGAAGGTCCCTTGGGCTTACCTTTCTTCTTATCCTTTGATGCCTCTTCCATAACCACTTCGGGAGCAAGTTTGAGAGTAGGCCCCTCATCTAACCTACTGCTAGATCTAGTAGCTCTTTTTGATGTTCCTGTAGTATCTTTCTTCATCTCTTTTATGCTTCTCTTCTACTATGGCTTCATCAGCTTGGGACTTGGCAATGAATGCATATACTTAAAAAGAATCCACTGGATCAGCCCATCCTATAGTTTCTCAAATGTGACTCCCAACCTGGCATAGTTTGCCATGAGTCACCTTGCCTACTTTTGTTATCTTCAAAGCATAAGGCCACAAATCACCTTTAGCTCTTGCACATTCATCATCTTCTTTGTTGTATACCTCCAACCCATATGTAATTGCCTCCACCATAGCAACATTATGATGTATTTCCTCCACTAACTTTTTCATACCACCCCTTCCAAAATTCAAGCGGAGTGGCTCGCCTGTTGCTTTGAGATGAATCTTCTTGTCTTTCCAAAAAACTACATTTTTCATGTAAGATTCATCAAAATTCTCACAGTCTTTGCATCAATGGTCTTTACTATCACACCACATGCAATGGTCATCCCAATCCTTGCGTGGAGGATGTAGCCTAGCTCTGAAGTGGAACCCTTTTTCTTACCCCTTCAAGTTTAACTCCTTTTAAATTCAAACTTAATTATTGTATACCTTTGATCAGCTCATCAAGAACCAACTCCTCTAATTTTTGTTTCCCAGAGGATGACTTTTACTTAATTTCTACTTTTGTAGTCTCTATGGAATCGACCACAATCAACTTATCCACCCTCATCTGTCGCTTCATGTTAAGTATGGAGCCTGATTTACCCTTGTAATTTTATGTGGTAAAAGCGCACATTTGTAAGGCCCCCATTATGAGGAGAAGCCATTGTGCGTGAAGGAAAATCACTCATCGGAAACCAAAATTTTCATGGACAAGAATCAGGGACAACTTTAAAGGCCTCGGGGGCGGAGGCCCCCGAGACTTTTTTTTCCGCCGGAATATTCTTTTTCGCCGGAATATTATGGCCGGATGGCGGTCGGAAAACAACCGGTCAGTTGGCCGGTGGTCAAATTCAATGGCCGGTGGCCGAATTCAAAAGCGGACTTGTCTTCTCAAGGGCGGCCACACATGGGCGGATTGGAGGGTCCGATTTGGACTTATTCGCACAAGGGCGGCTACACATGGCTGTCTCTCATAAGAGAGGGCAGCTCTTTTGGCCTATAAAAGGAGGCCATTTCTACACACATTTCATAGTGTGAAGTTGATGCAACAAGGTGAGTGTGAGGTGGTGAGAGTGAAGCAAGGCGGGAGCTCCATTAAGGGTATAATCCCTTTGTAAATTACTTCTTGTTTTGAAATACTAAAGCCATTGAGTGGCTGCTTTCCTATGGACGTAGCCCACATTGGGTGAACCACGTATATCGTGTGTACTCTCTCTCTCTCTCTCTCTCTCTACTCTATAATCTCGTGTATGTAAATATGTCTCTCTCCATTAAGTAATCTACTCAATTATCTATTTAGCTACGTCTTATTTCTTAACACTTCACAATCATGCTGACTTCTTCAAAACATCCAATCAGATGTTAAGCCCAATTCACATGTTGAATCTTCAAGTAGCTGCACCAAGATCTTTTAAAGTCGTGGATCAACAGCTTCTTGGACAAATAGCTCTACCCATTCCAGCTTCAATGATCGCTGCTCTCCTATGAGGCTTTCCAATAAACGAGCAAAGAAGCCGAGCGGAATCAATTCCCGAGCAAATATGAGCAACATCCTTGAAAAATTGATACAAAAGAATTATATTGAAGAAAATAATAGTCATGCTAGATCTAGCCATAATCTCAACACAAAAGGATCGTACATCAAAAATTGCCACAAAGTAGTGAAGGCTTCAAAATCTCAAACCTCCTAAGTACATATTCGGACCCTAACAAAATCCCAAGTCACAAAAGTGCATATAAATCATTTAATTATGGATGCATCAAAAACATAAAAAAATGTTAGAAATAATTATGAGGCTATGCAGGTACCTACCATGGCTTGAAACAACTCCACCTTTGTGAGTGCAACCTAATGCAAAAACTCCAAGAATCCTCATCAAATTAATGTTTCATACCATACGTGCTTGAGTTATCACATATTGTAGTGACATCTCAAAAGAGATATATCCATCATAACTTAATAGAATCTCACACACTTGCATTACTTCTGAAGCTTCTCTAAGCCCGATGGTAACGTTGGTAAGAAATGGCAGGAATCTAATGATATCAAGAACACTTTTCCCAATGTAAATGTTGTCTCGAAGGTCCTCTTTGATAGATACTAGTGAAATCTTAGAATAGACATCAGTTGCAATGGAGAAATAGAGAGAAAAACCTTGTAGAAATGAGAAAACTCATGATCAATACATTAGGAAGAGGATGGGGTGTAGGAGGGCCTCTTTGATCTCCATGAGCTCATGGAGGTGATTAACAATTAGACAAATAAGTGCACGCCATGTGTGCAAGAATGGTGGGTGTGTAAACGATGTGTAAGAGTGGTCAAAGGATGCAATTTCCCCCCAAAAAGCAAGTGGAAAATTTTATGATTCACTATCTCCCTCTTTTCTCATTAATCTTCTTCTTCTTCTTCTGTCTAATATGGTATCACCACAACAATAACCTACAATGATCCTGCCACACCTATAAGGAGAAATCCCACCATGCCTTCTACGAATAATATTGCCTTGCTATCACAGACTCATCGTTGCTCCTCCTTGCTGCCTTGCAATGAGACTACCAAGCCTCATGTGGATCCTCTACTAGCGAGCTATCCCAATTTCGCCTTGCTACTGTACAACACCTCTGAGCTCTCATATGTATGAGCCATACATCTTCCCAATACTAAAGCTCATTGAAGGCGTTTTAAAACTCAAGCCCTTGATGAAGGCCACATCACAACTAAATTGTGAATATCAGATTCCTACTCTCAATGTACATTGGCAAATTATGAATCACTCTTCAATTGGTCAAACATTATAGAACGAGATTTTCTGGTGGAGTTGTAATTGTAGTCGAGTATCATTATTGAAAACCCTACATTGGATCCAGCACTTGGTGAGCTTGTGGAGCTTCATTTGCATGAGAAATCATCACGCGGACCACTCTACAAAGAGCAAAAGGGTCCCTGAGGCCTACAGCCACATACACTAAAGAAGCAGATCGAGCACTAGCTGCTATACAGTAGATGATGAGAGAGAGAGAGAGAGAGAGAGAGAGAGAGAGAGAGAGAGAGAGAGAGAGAGAGAGAGAGAGAGAGAGAGAGAGAGAGAGAGAGAGAGAGAGAGAGAGAGAGAGAGAGAGAGAGAGAGAGAGAGAGAGAGAGAGAGAGAGAGAGAGAGAGAGAGAGAGAGACATGTCACATAGCTTGAGATCACATGTTAGCTCCAATTTCAAATTGCCTATAGATAGGGTAGTATAGGGACATTGCATGTGCACTTTGCACGTAACTACAACTGCAAGTGGGCACTGGTCCCAACCCTGAGCCAACTTTGTGCTCAACTCTTGCTACTGATTGCAAGATACATGGCTATGCAGGCATTAATCATCATGCACCTTGTTTTCTCATATGGCGAGGACGTGTGTGTGTGTGTGTGTGTGTGTGTGTGTGTGAGAGAGAGAGAGAGAGAGAGAGAGAGAGAGAGAGAGAGAGAGAGAGAGAGAGAGAGAGAGAGAGAGAGAGAGAGAGAATCATATCAAGCCAAGTTAAATGCATGCAATTGTTTTTTTGCCAAAGAAATACAAATCAATTTTGCCGATGTCAAGACAAGGGTTCTGTAGGGGCAAGGCCCAAACCTAAGGACTAGGGAGGTCATGGACTACGGCTAGGGGCCGAGCTAGACAATTTGGACAAGGGATTCGTCTAGGGCAAGGGGCTAGGAACCCGCCTATATAATGGGGGTTTGGGAGGAAGATCCTATGGTCTAGCATCCCTAGTTCTTACACTGGTATTAGAGCTAAGTTTAGAAGAAAGGGCGTGGTCTTTTTTTGCATGTTTCATGCAACCAAGCAAGGTCGGGGAGGAAGAAAGCTGAACTCGGACGCGTGCAAGCACCCCAACTCGGGGGCTGGAGCTTTTTCGAGCAGGAGGAAACGGGACCATTCCGGGCTTGTTGGAAGCGCCAACACAAGCCAGTGCTTTTTCGTGCTTGGATCGGCCTCAACAGCCCTCGCCATAGCCCACTATCGGCACTTCTTCTCCCTTGGCTATCGTCAAAACCTGCAGCAACAACCAATCATTTTTTTTTTCTTCACCACTTAGGGATTGGCCATACACACTTGGCCAACCCTAGTGGCCATTGCAAGAGCCTCTACATATGTTGTTTTGGACGGCAAGCCTCCCCTCAGTTCTCTTGATCCGGTGGAAGGCAAACGAGCACAAATTCTTGTTGATCAAGAATAACTTAGTATTCAGAGCCGGCCGAAACCCAGATTTTGCAGTTTCGAAAACTCGCAAATTAGTCAAAAAAATTCAACCAATTTGGCGATTGCATAAGATGTAAACCCAGTTGTTGGCCACTATGAATTGATCGGTGTTTTCAAGTGCATCCTCGGTTGCAAGTTAATTGTTGATTTCACAGTTGCTTGGGATTTAAATCTGGATTCGAATTTGGCGTTCGGTTCAATTGAAGGCATAATTATCCAGTTAATTATTGCAAACTGCTATGAGCTTGTTCCGAATCAGTGTTTAAAAACCGAAACTTTTGGATCAAAATTTGCTGCGAACATTTGCAAGATTGTTCATCAAGTCTACATTCGACGACTTGCAACTTGCTGGACTGCACACGATGCGAGCAAGTTATTTGGGATGCTCCAATTTTTCAACACCTTCAATTTCATCGGCGATTTGGAGTTCACCTTCTTTACGACTGCAAGTGTAATTAGCACGGCTAATCACCGGCCTCTGCTATGAGTTTCTGCGTTCGGTATGGCTACACGCATTTTTGTACTCCAAGGTATTGTTTTCTCATTTGTTTGCACACCACGTTTTTGCCATGAGTGCAGAAATTGATGATCAACACATGTTTGACTTTGAATACTTGGAGTTTGCTCCACTTGTGGATGCCACGTGGCCGGATACTCTCACGGAGGGTACCCACGTGGAAACAGGGACGGATGATGCATACCCAGGCAGTCTATCTTTCTCTCCACGAGTATCTACACCTCCTCCTTAGAGAGTGTTTGATATTCTGGAGGATGATAGTAACTTGCCGGATGCCAGGGAGTTCGTCACTCGACAGGACTGGCAAACTTTTGAGGCCCGATTTCGCAAGCTAGCTGTACGGGTCCAAATATTGGCTACGCAAGTGGAAAATCTCACACGATTAATTTATAATATGCTACCAGAATCAACTTCTAACTTGCTGGAAACCCAAGAGATTGTCTACCCACCAGTTATGACCAAAGAGGTCCAACATGCGCAAGATAATTTGGTTGTAGGAACAAATCTGGTCATAACCAACATGGTCAGGAAGCGACTATCACAATCCGACTTTCAACGTGCAAAAAGTCAAAAATTATGCTTTATTTGCTTAGGAACGCATCAAAAAAAGCAGTGTCCACATGTCAAACAATGTAACAACGTAAGCATGATGCATTAGTTTGTGATTTGACATAAACTCCAGTTTTGGTGCAGGGCACAATAGTTATGTGTCTTCATGTGTGCATGTGGTTTTTCAGAGTATTGTCCATTTTTTGAATTGGGGTAGTGTTATGTCCCAATTTCTTTCTGGTATAATCATGTTTGGTATGACCAGTTTCATAATCTCGGCTTATACAATCAGCTGACAACATTATCAGATGCATACAAGATCAGTGCATTAGGGTGAGTCGGTGCAAGGCACTTCTGGTGTTGATTTTTATGTTTATGACTGTCACGGTAGCCACGGGCTTCCACTTTTGTATGCAAGGCATGCTACCCAGGTGGTATAAAGTACGTTCTCACACAGTCACTCTGTCAAGGACAATATTTGTTATGTTGTCACAACCACATACACGGTAGGTGGGTCAGTCTATGACTTGTTTTCTAATCCCTCTCTCGTTAAGAGTCATAGTAGAAAACTGTTGCATGCTTATAGGATAAGCTGCACGTTAGGCATAAGATGCACAGGAGCATGGAAATCAACTATACATGTCATAGTCGTATAAGAACAATTCCTCAGCCTAGCATGCTCTTCTTTTCTCTCTTTATTATTTCTCTTAAAGAATAATGAAAACATAAAAAGAATACTTTGATACATGTTTTTCTCGTGAGTCAGCCTGAGCCAAGGTGCTCTCACTCTCAGCTAGTAAGTGGTCAAGACGCCACTCCAACTCGTCTTCATTGGTTTCTCGATTGAACACTAATTTGTTATTTGCATAAGGGCTATGAGCCACACAGGATAAGAGCCATTGTCAGACCTAGGGTAAGACCCAAGGCTGGTATTTCTTGGGTGATTGCTCTCTAGCCTGAACAGATCTATCCCTTGGAGTTTCCATTGATGTTAATGGCCAAGCAAGAGTCTTGCCATTACAGATCTTTTGGGTATTTTGTATGCACTACATGTTTTGGTGCTACGATGGAGCTGAGTTTGAATGAACTTACACTCGCATAGGCTGATCTATAACACGGCGTATAGATGCAGCAACCAATTGAGACAGCATGGTTGTCCGTATGAGCTAGGTATTTCACTTTTGTGGATCTCCTGCTCTCTCTATAGCACTACGAGTGTCTATGGCAGCACAATTTTGGGGTAAGACCCGACGGATGATTGCTAAATCACCCCCTAGTCATGGAGGATCACAGTTTGATCTATTCTCGTTATATTTTCAAGGAAAGAAGTCCGCAATATACCACGCGGTAGCAGACGAACTCAACTTCTCAAGTTGATTCCAGTCATTCTGTACACGGTTGACTATGTAGATTCTAATCAACCGGTTTGGATTGCAAAAGCAACACCCAGGGTTTCCAGTGCAATGTTGCTGGTTTTTTCAACAGGTGGACGACGCGCTCCTCTGTATTTGAATACGGGTAAGTGAACATTCAATTCAAACTCCAGGTACGCATCTATTGATTAGGTGTTATTCCAGTTTTTAGTATGCATTGCTTGGTTTGTTTTCAAGTCATTTAAATACATTTGAATATTTCAAACCATGCCAAGTGCATGTTGGAAGAAAGTATTTTGGGCCGTAGTGTCCACTATACATTGTGCTGTTATGAACCCAGTTGTCGGGTTCGATTTGGCACATGTTGTCACATGGGATACAACATGGTCTAGGAACTCAAGGAGTTTGGTTTAGCCAGTGTGGAGCAATGAAAATGAGGGTCCCTCTCACCAGTGTCGCGGAGTGTTCATAGTTTCCTCCACACACAAGTACAATTTGTGCTTGATGGATGTCGCTTTCTCTGCCATCCTTATTTGAGACATATTCCACATGTGGTGAATATGAGTCTCTGGGACTGACACTGGCCCCTAATCCCTAATGATGTGTCGCGACGAAGTCCATACGTGCTAGTCGCATTCATTCATTTGACTATTTGGAGCACACCGTATCAGGAACAATTTCAGTGGGCCAGAAATTGTCGGGTACTAAGTACAGACTTGTTACGATTACAAGTGCTGTGAAACCACCTTAATGGAGGTTCGTTTCTACATATAGCCAAATATGCTACGTTCATGAGAATGTCTCATAGTTGGTACCTAGGTGTGACTGGGTTGTCACACTCTATTATGGTGCAACTTTTGTTGCCAGGCTTTCTTGAATGCACAGTGGAAAGTCTCGTCATGGAAATGCGGTTTGAATAAGTTTGTGTTAAATGCATGCACACTAGGTGTTATGGGCCCTAGTGTTTAACACTGATTTATTTGGAGCGACATGCAAATTCATGGACTTTATTCTTTCTACTGCAGGGTTATGATGAGTTTATACCCTACCATACAAGGTAATGGCTCAGTATCGGTATTTGTGGTTGCTTGATCTAAACTCTAAGAGTTTATTCCACTCCAACCGCTTTAAACCTAGTTGGTTTCCTCCACTCCATATCAAGTATATGGCTGGATACGCACTGGTTGAGTCATAGTTTATCGTCAATCATCGAAGACTATCTGTAAGTGGTTGGGGGACAGTACCTCACTCTTACTGTTGCTATTCATCTAGCGTTGAATGGGCAGATTACAAGTATTTTTTGCTAAAGCTAAGAGCATACGTTAGCACAATGCATTTTTGAATGGGTGATTCTCTCCCTATTCTAGAATTCGCTTAAGTAAGGTTTTCAACTTTGAACACCTGTTGTGGTGGGGTTGGATACCGTTTCAATAGTTTCATACGTCAAGGACTTAGTAGGTGTGCTGACAAAGTATGTTGCCAGGTAACCTTTATTAGGGGTGAACATGTAGTTCTGTGTATTCCAAAATGTTCAGAAGTCTGACATAAGGACACACTCTATTCTACTTCTTAGTAGCTATGAGTTTTTTTAGATACTCACGCAAGTTGGAAATCTGGCTCACAACTTCATGGAAAGTTGTGCCAAGGTTTTCTTGCATTATTCCAATACCTTCAGAAGATCTGAAAACTGGTTATGCCTTTGGACAACTCTTAAGTTGTGGTTACTCCTTTACAGTACTCAAGTGAGTTATAAATGGAGTTACCATTTAGACCCAAGTGGTTGCAAAAGGACAACAATGTTGAAAATCAAGATGTTGCTCTTGGTTTCATTGAACCTCCTCACTGCACCAATTATCAATCATATAGACAACTGGCCCACGTAGGGGACGTCAATAAAGAAAACATCAGTGTTCTTAAGAAGATATTACTACTTGTGTTTTCGAGGATGAAAACTCTTCCTTGAGGGCGGACTAATGTTAGGACAAGGGTTCCGTAGGGGCAAGGCCAAAACCTAAGGACTAGGGCGGTCATGGACTACGGCCAGGGGCCTGGCTAGATAGTGTGGACAGGGGATCCATTTAGGGCAAGGGGCTAGGAGCCCGCCTATATAATGGGGGGTTGGGGGGAGGATCCTATGGTCTAGCATCCCTAGTTCTTACACTCGATGCATGGGATCCCATACAGTTAATCGTATCAAGTAAGGTAAATCACATGCGGTTGCTCTTTTACCAAAGAAGAACAGCTCGATGCAGCAAAAAAATCATCGCCATTGACAAGTTAATCGCATGTAGCTGCAAAAGAATCATCACCATTGACAAGCTAATCGTATGTAGATGCTTTTTTGCCAAAAAAGTGTCTCGTGCATGCAACTCCTTTTTTGCCATTGATAGGTTAATCACATGCAAATTTTTTTGAACCAAAGAACTACGTATAGAGCAGAAAAATCTCGCAACCAGTCCACGCCGGCACGAACTGGTTCCGATAGGTTCAGCACAATGCATCTACTTTTTAATTAAATGACTACCTATAAAGCTCAATACCTTTTAAAACCTCTCAAAACCAGTTCGCACCGACACGGACTAGTTCCACCAGGTTCCACACAATATTCAATCTACTTAATCAAATCAACAAATTTGATTTTTTTTAGATTTCCCTCACATATACCTTACCCTCCTCTGTCTTGTGTGGCCTCATCTGCACCCTCATCTTCTCAACACTTTCACGCCTTTCCCCACTCCTCTAATAGCTTGGAGTTCTTTGATTAATAATCTCATCATGAATTCTCTCTACGATAGATGGAGAGAGGTAGAAAGAGAAAAGTCAAGCTTTGGGGGGGGGGGGGGGAGAGAGAGAGAGAGAGAGAGAGAGAGAGAGAGAGAGAGAGAGAGAGAGAGAGAGAGAGAGAGAGAGAGACTTCTTAAGAGAGAGAGACACGTGGGCATCTATGTAGATTCTAGCCTTCGATTTTTGTTTAAAATCATAGAAACATACTCAACACAATATACAAAGCAAATTTTTGGTCCTTTTTCTAATAAAACTAGTATGGCCAACGGTCTTTGGTTGCCTCTCTCTTTCTTTCTCTCTCTCTCTCTCTCTCTCTCTCTCTCTCTCTCTCTCTCTCTCCCTCTTGACACCTTTCTCTCTCTAGCTGTGCGTGCTGTCTTCTGTGTTGTTGGAGCTTCATGGCACACAAGCCGGATCAAGGAGTTCACGACACATGTCGGGGGGGGGGGGGGGGGGGGGGGGGGGGGGGGGGGGGGGGGGGGGGATTCCTCCCCCTTTTATGATAGTATAGATTGGATCTAGAAAGCTACACAAAGCTAAATAATCACCACCTATGGCCTTGGTGCAACTCGTTTAAACCTATCTGTGCGGGCATGGATTGGTTCCAAGATGGGGCGAGTGCGAGAATTAGCAACGATGGATCTGGGCAAGGCTGCAACAAGATCAATACTCTTGCGACAATTTCTTTCTATTTCTTTATAAAAGCGCCTTCTTGGTTAAATTACCTTTGTTGTTCTACCTTGCATTCATGCATTCCAACAGACTAAGTCCTAGGCATGATACTCTGTGTAAATTCACAAATAATCTCTAATTCATAAATAATTCTATTGAGATACTCGGTCATTTTTTCATTGCTCAAAAAAACGCGCTCGCCATCTCATAAGAACCCTCTCCTATAGATAGTTGCTCAAATTTATTTTCAAATTCTTGCAGCAGTTTTCGTGCAGATAAGTCCTTGTTTTTCTGCTGGATCCATTTCATAGAACTTTGTTTAGTTACCCTCTAAGAATTCTCAAGGAAATACTCCTCCTATAATGCCTTTTTAAAACCTTGTCAATTTGGTTCTTGTGCAGCCTGTATCTCCCCAAATCGAGCCCTAAGCTCTTGCACAAACCCCTCAATTGCTTCACGATGATTAATCCCATTATCCTCCATAGATTGTTCATAAACATGATAGAATTTTGAAACATCTCGACCTTTGAACCGCTATAATTATCTTGTAGCTGCTTATCGAGCTTTTCGTATCAACTCATGGAGATTAAATTGTTGTTGTGTAATCTGCTTCTGTTGTATGTAAGCAACAAATTGTTGCATCGCCACCTCTTGCAGTGTACTTTGCAAAATTTTCCCACCCGAGCTCAGTTTCACCTCACGTTTACCAAAGATGTCGGGGATAATGGGTTCGTGAGGTAGTCGGTGAGTCAGCACCGGGCTACTCATAGTGGAAAAAATAAGAGACGAGATGCAGGACACCAAGCAAACAACTCGAATAACAGTTATATTACTTAAAATTGACACCTTGAAAGCCTTAAGCAACTAACAATTAACCACATTGGAATTCGATTAAAAAAGTTGCAATTAACAGCAGTGTTAGATCAATTCTTGGGCTTGTAAGAGCTGAATCCTCCCAAAATCTGCCCGAGAGAGTAGAAATCAACTCCGGTCACACCTTGAAAGCTTATCCACTTAAGTATGCCTACTATTAACGCTTAAAACCTTTGTCCCTTTGCCTTGGTTGAGAGAAAGAAAACCATTACCAAGCTTCATTCCTTCTTGGAGCTTCCCTCACGCCAAGAGAGAGCCTCCGAGCCAAACTTTGGGGGGAGAGAGAGAGAGAGAGAGAGAGAGAGAGAGAGAGAGAGAGAGAGAGAGAGAGAGATAAAGATACCCCTTTTTCTCCTTTGTATTCACTTGCTTCGCTCTTGTCTTACCTCCCTTCGTACAATAATCCTCCCTTCTCCTACTCCTTTTAGTCGAGAGAGGGAACACAAGCTCCAAGCCGATCTTAGTCAAAAGAGAGAGAAAGTGAGCTTAATATAATAATCCTCCCTTCTCCTACTCCTTTCAATCAAGAGAGGGAACACAAGCTCCAAGCCAATCTTAGTAGAGAGAGAGAGAGAGAGAGAGAGAGAGAGAGAGAGAGAGAGAGATCCCTTTCCATCGAGCTCCCATTTCGTATCCATTTTGTTACACATTTTATTTTTAATGGCCACTTTTGGTAGTGAAGATGGCTATTGGTGTTGCTTGATTGAAGTGTTGATAAGGATGGACACCTTGATGGACCAAGCTGGTTTCCAAATACGTGGTCTCTCCTCCATTTTTTTCTCTTGTGCCTCTTGCCCATCAGTCATGGCGCCGTGACTGATGTGGCATATGAATTGGATCTGATGATGTGGTAGGCGGTTTTTAAAGAAGCTTTGAACTTGGCGAGATTCGTGTCGAATTGTGTGCAAGAGGATTTTGAGCCCTTTTCGCTTCTTCAGCTCCGCCTCCCACCCTCTGTAGCCGTCGCCACAGACCCAAAGTTCCTATGTGCTGCCCTCTCTTTGCTGTCTGTGCTGCCCGCTCCATTCTTCCCCTTCACACATATTAACCCTCCTAATTTGGGCAACCACTTTCATTGGGGGGCCATTGTAAGGCTATTGCCTTCGAGGTGCAAGCTCAGGTGATAGCATTCCGCAGAAGGCCTTCCCTTCGCATTCGGTTAACAGCCAGAGCTTCTTTGCCACATCCATGTTTGGTATTCCTGGCAAACCAATGCTCCGACCCTTTTAGTCGAAAGCTCATCAAGAACTTTATGTGCTTTCATAACGGCACCACATTTGACATGTATATATAGGCCAAGGGATTGCCAAACATGGCATTCGTTATGCATACCAATCAAGGCATTCCAAAGCATCGTATTTTGCTCAAACGAGTGTCGAGCTCAACTTTATACCGACTAAAGCCTTGCCAAGCACAATATTTGGCATACACATCAACTGAGGTACTACTTGGCACAACATTTGGCTTGCATATCAATCGAAGCATTGCCAATCATTGCCGAGTACCACATCTCCTTCAATGCCACAAAGCTAGTCAATGGTTAGCATACATATTGATCAAAGCTTAGCCATCCGCAACACTGGCGTACAAATCAACCAAAGCATCACTAATTATGACATTTTTCTCCAATAGCCTATGAACAAGTTGATAGTAGATGCCATTAGATTTCCCTGGGGCGGTGATAAAGTCAAAACCACCATCTCTTGTTTGATTTTCCCCTTGTGGACACAAAGCGACAACGCACACGTGAGGTGGTTAAGGTGTTAGGCTTGCAAGGTTCGAATCTAGGCGAGGAGGGGGCGCCCGAATTTACAAGTTTTTGTTGCACGCGAGTTTTCCCGAATTTACGCAAAACGCATCAGACGGCTCAGATCGTACCTGGTCCTAGAAATGGATGTGGGCCATTGATCCCCTCCTGCAAATGCCCATGTGAGATAGTGAGGAGGAAAGGCGATAGAGTGGGACAAGTCGACCAATCACGACCACTAGTTGGGACTTGAGAGTGCTATCACATCCGAGGTGAGGGGAGCTGGCAAGTGTGCGTGGTGGGGGGACTGAATCGGAAGCTTTTATCGTTTGCCACGTGGAGGCTTGAAGTCGGACGGATTGCTATGTTGACTTTTGGGCCTTGGCTAAGGATCTCAGACAAAAGTGCCGGCCGCATTTTGACCGACCCGCGGCGGCAACGAAGTTGGCATTTTGGCAGTGCGCAATAATATAGGCCTAAGCTATCCGCAACCTGGTGCAGGCAAAAAAATGGACCATGAGCAAACGATCCCAAAGGCATCTCGCTCTCTCTCTCTCTCTCTCTCTCTCTCTCTCTCTCTGTGACTCTGTGTGCCTCTCTGTGTGAGATTGTGTGTGTGTGTGCGCGTGAGAGAGAGAGAGAGAGAGAGAGAGAGAGAGAGAGAGAGGTGTGCCATGGCAGGTGAAGAGGCAGCAATCTGTGCCTCCGTTTGGATATTGGAACGAGAGCGGCGCGCAACAGGTGGACTGTTCCGCTGTTTTTGAAAAGGCGCGCAGCAGCAAGAACCAGCCCGTCAGTAGCCGCAGCGGCAGCTCGTCGAGCGAAATCGATAACGCTGCAGGAACACCCTCCAAGGCCAAAGAGGTACAATCTTCTCTAGAGACATAATATGATACTAGAGACATAGAGTTCAGAAGTGATGCTAGAAGTGAAGGTAAGAGTGAGTTGGGCCTTGCTTTCATAGTTAGAAGTCCTATAGATTGACCCATACAACCTTCCTCTTTGACGTTGCATTAGCAACAATAGTAGTCGATCAATTGGCTCTCCTGTCTAGCTTCTTATCTGCCCCCCCTGGCACAAAGTTGACTAGCATAAGGATATTTGCATCAAATTATGCCTTGTAATCACGTGCTCCTCTTTACTATCCTTGACAAAAAGGCACTGCTTCCATGCAAAGCGCCCAACATACTTGGTAGGTATCTCCACAATGTTAGGGATGCCTTGATACACTTTTTTGCAATGGAATCCTTTGTAGACAAGTCCAAACCAAGCTTCAAGGCTCAGCACACCAAACCTCCTTAGCAAGGGTAGGTACATTGGCTAAAATTGGTCTAACCCCCCCCCCCCCCCCCCCACCCAAAAAAAAAAGGCAAAAGACTCTCCAACTAGCTCATTGGAAATCTACAAAGGTAGTAGGAAGAAACCATTTCCCTCAAGTCCCGCGTTGCCTTCACAATGAAGCCCCAATCTTGTCCAACTCTCCTCACTAGAAATCAGTATAGCACTCCTTTGTTGAATACAGGCTCTTAACATTCTTTGCGACAAAAGAACATTAGTCAGCCTTGTTTTTTGCAGTGCTCGAGTTTACCCTACCTTGAGATTTTTCTTGTTAGTCTTAGTCATTGATCCTGTCATTGCCCCTCATTTTACGTTGGTGTTACTTAATTAGTGTCGTGGAATGCTACCAAAGCTACCTCCACCATAATCCTCCACCAAGCATAAGAAGGCATTCTATTGAAAACGAATGGACTCAAGTCAATGTTAATAAATTGTTTGAAATATGGGAAGCAACAAGACAAGGTCTAGAAACTCTCTCTCATAAATTATCAATGCAAATTGAGACAATTTAGGACAGTTTGTAAACAGCTTGAATGTGGATTGTGCATGGCTACCTAAGAGCAACTTGAATGTGGATTGTGCATGGTTACCTATGAGTAGGAAAATATTTTTGTCAACGGTGGATTGTGCATGGCCACCTTGGTTTTAAGTCCCTCATTGGTGGCATATGCAACATGAAATTTAATATTTTAGCCATTATAAGTTCAATCATGTATGTTCACATGAGGGAGACTTCTTACTTTGCCACGTATGGAGGATTTGGCCCCTTAACAAATTAAGAGAATTTGACCAAAATATTAGGCAACAGAGCTACCAATTCTCATTTGTTTGCAATTTGAATAGAATTCTTACATGTAAGATCCATAAAAGACTTTGTCAATTAGGGAATTCTAATGTATTTGTACGATGTGTGTGTGTGACTGTGTGTGTGTGTGTGTGTGTGTGAGAGAGAGAGAGAGAGAGAGAGAGAGAGAGAGAGAGAGAGAGAGAGAGAGAGAGAGAGAGAGAGACCACTAGTGGACACCCATGTATAATAGCAACTATCCTAGTTCGAGAAGCATGTAAATTTGGTGGTAGTGTTTTCTCGATAAAGGAACCCAAGCATGATGGAAATCAAATTCTCAAAAGTCTATAATCACAAGTGCCCACTTGTGATAGTAAATGCCACAAGAAGCTAATCGACAAAGGGCTTTTTTCCCTATAACTGTAACTGTCAAAATTGCAACCTGCAAAATTTTTCTCATTTTTTAATAGCAAAAAATGCATGCTTATAGTCTATCAATGAAGGATGTACAAATAGTCCACAACAACAAGTCATATTTTGTGACCAAGAATAGATTGAACTCTACAACATCATTGGCTAAAATACATCAGATATAGCTCACAACAAAGGGACAAAAAATTGACAGTGATCAAATTGTCGTACATAGATATTCAAAATGTCTTCTTGAGTAAGGAAAAAAAAAAGACTTGTTGCATGGGAATTATGTGATGCTAAAAACATTGAGAATTTGGACTTTGTTTCTTGATTTGAAAAATTAAGAAAATTTAAAGAGTTTTAATTTCTGGGTTCTAAAGATCTTAGTTTCAAAAAGACTATCAGTATAGTTGTATTGAAATATTTGCTCTGCTATTTCAGAGGCAAAACAAAGGTTGGGGATGTTTGAGTTGTTGTGTGGCGATCCCTACTCAATGAGGACACAAAGAAGCTTGTAGAGGAAGATATCAATATGTTCCTTCAATATGAATGTGACGTGACCTGCTTGTACATGAAAGAATGCTCACAGTTCTCTTAATAGGTATCTTTGTGTGGGATATTAGCTTGATGCAAAATGTTTCCAATCAAGTGTAAGGTTTAATCGGCCTTTACATGGCTTAGTTTTGGCGTTGGGACAAGTTTGTTTACTAATTGACTATACTAGAAGATCAAGACTTTGTTGACAGAGGTTAAAGAAAGACAAAAATTTAAGTGACATGTGTTGCTATCATTCTATACTTGAGCTTGCTTAGTTTTTTGTTGCTACGTATTTCTTGGTTACTCTTTCCAACGATGTGTGTGTTAGAGCAATTAGGAGTGTGTGCATTGTGAAATCAAGGCTTTGCATTCTTTTTTGTTAGCTCCATGTGTGTGTGTGTGTGTGTGTGTGTTTTGTGTTAAACTTAATACATAAGAACATAACATTCAAAAAACAATTGGCTTTAGTTAATTGGACAATGATTTGCATAAAAATGACTCAATCTTAGATAAATGTCTTACAATATAATAAGAATGAGGCATCATTCCAATGATCCTATACAAAAGTAATAGAATCGTGTAGGTCATCCAAGTTGAATCAGCACGGATCTTCAAAGTCGGACAGCAACAAATCTAAACCATTTTAAGTAAAGATATCATTCTCACATGCATCCATATAAACAAAGCGGCAGATTTACTAGCCTTGAATATGTATTATAGATGTCAAAAGACCTATCAGTTTTTATCCTTGTCCTACTTCAATTTTCTTAATTTAAACTACTATCCAAAAATAGTTTGAATTATAAATAGATTTAGAATATATAATAATGAAGAGCACCAAAAGGCCATCACCCCTTTTGATGCAAGTGGCTTGTCTTTACTGTATGATAAAGTATTTTGTTTATAACTTATGATTCAATCTTGAGCAATTTTCTTTGTTCGTATTCTCCAAGAGGTATCTTTAAGATCTTTGCCAATCAAAAGTGATCCTTTTGTTTTCAACCAGGAAAATTAATCTATCCAACTATCAATATGTATTCAAAGTGATTTGAGAAGCAAAAAAATACCTTGAAGAAATTATATTTTCTACCTATATTCCAAACCATTATGTTGGGGTTATTTTGAAGCCCAATCAGTGAAGTCATATGGTGAATCTATTAGATTTTTAGTAAGCTTAAACTATACCTGATTATGTAAAAATTTCAAATTTAAAAAAATCCAACAAGTTATCAATTCAAAGCATCATTCTCTAAGTAGTATCCTGAGGATCATTGTCAATTTCTATCCAAAGGTGTCTATTACTTTGAACCAAGTGATCCAATTTTGTCCATTCTATCCAATGTTTATGTAAAGCTATTCATTCAGTTTTTGAATGAGAGTCAAATACCACGCCTAGATACTTGGTAAAGCTATCACATCACCCAGACACGGCCAAGAGACCTTGCATCAAGGATCAAAATTGGAAAATATGGAAATCATTAAGGCAACAGATCAAATATCAATTTCAATGAATCCTAAGTCAGGAAAGCATAAGCCTAAGCAAAACTTGATCCTTATCTATAAACACAAAAAGCATCAGAGTGACATCATGACTTCATCCTACTAGGAAAGGATTCAGTGAAGCATGCCATGAGAGCCCTACAAAAAGCCACAGATATATATCATCTCTACTTTATGCTAGAGCTAGCAGCTAGTGTATAGCCCCAGGTTGTGGATAGTCAGCAGATAGGGGAGGTAACTAAGCATAACAAGGCACATAGCAACCACAACAACTAGCCCAAGCACCTTAAAAAACTCCACAGGAATCATAGTATGAGTTGAAGCATCAGCCCCAAAACAAAAAGGAGGTAAAAATTTCTCAAGCATCATCCAAAATCCCAAAAGTCCTCAAGCATCAACCAAAAGTAGAAAGGGTATTAAGGCCAGTAATGAGTTTTTGCAGATAAAGTTATGAAAACAAATTATGTACACCAAAATCAATTAGGTAGAGCAATTTTCTGATTTATGTGCTTCATCAAGACAGAGGTTCCTCAATATCATGTAAGCTAGACACAGCCAAAGTATAACAATTTGATGCATAAGATGCATGGTGAGAGCGTGAACAAGTACGACTAGATAACGGTGCATCCAATTTACTGTCACGTAATGTATGCACCAACCATTTTGGCATACCTCTAGCCTGCTCATTTTCAACCCTTTCCTCATAAAGTACAACATGTACATCTGCATCAGTAATAGGCTGATCTGTAACATTTTCAGAAACCCCCATAGGCTGTACATTTGCCTCATTGGAATTTACATTCGTATTTTCACCCCACTGAAAAGAGGCAACAAAGTGTCATAAGTGTCCTGTGAGCTTACATTACTGTCTCTACTACATGACAGCAAGGGTTGAACAAAATCTTCCACAAACACTAGATCCTGTGAAACCAGAATACGCTTTGTTTGCGGATGATACAACCTGTAACCTTTGCTTTGAGCACTATAACCAACAAAAATACATTTGACAGCCTTATCATCCAATTTTTTGCGCTGTGTTTGTGGCACCAAAGCATGTGCCAAACAACCAAAAACACGCATGTGCTCAATAAAAGGCTTTCTATCATGCTATGCTTCATATGGAGTAATAGATTGCAAAGCTTTCGTAGGACACCTGTTTAGTACATAAGTGGCACACATGATGGCCTCAAGCCAAAAAGAATGTAGCAAAGCTTGAATTTTGACCATACATCATGCCATTTCCGTAAGTGACCTGTTTTTCCTCTCAGAAACACCATTTTGTTGAGGTGTATAAGGCACTATACATTGGTGTTTTATCTCATGACTAGCCAGAAATGCATTAAATTCATGAGACATATACTCCCCCCCTCGATCGGAACGGAGGGTGCCCATAGTACATTTCGATATATTTTCAGCCATAGCTAGAAATTGTTTGAAGCACATAAAAGCTTCGGACTTCGCTTTAAGAGGAAATACCCATGCATGCCTGGAGTAATCATCAATGAAAGTCATGAAGTAAAGGTAATTGCCCAAGGACGGAGTTTGCATGAGCCCACAACCATCACTATGCACAAGCTGCAACCTGCATGTGGCCCTAACTGAACCATCCTTTGGAAACTTGGAACGCTGCATCTTATCCAAAATACAGCCTTCACAAACATGTTTTGACAAGTTCTTCAAGAGGTAGCAAAGAAGCAACCATATCAGATTTCTGCAAACGCAGCAAACTGACAAAATTCAGATGACCAAAACGTGCATGCCAAAGTTTTGCATCTGAAATAGCCCTTGAATCTGCAACTGCATTTGCAAAATTTTTTCCACACTTGTCCTACAAAGTGAGCTTATACAGCCCACGACACAAAAGCCCAGATGCAACAATCTCATCACCAAAACTGAGATCATGAACTGTACATCTGTCATCCACAAATTTGACTACAAGTCCAAGTCTAGCAAGTGCAGATACAGACAAAAGATTATTCTTGATCCCAGGTACATAAAGTGCATCAACAAGTATGAAAGAACTACCATTTGCAGCACTAAGCACAATCTTTCCAACTCCTTGAACCAGATAAGAGGCATTGTTGGCAGAAGGGACTGAATTCCCGTGAGGGACAGACTCTAGAGAGGTGAACAATTCACGATGTGAGGTAATGTGCTTTGTAGCACCACTGTTAAAATATCACACATGTGAATCTGCAGCAACTGACAAGCATGCATCATGGACAACAGAATTGTAAGTGCACTCTGCGCTAAAAGCCCATTCTGAATCAACATGAGCATCATAGTCTCCTTTCACAGAAGACTCAACAATGGATGAATTTGTAGTGGAACCAGCATTTGCAGTGGAACCACCCTCTTTCTTCTTTGCCTCTTTGGCCTTTAACTTAGGACACTGCTTGATCAAGTGATCGTTAGCTTTATAATAATGGCAACACATCTTCTTTTTGCCCTTATCACCAGAATTGCTAGACGAAGTGCTGTCAGTAGAAGCATTGGGAATAGAAGTTTTTCCACTCGCAGCAGAACCATAAGAAGTGGCTACATTGTTGTTACACATTGCTATTGCAAGAGTCACTTTCTAGGAAAAACAGGATTGCACGCTGTCTAGTCCTGTTTTTCCTAGAAAGTGACTCTCACAACATCGATGTGTATAATGCATCAAACTTGACAACTTCAGGATTTCCTTGGGTCATAAGTCTCCAAGTACTAGTAAAAGTCCGGTAAGAATCTGATACGGCATCAAGAATAGTCTGCACAAGGGAACTGTCTGAAATGACTTCACCTATAGAAATAAGTTTCTCATTGATATCCTTGACGCCAACAAGGAAAGTGTCCATATCATCTTTCTCATGCATAATCTTCGACTCCAGTTCTTTACGCAGCAAAGCAATTTTAGCCTCATTGCAACTTTCATAAAGAACAGTCAAAATATCCCAAGCCTGTTTTGCAGATTTTGCTGAACGAATGTGAGAAACAATAGTGTGCTTCACAGACAACGCAATCAATGCATGAGCTTGCACATCCTTTACATCCCAACGAGATTTTTCTGCCGTAGGCAAAACAACTCTAATAGCAGCAATTCTTGCAGCAAGACCTGCAACATCCTCAACATCGCCTGCATCCTCAGAACCACGACGTACATCAATGCCCTGCACAATATTCCAGACGTCCTCACTACAAGAGCTACTTCACATTAGCGACGCTCGCAGTGTGACTCTCAAAAGTGAAAATCCACGGCGTCGCTATTAGCGTCGCTATTTTATTTGTTACATAGCAATACATATAGCGACACCGACAAGGGTAAAAAATAAACCGAGAGCGCTCGAAAACTCAGATCTAAGTTTTTAGCGCTCAAGCAAAGAGGTAACCAGCGCTCTCCCTCTCTCTCTCTTTCTTCCACACACACACACACACACACACACACACACACACACACACACACACACACACACACACACACACACACACACACACACACACACACACACACACACACGAGGAGAGGAAGGAGAGCGAGGTATGCTCCTTACCTCTCCTCTCTCTCATGTTCCCTTCCCCTCTTTCTCTCTCTCTCCCTCTCTGTGACATTAAATGGCCTAGTAACTTGTGTGCAACGGAAAATAGCATGAACATAGTGAGCATTTCATTAGAATAGCTTCCTAATGAGAATTACAAGAGTGCTTGGGTGGAGAGAGAAACAAAAACCATAACACCTAGTTAGATAGCATGAACAATACTTCAAAAGAGAGAGAAATTAAGCAATTGACAATAGTTGAGGACCAGATTTGTATGGAGCCGGTCCCCCCTCCAAAAGGCTTTATGTTATGGTTTCTCCATCAAGAGGGACATTTTACTATACAATTTCTTGTGTTCCTTCAATACTAGCTAGTGCAATGAAGATGGAAACTTCATGCACTAAGCAAAACACTTATCAAACACAACATCAATTCCCTCACGGTCTCAGACCCAAGACCTCACACACCTTCGAAGATGGTGAGAGCTGGCTGGGTATGAGAGTATATTGAGAGGAAGAAGGAGTATTCTTACGAGAAAGATGTAAATCTCCTCACATAATCACTCATATTAGCATAGCTTAGCTTAGTAATTAGCATGGTAGAAGAGATGGGCATGCATTGAAGCTTGTCTCTTGGTTAAATTTGCATCACAAAGCCAAGAGTTGTTGGTGTAGGCCTTCCTTCTCACAAGCTTGGTGTAGGTGATAAGCTTTCCATTAAAGCTTGAGAAGGAGAGAGAGTAATCTTTGCTTCACACATGAGATTGTGTGAGTGTGTAGGTGATAATGCCTTTGAAAAATTAACCCCCTCTCTCTCTCTCTCTCTTGGTCGACCCCTCTTGCTATTTGCTCTTGCTAGCATCCTATTGGACCTCCCCAGGCTTAGCCAATGGTAATTATGCAGCATAAGTGATAGCCTTCTGACATGTGTTCCCCTTTCCCCTTTTGTGAGTGCTTTAGGTAATTAATAAATGCAACTAAACTCTCATTGGACCCCTTTGCCTCTTGGCCAATAGGAATCAAGCAAGCCATTGGGCTGCTGAATGCTCATTGGACCCCTTGGGAGATTGTCCAATAGTCTTCTAGAGAGCTTAATTCTTATTGGTTCTTTTATTAAGTGTTTTTAAATTAATTAAACTAGATTTACTCTAGCCTAATTCTCATTGGTCCACCTCCAAGGCCATCCAATAGGATTTGAGTACACCTTGTGGGCATCTGGGCTAGGGAGTTGACATGTGTCCCTTATTCCCTTTGTGTAAAGGGCGCTTGTGTGTGTGTGTGTGTGTTTCTCTCTCATCCCCTACTTGCAAGGCTCGCCCCCTCCTATGTACGGATGGATGAAAACTTTTGGGGCACACACAAAGCATCCAATGTCCCTAATGTTTGACCTTTGGACACAACCTTTGAATTTTGGAACCTTAGCATTTTGGAAGTCTTAATGGGCTGAACCTTAGGGTCTTTAAAGCCCATGGGTGCACATAGCTCTTTTGTAGATGCCCCCCCTCTGAATCCCTATTTTCCCTCCTTTGGATCCCTATTGTGGCCGGTGTCGGGGGATAAGTGTTCGAAACTTGAGCCAGGTCAGCACCGGGCTGCTAGCTGTGGAAAAATTGAGAGCGAAAAATTGTCGCACCGCACAATATAGCAGCAATTAATTACTCGGTAATACTATTGATGCACAAAACTTGCTTGAAAATTAGTAACACCGGCAAAACTGATACGCAATCAAGAAGAAGTGTCGTTAACGACACCATTAAATAATGCTAATGACAGTTAAGGAGCTTGAACTCCCATTACAGATCACTCCGGCCGTTAATGGCTCCGCAATTCATCAAAAAGAAATAATTAGAATAATTTGTCTGCTGATGACGAGGAAAATCCTATGTGTCGATTCTATCTATTGGATTTGTCTTCAATCACTGTCTATGCCGACGAGTATTTCTTCTCCTATGACTGCTTACAAGCCCTTGTTGATCTCTCCTTGCCTAAGCTGATGAGAAAGAATCTCCTTGCTTGGATTGGAGATCGAGAGAGAGAGCTCGACCTTGGCTTGGATTGGAGAGTGAGAGAGAGAGAGAGAGCTCGCCCTTGCTTAGCTTGGAGATTGAGAGAGAGAGCTATCCCTTGCTTGTGTGTCGAGGACGAGCTGAAGCACCTTCTTGTCCAAGCTCGAGAGAGAGAGCACGTCTTCCTTGCTTCTTTGCTTCCTTCGTTGATTCCCTACCTCTCCCTTCTTCTCTTGCCCGTTTGCTTGCAAACACTCGCATGCAAAAAGTTCTCTTCTCATGCAAAAAATTCGTTATTAATAGCTCTTTTCCCCCCTTAGCAGTAGCGCCGATGTCACTGCATAAGAACGCCTGCTGCTGACGTGGCAGAGTTGGATTTCGGCAGCACGAAAACTCTCTCAACCGGTGCTGAACATGGGCGCCCCGACCTCCTCAGCATTTTTCATCAGTGCGGCGAGGGCGTCTGAGGCCCGAGCTGGCCAGCGCAACCCCATCTCCTCTTTCTTGCGCCTCTCCACGCTGCTGAACGCCATTGCCTTTATTTTTTTCCTTGGCTTCACACACCCCCTTAGTTTAGGCCACTTTAATTCTCAAGTGGGTGGCCTTTGGCTTAGTGAGCGGCCATTCTCCTTAACTTGGGTGGGCGTCCCTTAAAGGGAACCCCATTTAGCATACAGATCGACTGGGCGGCCATTGATTACGACTTTGGGCGGACTAAGCACTTTGTAAGGGCACCACATACAGTATACATGCCGGCCAAGGCTATGCCAAGCACGAAATCTCTGGGCAATTCTCAAAGGGCACCTTATTTAACATGCATATCGACTAAATCAAGACAAGCTTCCGTAAAGGCACCACATTTGGCCAAAGGCATTGCCTAACATACACACCGACTAAAGCATCCCCAAGCACAACATCTTTCTTCAGCGGCCCCTGTCAAGCAACCTCATCATGAAATCTGATGCCCGTATCAAGAGACGACCTTAAGAAAGATTCCACTTAAGCATTTATGTGCTCTCTGAAGAACATCACATCCAGCTTACATCTCAACCAAGGCACTGCTGTCCTGAGCACTTATTCTACTGCATTCGAGACCCTGGTTGCCACTCAAGAACTCCCAGATGGCACTTCGACCGCGCCGACTAGAGTGGCACGGAACCGGCCCTCGGAGAATCTTTAACGGCCCATAACCTGGCAACCATAACACCGATATTTGATCTGAAAAGACAGACGTGCTTCACAAATTGAGCACTTCAGGCCCGTGCATTCATTCCATTTCTGTCACCTAAACTGCAGTTGCCCAATCCGGTACGGATCTGCAATCGACTCAAACTTCGAACTGCCATAACTTCTTCACCGTAGCTCCAATCGACGAGCCGTAGTTGTAAAGACAGGTCGGTAGAGCACTTCAAGCACTGCAGTTCTAGATCATAATCTTCCTTCTGTGCTCACTTCAAGTATAATAATTTTTGGCATCATTAAGGCATCTCTTGGCCTTTTTAACCGCATTTGACATACATTCAGCATTGAACTTGTCCTGTTACCAGGCCTTAACTTCTGTTTATTAATCATGTAGGCTTCAAACAACTTGATGTGCATTTTTCTAGCATCTTCCTTAGCATGGGAGCGGAGCTGCACGACATCCACCCCCTCTGAACCTGCACAGCCTCCGGTCTGTGCCAACTGTACTCATAAAGCATCATCAAGAGCGTCATCAGACTCATCGTCTGATGCATACATAACATTGTCTTCAGGAGGTTGATCTGTGTTGAATTCTCCAATATTAATCTCACCATCTCGTTGCTTAAACCCTGCAATAGGAACCTTGAGCTCAGTGCCATCAAGCTCGCATAACTTGTAGGTCGCATTATCATAAACATGAAGTACTACATATGGTCCAAACCATCGTTCAACCATTTTCTGCATAGCAGTGTACTGGTTCTCCAGGCTACTGTCACATACAAGGACCCAATCCCCATCTTGAATAACACCAGGTCGTAGTATGTGCTTACCATCAAACACTGCTTTGTTCTTCAACCTTGCTTCCTTAAGCATTACTTTAGCCTGTTCAATATCTTCTTGACGTCTCTTAGGTTGGCGTATGCGTAATGCAAGCAAATCTTCTGTAGACATACCTTCTTCCCATGGCATTACGGTCCAAGAGATAACCGCTTCGTCTGTAGGCATAATGGGTTTTTTTCCCGTACAGTAGATCAAATGGCATAAAACCTGTAAAACAGAACTATGTGTAGTTCGATCAGCCCATAAAGCAAATGGTAGGAGTTTAGGCCAATCACCAATATGTCCCTGGCATGCCTTTGCTAAAGCTTTAACAATAGGCGGATGCCATCTTTCACTTTTACCATTACCCTCAGAATTGTATGTTGTAGTGAGAGCCAATTTAATGCCCAAGCGAAAAGAAATCCCGAGCTTCATCTGCATCCATCTCTCCTCTATCAGCAACAGTAATTCTACCAACACATCCATACCTGGAAATAACATCCTCAAGCAAGAACTTGCATACATAACTAGTAGTTTTGGTATGCAAAGCTCTGCCTTCCACCTGATTAGTAAGATCCTCTCTAGCAAGAACAATATACCACATCTGCCAAACACCTACTGGCATGGTAATCAGGTCCACCACCTACTTGTAGTGCATAGCCAGTGGATAGGTGGGATGCAATCCATATCAATGTCGCACATTAGAATATTGTTGGCATATTAGGCATGTCTCCAAAAACTGAACCACATCTTTATACATACCTTTCCACCAGTAACGATCCTCTATCTTGATAAACGATGCCCAGACCCCTCTGTGTCTAGCCCATAAACATTCATGAAACTCTTTAATAACCTCCTGTTGAGTCGCTTTATCACAAACAACCCGCTGCGGTACTCCTTTAGAGCATTTTGACTGCTTCCATAAATGGCCATCCTTTAGAAAATAGCCGTAAGCTTTCTTCCTGATCTTTTTGTACTCTTGATCCGTCCACCCTTCATGCTTGCCACAATTTGCATGCAGATAAGAAGACGAATAGAACTTCAAGCCAACATCATCACTTGTGGTCAACATCTCTTCTTCATCTTCAAATCTAGCTCTGGATAACATATCTGCAACAGGATTATCTCTACCTGCAATATGACAAAATTCAGGATTAATAAATTTAATATAGGCTATCCATCGTAGCATAGCAATATCCGGAGTAGAGCAATTTGCAATCATCCCTATTGGTGGCAAGCAATCTATCTCTACCGCGACTGAAGCTCCAATAAAGTATTCTTTATCAGACTTTAGAGTAGTAGCAACGCCCCAAAGTTCTCTCTTAACCTGTGGGTAGCCTCTTTGGCGAGCATTGAGCACTTTTGCTCCAAATCAAACCGCATACATGTTCCCTTCTTCATCATCTTGACCTATAGCCCATGCAATACCTGTCGGGCTAGTGTCAACTATTAAGATTACTGGCCTTCCGCATTTATAGTCGACTTTCCTCAAGGTCGGAGCCTCAAGGAGCATCTTCTTTAATTTCCTCATAGCTCGTGTGCGAACTTCTTCCCAAACAAATCTTTTACCTTTTCTCAACAGTTGATAAAGCACTTCTGCAACATGAGCAAAATGTGGCAGCCAAATAAGATAGAATACACATGCACCCAAAAACCGACGAACTTCAGTAAACCGAAGAGCACGTTTCCTTCATCTTTTGAATAGCTTCAACTGTAGACGGACTTGGCCTTCTACCTTCTGGACTGCACATGTGCCCTACAATTAGAACCTCTTTGGCACCAAAAGTTGTTTTTTGCCATGAAAGTGTTAAGTTAACTTCTTCAAGCCTGGATAAAATAGCATCACAGTCAACAATATGTTGAGGAACAAACTCGGCACCCCCTACGATATTTTACTTCATCTTTTGAGCCTTTCTCACAGCCCTTAATTGGTAGATCATCAATGAAAGGCATAGTAACATGTGGGATAAAGTCCCTTAATACCTTATTCATGCCGTTCATCATATGAGCTACAGAATTAGTAGCACCCTGTGGCAGAGCGCACATCCTTTCCAATCCGAGAGGTGTACGCATCGTAGTAAGATCCCTGCTCTCCAAAGCTAACTGAAATTGATCATATCCAGAATAAAGATCACCCATAGAGTAAATTGACCTACTTGCAAAAGCCTCTGCAAATTCATCCACAATTAGGTCGGTACCCACATTGCGGATTGTTACCTTGTTAACAGGTTGCATATCCTGTATAAAACTTAAAGTACCATTTTTCTTCGGAACAGTGAACCATCGATTAGAGTATGGCGCACATGATGGTTCCAAGATTCCCATGTGTATCTTCTTATTAAGCAAATTGATAAGCTTTGGCAAGTGAGCTTTAGGAACTGGAATAGGACGTCAACTCCATGGCATGTGAGGAACAATGAATATAACCATAGGTGCAACAACACTTGGATCCACACACCCAATCTCACTTGGCTCAAAGGCAAAAGCTTTACCATGTTTTTCGAGCATACCTTGAAAACACTTGATTTCCTCTTCATTGAGAAAACCATCTTCTTCCACCTTAAGCTGCTGCAATGTCTCTTTAGTGAATTTGTGCCCAATGTTCTTAGGATTTCTGAGCATAGGCTGTCGAGATGCTTCTTTAATTACTCCATCACTTCCCTCTGGTAGAGGTGTAGCCACATGTCTCAGTTTCTTTGCAACTGTCTTGTACTTTGTCTCTACCTGTGCTTCAACTTCTTTATCCAAGTCATCCTCAATATGCATAAGTGCCTCGTATATGTCGAGCTCTTCATACATGTCCATTGAGTGCACTTTAACAACTTCAGTTTCACTTTCTAACCTGTTCTGCTTGACATCCTCAAGCTCTGACATAGTATCAACATAAGAGATCTCTTCAAAGATTCCTGATATCACATCATCCGGTTCTAGCACATCACATCCCTGCAAGTCACTTTGAATGCTTGAAACATATTGTTTCTCCCAATTAGTTAAATCATTAAATTTCCTGTAAGATCTGAACCCTCAGATGTCAACCCTAGAAATCTTGAAGAGAAGGTTTCTCTTTGCGAGAACTTCTACTCACTTGCACCACCATAGTCCCGCTTTATAGTGGCACCCCAAGAAAATCCTGAGCAAATCTTTGTTCTTTAAACTCCTTACGTATCTTTGGCATTGGACGATCACGTAAACTGTCTTTGTTTCTAACATGATCAACACATACAGTTAGAAATTGAACCTCTTTCTTACCATCTCGGCTTCGAACCCTGGCATAAGCCAAGCCATCATCCAGCACCTTAGTTTCCATCCGCACAGCCGTAATGTAGGGTTGTCATAGAATCAATGGGTAGGAGGAATGCTCCTGTATAAAAATTTTTTGCTCACCACAGACATCCCCAATAGTTACCTTAGCATTCACACATGCACCGTAATGATCTCCAGCAAGCATGTTGGCAGCTCGAATTCGCCACCCGTGATCCACATCAATAGGCTACTTCCCCTTTTGGTGCAAATTCTTTGCCATGAGATTGATTTCTGAACCATGGTCTGTAAGGGCTAAGACCGGCTCCTCAATGTCTCCCAGCTTTACCACTGTTTCTGTCATTGCTCTTGCCCAATGAGTCCTCGAAAAGTGACTCTTGGGTATAACTTCTTCATCTTCACCGTCATTAAAATGCATGTTTCTTACGTCAGGTATAATCGGGCTTGGAACCCCCACATGCTTTGGCTCTTCTTCTTCAAGATGTGCTAAGTACTCTTCATAGTCTTCCAAAATTGCTTCAATGTGACGAACCACTTTTCTTTTAACTGGATCTGACTCTTGATCACTCGGTACTTGCTGCTTTCTTTTTATAATGTCGATGATCTCTTCGTGGAACTCGTGCTTAGCAATTCCAAGAATATCCCCCAAGGTGAGCTCCACTTTACTATTTAGGATATTTTCTTCAAAAACTTTCTTCAAATCTGTAGCCAGTTCAATATCAGACTTGAGTTTATACGATGGCCCTTTAGGCTTACCTTGCTTCTTGTCCTTCGGAGCCTCTTCCATAACCACCTCAGGAGCAGGTTTAGGAGCTGGTCCTTCTTCTTTCTTATTGCTGGATCTCGTCGGCCTTTTTGACGCCCCAGCCACCTCTTCATCTCTTTTTGGCTTCTCCTCCACCATAGCTTCATAGCTTGAGCTTTAGCAATATAAGCATATACCGAGAGAGAATCCACTGGATCGGTCCACCCAGTGGTTTCTTGAATTGAATTTCCCACCTGTCGTAACTTCCCGTATGTTACCTTACCTGCTTCTGCTATCTTTAGAGCATATGGCCACAACTGGCCCTTTGCACCTGTACCATCATCATCTTCCTTACCACAAACATGCAGCCCATATGCAGCTGCTTCCACAAGGGCAACATTATGATGTATTTGCTCCACTATCTTCTTCATTCCGCCTCTACCAAAGTTCAAGCGGAGCAGTTCCCCTGTCGCCCTGAGATGGATCTTCTTGTCTTTCCAGAAAACCACATTCTTCTTATAAGCTTTATCAAACTCATTATAGTCTCTCACAAACTTGTGGTCTTCACTATCGCACCAGATGCATCGATCCCAATTTTTACGTGGTGGCTGCTGCTTAGGTTTAGAAGTAGACGCCTTTGTAGCTAACCCTTCAAATTTAACAGTTTAGAATTCAAATTTAGTTCTTGAATACCTTTAACGAGATCGTCAAGAAAAGGCCCCTCCACTTTGGGTAATGTAGAGGGCAGCTTCTCTTTAATCTCTTCTTCATCATCATCCAATACCTCGATCACGATTTGCTTATCATCCCGCTTCTGTCGTTTTACGATCATGTTCACCGCTTCAGATACTATTTTCCAATCTGATGTCAATCCCAATTCTCCCGCCGGATCCTCCAATAATTGCACCAAATTCTTTTGTAGTCGCGGATCAGCAGCTTGAATAAACAATTCCACCTTTTGATCCTTCAAGGAACGTTGTTCTGCTGACGATAACTGATCAAACTTCTTTTCAAACTCTCGCAACACTGTTCTCGTGTAGATAAATTTTTACCCTTCTTCTGCACCCACTTCGTAAAACTTTGTTTGGCCACCCGTTGAGAATCCTCCAGAAAATATTCCTCTTGCAGCGCCTTCTTAAAATCCTGCCAGTTCGGCCCTTGAGCTGCTTGAATTTCTTTATTCCGGGCCCTAAGTTCTAGCACTGCAATCAGATGAAATCCTTCCACTGAATCCTGGTCTTCAATACCATTATCTTCCATAGACTACTCATACAAATTGCAAAATTTTGAAATATCTGGGCCCTCAAATTGTTGCAGCTTTTTCGTAACATTTTGAGAGCTTTACGAATCCGCTCTTGCAAATTATGTTGCTGCTGGGCAGCCTCTTGCTGTTGCGTGTATGCTGCAATCTGTTGCATCATCTACTGCATGGCTGCTTCTTGTGGTGTAGACACATGCTTCAACAATTTTCCCACCCCGGCTCGGTTTCGCGATGGGTTCACCAGGTGTCATGGGATAAGTGTTCGAAACTTGAGCCAGGTCAGCACCGGGCTGCTGGCTGTGGAAAAATTGAGAGTGAAAAATTATCGCACCGCACAATACAACAACAATTAATTACTCGATAATACTGTTGACGCACAAAACTTGCTTGAAAATTAGTAACACCGGTGAAACTGATACACAATCAAGAAGAAGTGTCGTTAATGACACCATTAAATAATGCTAATGACAGTTAAGGAGCTTAAACTCCCATTACAGATCACTCCGGCCGTTCACGGCTCCGCAATTCATAAAAAAGAAATAATTAGAATAATTTGTCTGCTGACGAGGAAAATCCTAACGTGTCGATTCTATCTGTTGGATTTGTCTTCAATCACTATCTATGCCGACAAGTATTTCTTCCCCTTTCATTGCTTACAAGCCCTTGTTGATCTCTCCTTGCTTGGATTGGAGATCGAGAGAGAGAGCTCGACCTTGGCTTGGATTGGAGAGTGAGAGAGCGAGAGCTCTCTGCCCTTTCATAGCTTGGAGATTGAGAGAGAGAGCTATCCCCTGCTTGTGGGCTAAGGATGAGCCGAAGCACCTTCTTGTCCAAGCTCGAGAGAGAGAGCATGCCTTCCTTGCCTCTTTGCTTCCTTCGTTGATGCCCTACCTCTCCCTTCTTCTCTTGCCCGTTTGCTTGCAAACACTCACATGCAAAAAGTTCTCATGCAAAAAATTCGCTATTAATATCTCTTTCCGCCCTTAGCAGTAGCGCCGATGTTACTCCATAAGAACGCCCGCTGCTGACGTGGCAGAGTTGGATTTCGGCAGCACAAAAACTCACGCAACCGGTGCCGAACATGGGAGCCCCGACCTCCTCAGCATTATTCGTCACTACGGCGAGGGCGTCTAAGGCCCGAGCTGGCCAGCGTGACCCCATCTCCTCTTCCTTGCGCCTCTCCACGCTGCTGAACGCCATTGCCTTTATTTTTTTCCTTGGCTTCACACACCCCCTAATTTTAGGCCACTTTAATTCTCAAGTGGGTGGCCTTTGGCTTAGTGAGCGGCCATTCTCCTTAACTTGGGTGGGCGGGCCTTAAAGGGCACCCCATTTAGCATACATACTGACTGGGTGGACATTGATTACCACTTTGGGCAGCCTAAGCACTTTGTGAGGGCACCACATATGGTATACATGCCGGCCAAGGCAATGCCAAGCACGACATCTCCGGGCAATTCTCAAAGGGCACCTTATTTAACACGCATATCGACTAAATCAAGACAAGCTTCCGTGAAGGCACCACATTTGGCCAAAGGCATTGCCTAACATACACACCGACTAAAGCATCCCCAAGCACAACGTCTTTCTTCAGTGGCCCCCGTCAAGCAACCTCATCATGAAATCTGCTGCCCGTATCAAGAGACGACCTTAAAAAGATTCCACTTAAGCATTTATTGTGCTCTCCGAAGAACATCACATCTAGCTTACATCTCAACCAAGGCACTGCTATCTTGAGCACTTATTCTACTGCATTCAAAACCCTGGTTGCCACTCAAGAACTCACAGATGGCACTCCGACCACGCCGACTAGACTGGCACAGAAGCGGCCCCCAGAGAATCTTTAACGGCCCATAACCTGGCAACCATAACTCCGATCTTTGATATGAAAAGACCAACGTGCTTCACAAATTGATCACTTCAGGCCCGTGCATTCATTCCATTTCTATCACCTAAACTGCAGTTGCCCAATCCGGTACGGATCTGAAATCGACTCAAACTTCGAACTGCCATAACTTCTTCACCGTAGCTCCAATCGACGAGCTGTAAAGATAGACCTGTAGAGCACTTCAAGCACTGCAGTTCTAGATCATAATCTTCCTTCTGTGCTCACTTCAAGCATGATCATTTTTGGCATCATTAAGGCATCTCTTGGCCTTTTTAACCGCATTTGACATACATTCAACATTGAACTTGTCTTGTTACCAAGCCTTAACTAATGTTCCATTAATCATGTAGTCTTCAAACAACTCGATGTGCATTTTTCTAGCATCTTTCTTAGCATGGGAGCAGAGTTGCATGACATCCACCCCCTCTGAACCTGCACAAACTCCGGTCTGTGCCAACCGTACTCATAAAGCATCATCAAGAGCATCATCAGACTCGTCGTCTGATGCATACATAACATTGTCTTCAGGAGGTTGATCTGTGTTGAAGTCTCCAATATTAATCTCACCATCTCGTTGCTTGAACAACTTAGCTCTTTTCCCTGCAATAGGCACCTTGAGCTCAGTGCCATCAAGCTCGCATTATCATAAACATGAAGTACTACATATGGTCCAAAACCATCGTTTAACCATTTTCTGCATAGCAGTGTACTGGTTCTCCAGGCCACTGTCACATACAAGGACCCAATCCCCATCTTTAATAACATGAGGTCGTAGTCTGTGCTTACCATCAAACGCTGCTTTGTTCTTCAACCTTGATTTCTTAAGCATTACTTTAGCCTATTCAATATCTTCTTGATGTCTCTCAAGTTGGTGTATGCGTAATGCAAGAAAATATTCTTTAGACATACCTTCTTCCCATGGCATTACAGTTCAAGAGATAACCGCTTCCTCTGTAGGCATAATGGGTTTTTGCCCGTACATTAGCTCAAATAGCATAAAACCTGTAACAGAACTATGTGTAGTTCGATCAGCCCATAAAGCAAATGGTAGGAGTTTAGGCCAATCACCAATATGTCTCTGGCATGCCTTTGCTAAAGCTTTAACAATAGGCGGATGCCCTCTTTCACTTTACCATTACCCTCTGAATTGTATGTTGTAGTGAGAGCCAATTTAATGCCCAAGCGAGCAAAGAAATCCCGAGCTTCATCTACATCCAGCTCTCCTCTATCAGCAGTAATTCTACCAACACATCCATACCTGGAAATAACATCCTCAAGCAAGAACTTGCATACGAAACTTGTAGTTTTGGTACGCAAAGCTCTGCCTTCCACCTGATTAGTAATATCCTCTCTTGCAAGAACAATATACCGCATCTGCCAGACACCTACTGGCATGGTAACCAGGTCCACCACCCACTTGTAGTGCATAGCCAGTGGATAGGTGGGATGCAATCCATCTCGATGTCACGCATTAGAATATTGTTGGCATATTAGGCATGTCTCCACAAATTGAGCCACATCTTTATACATACCTTTCCACCAGTAATGATCCTTAATCTTGATAAAATTTGCCCAGACCCCCCTGTGTCCAGCCCATAAACTTTCATGAAACTCTTTGATAACCTCCTGTTGAGTCACTTTATCACAAAAAACCCGCTGCGGTACTCCTTTAGAGCGTTTTGGCTGCTTCCATAAATGGCCATCCTTTAGAAAATAGCCGTAAGCTTTCTTCCTGATCTTTTTGTACTCTTGATCCGTCCACCCTTCATGCTTAGTAAGAGTGCTAAGGTAGCGACCAATCAAAAGCCATTCTCCTTCATAGAACTCTTCAGAAAATACCTCAAAAGTATGAGCAATATTGCCACAATTTGCATGCAGATAAGAAGACGAGTAGAACTTCAAAACAACATCATCACTTGTGCTCAGCATCTCTTCTTCATCTTCAAATCTAGCTCTCGATAACATATCTGCAACAGGATTATCTCTACCTGCAATATGACAAAATTCAGGATTAAGAGATTTAATATAGCCTATCCATCGTAGCATAGCAATATGCGGAGTAGAGCAATTTGCAATCATCCCTGTTAGTGGAAAGCAATCTATCTCTACCACGACTGAAGCTCCAATAAAGCATTCTTTAGCAGACGTTAGAGCAGTAGCAACGCCCCAAAGTTCTCTCTTAACCTGTGGGTAGCCTCTTTGGCGAGCATTGAGCACTTTTGCTCCAAATCAAACCGCATACCTGTTCCCTTCTTCATCATCTTGACCTATAGACAATCCAATACCTGTCGGGCTAGTGTCAACTGTTAAGATTACTGGCCTTCCGCATTTGTAGTCGAATTTCCTCAAGGTCGGAGCCTCAAGGAGCATCTTCTTTAATTTCCTCATAGCTCGTGTGTGAACTTCTTCCCAAACAAATCTTTTACCTTTTCTCAACAGTTGATAAAGCACTTCTGCAACATGAGAAAAATGTGGCAGCCAAATAAGATAGAATACACATGCACCCAAAAACCGACGAACTTCAGTAACCAAAGAGCACGTTTCCTTCATCTTTCGAATAGCTTCAACTTTAGCCGGACTTGGCCTACTACATTCTGGACTGCACATTTGCCCTACAATTAGAACCTCTTTGGCACCAAAAGTTGATTTTTGCCCTGAAAGTGTTAAGTTAACTCCTTCAAGCCTGGATAAAATAACATCACAGTCATCAATGTGTTGAGCAACAAACTCGGCACCCCCTCTGATCTTTTACTTCATCTTTTGAGCCTTCCTCACAGCCCTTAATTGGTAGATCATCAATGAAAGACATAATAACATGTGCGATAAAGTCCCTTAATACCTTATTCATGCCGTTCATCATATAAGCTACAGAATTAGTAGCACCCTGTGGCAGAGTGCACATCCTTACCAATTCGAGAGGTGTACGCATCGTAGTAAGATCTGTTAAGATGTCAAGCTCTACATCTTGAGCTGGCATCCACTACGGGTCTTGGCTGCTTACGGCATTTACTCACTGGCACATTAGGTGACCGACACGGAGGATCTCTGCCAGTGATTCTACAGCTGGACTACACTTATAGTGCCAGCCTAGTATGCTTCTAGCACGTTCTCACTTAGTGACCGCATGTACATATGTGCTACTTTTCAGCTTTAGCACTTAGTCATTTTGTACTCTCTTTTCTGTAAGAAGAAGAAGAAGCTTTCCATCTCTGTGTGCTTTGTGCTTGTCTTGTGTAGCTCTCTTGCATCCTCATTCTTTACATGGTATCAGAGCCTGGTGCAGGCAAGAGAGGCTAAGAGAGCAAGAGTATCACAATCCCTTCGTTCGCAATCCACGACTAGAGGGGTTTTTCGTACAAGTTTCTGAACAGGTCTCCAAAGTGCAGTACACAGAGATTTACTGTACAAGTACAGTGGTTATATGTACGCTTGATTGTGGACACTCGTTGAGTGTAGAAAGCGTTACAGGTACCACGATAGCTGGTTCAACAGATTTGCAGGTTTTTGCAGATTGCAGCTATTTTGTCTTAGTGCTTCAAGATGTCTGACGGTTTCAGTCAGATGGTCACTGAGAAGCTTGAGAAAAATAACTACCCTGCATGGAAGTTCAGAATAACTAATTTCCTAAAAGGAAAATGTTATTAGGACTATGTAGAAGGAGACAATGAAAAGGAACCAGAGATTCCCGAGGCAAATGCTACAGCAGAACAAAGGAAAGCTTTGAGGGTCTGGCAACAAGGCCAGAGAAAAGTGATGTATTGGCTTTCTATGAGCATCACAGATGGCATGATGGGCTATCTATAGGATGCTGAAACCCCCGCCATTGCATGGAAAAACTTAGGCAGAGTGTTCGAGGTGAACACCAAGGCGAGGAAGCTTCAACTAAAGTCGGAGCTAAATCAGGTTAAGAGGAACAACCTCTCCATCAATGATTATGCTTTGAAGATCAAGAGTATCATTGAGGCTCTTGGATCTATTAAAGTTTCAGTGGAAGACGATGACATTGTCCGCGCATGCTTGGATGGTCTAGGAGATGAGTATGTACATTTCAGGTCTTCCATGAATACAAGAGACAACATCCCCGTGTTCCAAGATTTGATTTCTATGCTTATTCTTGAGGAGAAGAACCTTGACACATCTTCTTCTCATGGCAGAAATAATTCTGAACAGGCCCTCTATTCTAACTCCAACAGAGGTAGAGGTAGAGGTCGTGGTTGAGGCCCAAGGGGTTGCAGGGGCCAATTTCAAGAAGGTCAATCAAATCAAAACAATACAGGTGGCAGGGGAAACCAGTCTCAAGGTAGGGGGAGTCAAAGAGGTCGTGGTGCAGGATCAAGCAGGTAGCAACATACTGCAGATAGTAGAGAATGTTGGACTTGTGGTGAAAGAGGTCACATGTCACGTGACTGCCCAAAGGGAAAAGCAAGTGGAAAGAGAGAACATGGCAACTATGCATCTACTAGCAGAGATGCAGATGACAGCAAAACGAGCGCATGTTTGTTATGCAGCATGTAATGAATACAATGACTGCAAAGAATTCCACCAAAGATGATGTTTGGTATGTGGATTCAGGTGCCTCTAATCACATGACGTCTCGTGGAGAGTGGTTTAGAGATATGCGCAAACCAGATGTGTCAGGCTATGTGCAGACAGGAGATGACACAGCTCACCCCATTGCTCATGTAGGGGACATACCTCTAAATACGAAGAGTGGGAAATCAAATTACTTAGTAGATGTACTTCATGTCCCAAACATTACAAAGAATCTTGTTTCTGTTGGACAAATGGTTGAGCAGGGTTTGCAGGTTCGCTTCAATCCAAATGGCTGTTATGTAGAAGATTTCCAGAATGGCTGTAAGCTGATCACAGAGGGAAAATGTGTGGGCAGAATGTTTACGCTGAATGTAGACATGCCTGAGGTAAAAGCTGCATTATTTGCACAGGGCACAGGTGTTGTGGCTGAAACTCCAATAGAGGTAGAGGTAGAGGTCGTGGTCGAGGCCCAAGGGGTTGCAGGGGCCAAATTCAAGGTGGATGGTATGCATAAAGTGTGTGCAGCATGCCAGGTTGGAAAACAGTCAAAGGGCTCATTTCCACATGAGCGCAACGTATGTAAAAAGCCACTTGAGGTGGTGCACATAGATGTTTGGGGTCCAACCAATACTACAAGTATACATGGTTGCAGGTATTATGTCTCTTTCATTGATGACCATACAAGGAAAGTATGGGTCTACTTCATGCGTAACAAAAGTGAAGTGTTTGGTCACTTTCAGGACTTCAAAGTCATGATCGAGAAGGAGACAGATATGCAAATCAAGACATTGAGGTCAGATGGAGGGGGAGAGTACTTCTCCAATGATTTTTTAGATTTTCTGCGAAGCCATGGTATACGCAGGCAATTTACATGCAGATATACTCCACAGCAGAATGGGGTCGCAGAAAGGAAAAACAGGCACATTGCAGAGGTTGCACATGCATTGATGAATGAGAAGAACATGCCTCATCATTTCGGGGCTGAAGCTATAAATACAGCTGTGTACATTATGAATAGGACACCTACAGCTGAAGTGCATGATGTAACGCCTGAGGAAAAGTTTACAGGTACAAAGCCTGATTTGGCACACTTGAAAGTGTTTGGCTGAATAGCTTACGTGCATGTACCAGATGAGTTGCATAGGAAATTGGATCCTAAAGTAGAGAAATGTATTCTTGTGGGATATTCCCTTGAACAAAAGGGATACAGGTGCTACAATCCTACTACACGAGAATTACGAGTGAGCAGAGATGTAGTCTTTGATGAGATGAGCAATTGGTACAGTAATGCACATGGCACTATTGGGGCTGATGTAAAAGATGATGTGGTTCTACAAAATGTGAGGCCACAGTCACAGGTTTTGAGTGGACCACAAGAGTCCTCTTCTCGTGGCTCTGTTGAGAAGCCATGGAATGGTAGACTACGTACACAGGTTACTTCACCAGCAGGTACAGGGAATGTATCACGAAAAGAAAAGGAAAGGGTAGATGAACCTCCCTTTATGGCTGATGCATCATCAGGGTTTTCACATGTAGACATGGATTCAGATGGTTCTGAACAAAGTATTGATGAGGAATTTGGAATTTCGACTGTCAGGACACCTGGTGTAAGGAAAGTACAAGAAGATGCTAGAGGGCAAAGGAGTGACCCAGGACCGCGCAGATCTAACAGAGTCAGAAATCCAGTTCAGAAATTGACTTATGATGGGTATCTAGCTCATCACCAAGCCTACATCGCTAAGGTGATACAGGATGTGGAGCCCACATGTTTTGAGGATGCAGTTGGAAATGTGCATTGGGATGATGCAATGAATGAAGAGATGGCTGCATTGGAAGCAAACGACACATGGGAGCTGGTGCCATTGCCAAGTGGCAAGAAATCTATTGGCTGTAAATGGGTGTATAAAACTAAGCATAAGGCTGATGGTAACATTGAGCGTCACAAGGCAAGGCTGGTTGCAAAGGATTATGCACAGACGTATGGCATAGACTATGAGGAGACCTTTGCTCCAGTGGCAAAGATGACGACTGTGAGAGCTGTCATAGCAGTGGTTGCATCTAGAGGATGGATTATGCATCAAATGGATGTAAAGAATGCCTTCTTGAATGGTGAGTTGCAAGAGGAAGTGTATATGGATCAGCCACCTGGTTATGTCGATCCAGGTTACCCAGATTATGTATGTAGACTTCTCAAAGCTTTGTATGGTTTGAAGCAGGGCTCTAGAGCATGGTATGATAGGATTGCCAAGTATCTTGTCAGTATTGGGTTTAGGAGAGCTGATGCTGATCATTCACTCTATGTACGTGAGAGTGATGTGGGGATTGTGGTCATTACCATATATGTAGATGACCTTATTATTGTGGGTGACAATGCTATGGAGATTGACCATGTGAAGGGTCTTCTGAAACAAGAGTTTGAAATGAAAGATTTGGGCGAGTTGTGCTACTTTCTTGGCATTGAGGTGATCAGGACTCCAGAGGGGGTATGGATGTCACAGAGATAGTATGCTTTGGACATGTTGTCAAAGTATGGTATGGCTGATTGTAAGCCAATTTCTATTCCCTTGGATGTGAATGCAAAGCTGAGTGCAGAGAAGGGTGATGTTGTTGAGGATGTCAAGATGTACAGGAAGATTGTGGGTAGTCTAATCTACTTGACTATCACGAGGCCAGACTTGAGCTACACAGTAGTCTTGGAGAGTCAGTTCATGCAGCTTCTGAGGAAGCCACATTTGGATGGAGTACGACGCACACTTCGGTATGTGCAAGGGACTCTTGACTATGCATTGTTCTATGCAGCAGATGCCCCATTAGCATTGTATGGGTATACAGATGCAGATTGGGCAGGTAGCATAGTTGATAGGAGATCTACGAGTGGCTTCATGTTCTCTTTTGGGAGTGCTGTTGTTACATGGAGTAGCAAAAAGCAGCCTACGGTTGCTTTATCGAGCACAGAGGCCGAGTACAAAGGTGCAACAGTTGCGGTGTGCGAGGTAGCTTGGCTACGCACATTACTTGAGGACTTGGGAGTGCAGGTGGACCAGCAGATTGTCATTCATTGTGACAACCTCAGTAGAATGCAGCTAGCTAGGAACCTAGTGTTCTACGCCAGGACCAAGCACATAGAGGTCCATTACCACTACGTTCGAGAGCGAGTGTTGGAGGGCGACATCGACTTGGTCTACGTCAGCACAGAGGAGCAGATAGCGGATATCTTTACCAAGGCCCTCGGAGCTGAGAAGCTTCGACGTTTCCGGACTATGCTTGGACTCTGCGACATGCAGAGCTCGAGGGGGAGTGTTGAGATATCCAGCTCTACATCTTGAGTTGGCATCCACTACGGGTCTTAGCCGCTTACGGAATTTACTCACTGGCGCGTTAGGTGACCGACACGGAGGATCTCTGCCAATGATTCTACAGCTGGACTACACTTATAGTGCCAGCCTAGTACGCTTCTAGCACGTTCACACTTAGTGACCGCATGTACATATGTGCTACTTTTTCAGCTTTAGCACTTAGTCATTTTGTACTCTCTTTCTGTAAGAAGAAGAAGAAGCTTTCCATCTCTGTGTGCTTTGTGCTTGTCTTGTGTAGCTCTCTTGCATCCTCATTCTTTACAAGATCCCTGTTCTCCAAAGCTAAGTGAAATTGATCATATCCAGAATAAAGATCACCCATAGACTAAATTGACCTACCTACAAAATCCTAAGCAAATCCATCCACAATTGGGTCGGTACCCACATCGCGGATTGTTACCTTGTTAACAGGCTGCATATCTTGTATAAACCTTAAAGTATCATTTTTCTTCAGAACAGTGAACCATCGGTTAGAGTATGGCGCACATGATGGTTCCAAGATTCCCATGTGTATCTTCTTATTAAGCAAATTGATAAGCTTTGGCAAGTGAGCTTTAGGAACTGGAATAGGACGTAAGCTCCATGGCATGTGAGGAACAATGAATATAACCATAGGTGCAACAACACTTGGATCCACACACCCAATCTCACTTGGCTCAAAGGCAAAAGCTTTACCATGTTTTTCGAGCATACCTTAAAAACACTTGATTTCCTCTTCATTGAGAAAACCATCTTCTCCCACCTTAAGCTGCTGCAATGTCTCTTTAGTGAATTTGTGCCCAATGTTCTTAGGATTTCTGAGCATAGGCTGTTGAGAAGCTTCTTGAATTACTTCATCACTTCCCTCTGGTACAGGTGTAGCCACAGGTCTCACATTCTTTGCAACTGTCTTGTACTTCGTCTCTACCTGTGCTTCAACTTCTTTATCCAAGTCATCCTCAATATGCATAAGTGCCTCGTATATGTCGAGCTCTTCATTCATGTCCATTGAGTTCACTTTAACAACTTCACTTTCACTTTCAAACCTGTTCTGCTTGATATCCTCAAGCTCTGACATAGTATCAACATAAGAGATCTCTTCAAAGATTCCTGATATCACATCATCCGGTTCTAGCACATCACATCCCTGCAAGTCACTTTGAATGCTTGAAACATATTGTTTCTCCCATTTAGTTAAATCATTAAATTTCGTGTAAGCTACTGAACCCTCAGATGTCAACCATAGAAATCCTAAAGAGAAGGTTTCTGTTTGCGAGAACTTCTGCTCACTAGTTAGAAATTGAACCGCTTTCTTACCATCTCGGCTTCGAACCCTGGCATATGCCGAGCCATCATCCAGCACCTTAGTTTCCATCCGCACAGCCGTAATGTAGGGTTGTCCTAGAATCAATGGGTAGGAGGAATGCTTCTGTATAAAAAAGTTTTGCTCATCATAGACATCCCCAATAGTTACCTTAACATTCGTGCATGCACCGTAAACATCTCCAGGAAGCATGTTGGCAGCTCGAATTCGCCACCCGTGATCCACATCAATAGGCCACTTCCCCTTTTGGTGCAAATTCCTTTCCATGAGATTGTTTTCTAAACCATGGTCTATGAGAGATAAGACCAGCTCCTCAATGTCTCCAAGCTTTACCACTGTTTCTGTCGTTGCTCTTGCCCAATGAGTCCTCGAAAAGTGACTCTTGGGTATAACTTCTTCATCTTCACTGTCATTAAAATGCATGTTTCTTACCTCAGGTATAATCGGGCTGGGAACCACCACAGGCTTTGGCTCTTCTTCTTCAAGATCTGCTAAGTACTCTTCATAGTCTTCTAAAATTGCTTCAATGTGACGAACCACTTGGATTTTAACTGGATCTGACTCTTGATCACTCGTTACTTGCCGCTTTTTTTTAATAATGTGATGATCTCTTCCTTGAACTCGCGCTTAGCAATTCCAAGAATATCCTCCAAGATGAGCTCCACTTTACTATTTAGGATATGTTCTTCAAAAACGTTCTTCAAATATGGAGCCAGTTCAATATCAGACTTGAGTTTATATGAGGGCCCTTTAGGCTTACCTTACTTCTTGTCCTTCGGATCCTCTTCCATAACCACCTCAGGAGCAGGTTTAGGAGCTGGTCCTTCTTCTTTCTTATTGCTGGATCTCGTCGGCCTTCTTGACGCCCCAGCCACCTCTTCATCTCTTTTTGGCTTCTCCTCCACCATAGCTTCATAGCTTGAGCTTTAGCAATATAAGCATATACCGAGAGAGAATCCACTGGATCGGTCCACCCAGTGGTTTCTTGAATTGAATTTCCCACCTGTCGTAACTTCCCGTATGTTACCTTACCTGCTTCTGCTGTCTTTAGAGCATATGGCCACAACTGGCCCTTTGCACCTGTACCATCATCATCTTCCTTACCACAAACTTGCAGCCCATATGCAGCTGCTTCCACAAGGGCAACATTATGATGTATTTGCTCCACTATCTTCTTCATTCGGCCTCTACCAAAGTTCAAGCAGAGCAGTTCCCCTGTCGCCCTGAGATGAATCTTCTTGTCTTTCCAGAAAACCACATTCTTCTTATAAGCTTCATCAAACTCATTACACTTCTCACAAACCTATGGTCCTTACTATCGCACCACATGTATCGATCCCAATTTTTACATGGTGGTTGCTACTGCTTAGGCTCAGAAGTAGATGCCTTTGCAGCTAACCCTTCAAATTTAACAGTTTTAAAATTCAAATTTAGTTCTTGAATACCTTTAACGAGATCGTCAAGAACAGGCCCCTCCACTTTGGGTAATGTAGAGGACAGCTTCTCTTTAATCTCTTCTTCATCATCATCCAGTACCTCGATCACGATTTTCTTATCAGCCCGCTTCTGTCGTTTTACGATCATGTTCACCGCTTCAGATACTATTTTCCAATCTGATGTCAATCCCAATTCTCCCACCGGATCCTCCAATAATTGCATCAAATTCTTTTGTAGTCGCGGATCAGCAGCTTGAATAAACAATTCCACCTTTTGATCGTTCAAGGAACGTTGTTCTGCTGATGATAACTGATCAAACTTCTTTTCAAACTCTCGCAACAGTTCTCGTGCAGATAAATTTTTACCCTTCTTCTGCACCCACTTCGTAAAACTTTGTTTTGTCACCTGTTGAGAATCCTCCAGAAAATATTCCTCTTGCAGCGCCTTCTTAAAATCCTGCCAGTTCGGCCCTTGAGCCGCTTGAATTTCTTTAATCCGGGCCCTAAGTTCTAGCACTGCAATCAGATGAAATCCTTCCACTGAATCCTGGTCTTCAATACCATTATCTTCCGTAGACTGCTCATACAAATTTCAAAATTTTGAAATATCTCGGCCCTGAAACCGTTGCAGCTTTTCCGTAACATTTTGACGAGCTTTACGAATCCGCTCTTGCAAATTATGTTGCTGCTAGGTAGCCTCTTGCTGTTGCATGTATGCTGTTTCATCTGCTGCATGGCTGCTTCTTGTGGTGTGGACATATGCTTCAACAATTTTGCCACCCCTGCTCGATTTTGCATTGGGTTCACCAAGTGTCGAGGGATAAGTGTTCGAAACTTGAGCCAGGTCAGCACCGGGCTCTTAGCTGTGGAAAAATTGAGAGCGAAAAATTGTTGCACCGCACAATACGGCAACAATTAATTACTTTGTAATACTGTTGACCCACAAAACTTGCTTGAAAATTAGTAACATCGGCGAAACTCATACACAATCAAGAAGAAGTGTCGTTAACGACACCATTAAATAATGCTAATGACAGTTAAGGAGCTTAAACTCCCATTACAGATCACTCCGGCTGTTAACGGCTCCGCAATTCATCAAAAAGAAATAATTAGAATAATTTGTCTGTTGACGAGGAAAATCCTAACGTGTCGATTCTATCTGTTGGATTTTTCTTCAATCACTGTCTATGCCGACGAGTATTTCTTCTCCTATGACTGCTTACAAGCCCTTGTTGATCTCTCCTTGCCTAAGCCGACGAGAAAGAATCTCCTTGCTTGGATTGGAGAGTGAGAGAGAGAGAGCTCGCCCTTGCTTAGCTTGGAGATCGAGAGAGAGAGCTATCCCTTGCTTGTGTGCCAAGGACGAGCCGAAGCACCTTCTTGTCCAAACTCCAGAGAGAGAGCACGCCTTCCTTGCCTCTTTGCTTCCTTCATTGATGCCCTACCACTCGCTTCTTCTCTTGCCCATTTAAACGCTCGCATGCAAAAAGTTCTCTTTGCATGCAAAAAATTCGCCATTAATAGCTCTTTCCCCCCTTAGCAGTAGCGCTGGCGTCACTGCATAAGAATGCCCGTTGTTGTTGACGTCGCAGAGTTGGATTTCGGCAGCACGAAAACTCTCGCAACAGTGCCTTTATTTTTTTCCTTGGCTTCACACACCCCCTTAGTTTAGGCCACTTTAATTCTCAAGTGGGCGGCCTTTGGCTTAGTGAGCAGCCATTCTCCTTAGCTTGGGTGGGCGGCCCTTAAAGGGCACCCCATTTATCATACATATCGACTAGGCGGCCATTGATTACGACTTTGGGCGGCCTAAGCACTTTGCAAGGGCACCACATTTGGTATACATGCCGGCCAAGGCAATGCCAAGCACGACATCTCCGGGCAATTCTCAAAGGGCACCTGATTTAACATGCATATCGACTAAATCAAGACAAGCTTCCATAAAGGCACCACATTTGGCCAAAGGCATTGCCTAACATACACACCGACTATAGCATCGCCAAGCACAACATCTTTCTTCAGCGGTCCCCGTCGAGAAACCTCATCATGAAATTTGATGCTCGTATCAAGAGACGACCTTAAAAAGATTCCACTTAAGCATTTATTGTGCTCTCTCAAGAGCATCACATCCAGATTACATCTCAACCAAGGCACTGCTATCTTGAGCACTTATTCTACTGCATTCGAAACCCTGGTTGCCACTCAAGAACTCCCAGATGGCACTCCGACCGCGCCGACTAGAGTGGCACGGAACCGGCCCCCGGAGAATCTTTAACGGCCCATAACTTGCCAACCATAACTCCGATCTTTGATCTGAAAAGACTGACGTGCTTCGCAAATTGAGCACTTCACGCTCGTGCATTCATTCCATTTATGTCACCTAGACTGTAGTTGCCCAATCCGGTACGGATCTTCAAACTTTGAATTGCCATAACTTCTTCACCGTAGTGCCAATCGACGAGCCGTAAAGACAGCCTGGTAGAGCACTTCAAGCATTGCAGTTCTAGATCATAATCTTCCTTCTGTGCTCACTTCAAGCATAATCATTTTTGGCATTATTAAGGCATCTCTTGGCCTTTTTAACCGCATTTGACATACATTCATCATTGAACTTGTCCTGTTACCAGGCCTTAACTACTGTTCATTCATCATGTAGGCTTCAAACAACTTGATGTGCATTTTTCTAGCATCTTTCTTAGCATGGGAGCAAAGCTGCACGACACCGGTTTGCTAACTTAACCAATATTCTAGCTTTTTCTCCCCTGGCACTTCCCCATATTAAATGATTAGTTTAACATGAGACAATCATTTAGGAGAATTAGATATTTATTATTATGACATTACCTCTTCTTGAAATTATAGTCATTAGTCCTTTTTCCTAGCGGGTAGAGGATCCCTATGCTACCCTACGACATAGTACCACAATGGATGATTAGTCCATTTGGCGCTTGAGAGCCTGAGGCTGCCGCAAGCATGTCTGCACATAAGTCCTATCATCTTCCATAGTAGAGTGATAAGCTCTACTTGGTGTTCGGGAGATGTCGTCTCCGCAAACTTGATCTAAGCATGCATACTACTTCATTTTTGTGCACAATAAAGAAAAAGAGAGTCTTATAAGACAAAAATTCTGTTCATTTTTAACATTTGTACATTTGCTTACTCTTGGGAAGCATTGTAAGCATTGACAAGATTTAGGTTATCCTTTAATTGTATGCCTTGCATCCATCTAGCATCTTCAAAAGGATAATTCTTAAGATTAATAAGATATCGTTGGATAGTCTTACCGCCTCTTAGTACCTTGTCTTCATGTCGGAGAATGGATTCGGGCTACAACACCTCTTCTTGGTCCTCGATTTCGGGTGCGTCTTCAGTAGTTGGTTCTTGAGGTGGCTCTCCTTTGTAAGGCTTTGATAGGCTCACATGGAAAGCATTGTGTATGTGCCAATGGTTGGGCAACTTGAGTTGATAGGCCATCTCATTGATTGGCCTAAGAATTTGGAAGGGACCATAGTACCTTTTTGCTAACTTAGCATAGTACTTTTGGTGTCCCGTAGGATTCTTGCCCGTCGTGTGCCTTAATCAAGCCTTGGGAAATTTGAGTAAGACCCAATCATTTTCTTTAAAGGCTTGGGCTCTTTTGTGCTTGTCAACAGCACTCGTTTTCCTTTGCTGTGAGATAGAGATAGCATCCTTAATCTTTTGGAAAGATTTTTGTAGGTCTGGGCTATACTCATCTGCAGAAAGATCTTCCCATGTACCTTAAGTAGAAAGGGAATTTTTTATCTTCCCTCAATTACCTCAAAAGGTGATTTTGCCCGTGGAAGTATGTACAGTGTTATTGTAGGCATACTCCACTAAGGGGAAGTACTTCTCCCAAGGGGATCTTTGATCTACTTCCATTACATAGGCTTTTAGTGGATCGAGAATTGTTAGGTTAGCTATTTCACTTTGGCCATCCGTTTGTGGGTGATAGGCCAAAAAGAAGGTTAGCCTTGTTCCTAAATTCTCAAAGAGACCCTTCCAGAAATTACTGGTCATTCTAGGATCTCTATCCAACACTATGGACATTCGCAAGCCATGGTACTTGAAGATTTGTGAAATCAAGAGGGTTGCCATTTGATGGGCTTTGATAGTCTTTTTGACAGGTATAAAATGAGCTTGTTTACTGAACCTGTCTACTATCGTCCATATTCTCGTATTCCCTTGGATAGACTTAGGCAATCTAAAAATACAATCCATGGATATGCTCTCTAGGGATTTGCAAAGGTTGAAGCAATCCAAGTTGCTTCCCTCTATCAAACTTCGTCTTTTGGCATACCACACATTTAGAAACATACTCTTGTATGTTTGCTTTAATGGTAGGCCAATAGAAATACGTTTCAATCCCCTTTAGGGTAGACTGAATCCCTCTATGTCCTGCATAAGGAGGATCATGAGATTTATACATTACTTTCTCACATAGTGGTCTAGTAACGCATAGTCTATTGCCGTAGAGAAGATAACCATCTTGTAAAGTAAATGGTTCCTCTTTCTTCCCTAGTGCAAGGGCTGAAATCACATCTCTAAAATTGGGATCAGTAGCATACTCATCTATCATAGAAGATAGATCATTGTGAGTTGCTATGGAAACTGCATTTACTCTTGGCCATCTTGAGAGTGCATCGGCTACTTGATTATGCTTGCTAGCAACGTGAGCAATATGAAAATGAAATTGCGAAAGGAAATTTTCCCACCTCATTTGTTTGTCAGAGAGCTTAATCTGCATCATGAAGTACTTAAGACTTTGGTGATCCGTTCGTAGAATGAAAGGAGTCCCCAATAAATAGTGCTTCCATGAGTCTAAGGCATGTAGAAATGCAAGGAGTGTCTTTTCATATATGCCTAGAGCTTGATCAACAAGGTCGAGCCTTCGACTTTCATAGCCTATGGCGTGCCCTTCTTGAAGCAAATTAGCTCCAAGGCAATCACCACAAGCATCACATTGGACCTCAAATGGCTTTGAGAGATTCGGTAGTGTAAGCACAGGTTGAGAGATAAGCTTTTCAAAAGCATTGCTCTCCTTGGCAGACGATGTGTACCTAATGTTTTTCTTTATTAGGTCATGTAATGGTTCTGCTATTAGTAAGAAATTTTCTATGAAGCGTCTATATTATGCACACATACCTATAAAGCTTCTTCATTCATGAAGATTCCTTGATTTAGGCCATCCTTTTATTACCTCTAACTTTGATGGATCCATTTGGATGCCATCTTGAGAGATAATGTGACCTAAATATTGAATCTCTTGTAAGAAAAATTCACTTTTCTTTTTATTAACATAAAGTTTATTCTCTCTTAGAACTTGAAATATTACCTGGAGTTGTTGCTTGTGTTCGTCTAATGAATTAGAGTAGATGATGATATCATCAAATAACACTCCAGTAAAGGTTCGGTGAGGCCTGAATAGCTTCTCCATCAGGCGGTTGAATGTGGCTGGTGCATTGGTCAAGCCAAAAGGCATGACAATGTATTCGTAAAGAACAAATGTAGTGCGAAATGCGGTCTTTACAATGTCTTGATCAACTATCCTTATTTGATGATAGCCACTTTTTAGGTCAATCCTACTGAAGTAGGCGGACCCTTGTAGCTTATCAAATAGGTCTTCTACTAGTGGAATGGGATTTTTTTTGCACTAGTAGCACAAGAAAAAAAAATGGAGATGAGCTAGGCCTAACCATGCCCTTCTCAACTAACTCATGCACTTGCCGCATAATCTCCTTTTGTTGAGCTTGAGAAACTCTATAAGAAGGTTTGTTAGGCGGTGAACTTCCTGGAAGAAGTTCAACTGCATGGTCATCATTGCCTCGTTTAGGAGGTATCTCATAAGGGATGTCGTCAATAAAGACATCTTGAAACCCCTTGAGAAAATTGGATAACTCTAATTCCTTTTGATTTTGTATATTTTCTTTTGCTAAAACATTAGGTTCATTTTGAGAGTCTTTAACAAAAATCAGTACACGGAAATAGAGCTCTTTGTTGACATGTTGAAAGCTTGTGTTTGTACGATGGGTATAGTGTTACCCATTTCCTTAGCATCTATATACGTATCTTTTTCCATGAACTTAAAGGAGATTCTCCTTCTAGGGAATTTAACATTTGCAGCCATGCGATCAAACCATGGTGCCCCTAGGATTACATCGTCATGCTTGAGAGGAGAAATAAAGAAGTCCTCTTTGTCCACATAGCTTTGGACATGGAGCCTCAATTTCCCGATTAAGGGAGGGACTGAAGCTTCTTGCCCCTTGAAAGTACCGTCTACGGGTAGGATATCTCCCATCTCGTAGGCTTGTATGCCTAGCTTGGTGGCCAACTCTATAGATATAAAATCGTGAGTAGAACCAGGGTCAAAGAGAATAAAAGCATCATCTTCTCTTGCTTTTTCCCAAGCATGGAATAGAGGAGATCCTTTGTGGTGAATTTCCTCCTCTTGGATTTCGACCAAGGTAGCTCTAGGAGGTTCATGATGGGTGTTCTTTTGGGGATAAGCACGGTACGCATGCCCTTGCTCGCCGCACTTGAAACAACGGTTATCCTTGTGATAACGCTCAAGCTCTTCATGAGAGAGTTTATTTTTGTCTTTATAAACTCCCTTCTCTTTAGCTTTGTTGGAGTTGTCCTTAGGAGACTTTTGGACATTGTCCTTCCCCTTAGGCTCATTCAAACCCTTGTTTTCCGTGGGCTTAGAATTTCTTTTAGCCCCCGTTTGGAAATTGATTCGAGAGGCCACCATAGTATGGTGTATAACCGCCAATATGGTGCGTGGCCTTTGGTTGTTGACATACTCCTCCCTTTCTTCAGTTAAGAGCGCACAAAATTGTTGCTTTTGCTCTCCAAAATCCAACTTTTTGAAGACAATGGCTTTGAGTTGTAGGTCCCAAAACTTGTCTACATATTTGTGAATGGATTCATAGCGAGAGAGCTTCAAGCTTCGCCATTCGGTGAGTACTTTGTCTTTGGCATCGGTGGCCAAAAACTGCTTCATAATGGAAGCTCTTAAAGCTTTCCATGTTCATGGAGCTTCACCGTTGGCCCATAGGCTAGACCACCATTGCCTTGTAGAATTTTGAAAGTGCATAGCTACATGGTGTAGCTTAGAGGACTCCGTGAAGCCCTCATCTCCAAACACCGCATTGAATTGTTGGGTAAAGGCCAAGACTTTGTCCGTAGCACCAAAAGTGACATCGTAGGTAAGGAAAGAGATGCTCTTCCCTCCCTCTTTGAACTTCTTGAGCTTGGGTGACCTCTTCCACGCGGCATAGGATTTCCTATGGCCTCTTCTTTTTGACAGTTCAAAGGTTGCACCATCAGTTTCTTTAGAAGATGAAGAATTTGAGGAAGATGGATAAGAGGGTGACCTCTTTCTCGCCTTTTTCTTGCCTTGATCTTCGTTGTGTTCACCATCACTTTCATAAGAGGAAGAGGACGAAGAAGATGGAGAAGAGAGTGTCCTATTTCTGGCCTTTTTCTTCTCTTGCTTTTTGTCATCCTTTTTTGAAGTATGGTGTGGAGAAGTACACGATGGTCTTTTCCATTTTGGAGGCGATGGAGAGCGTTTAGCCCGCCGTCTTTGTGGAGCCATCTCCGTCGAGGTGGCGGGAAGCTCGCTTCTTTGTCATTTCTTTGGTGGAGGCTCTTGAGTGCTCCTTTGAGAAGGAGATGCGTCATCAAGGAGAAAATTTCTGAGCCCTTCATAGGGATCCTCTTCTTCTTCCCAAATCGGAGAGAGACCTCTTTTGAAAGTCTTGATATGAGGCTTCCTAGGTGCTCTCTCGTCATGGTGGGGAGCTTGGAGAATCCCATGAGCACAAAGCTGCCGTTGCACTTCACTTTGGAGGGATGGATTGTCCATGACTTGTTGAAGCCTAGAAACAAGATAGTTAACAAGCATCAGTGCATCATTAGTAGCTTGCTCATTAGAAAAATCAAAGTTATCAACATTAATTTCACTCTCTTTACTATTGTCAGCATTCTAACAACTTTTAGGTGTAAACTTTTTAGGTCCACTTTGGCACTACAAGCCCTAGTTGGTACTCCTCTTTACCCCTTTAGAAAAAGCACCCAAGCTACTGTACCCGTGGCTCGAATACCATTAATTGCAAGGAATAGAAGCGAGGGTTGTTCAACACCAATACAGCACTGGCTCCTGTCAAGCTCTCGGGGAGGTCACCTAATAAAAATGTAAGCTATCACGTGAGTTCAATAGAAGGGTATTTAAAGTTCTTAAAACTTACAGAAATATATATACATAAGGGTATTATTTTTTCAAATTTGAAAAAAACTTACAGAATTTAAAAGAAAAGGGTACATTATATTCATAACAAAATTCACAGATAAGGGGTTTTACAAACATGTCTTGAACGCACGTGATATGGTAGTTTTACACATAGTGAACCCCCCGAGGTCAAGCTTCTAATAGCTCAATAGTGGTTAAGCCATAGGCAATCCTCGTAGGACTCCACTATTAAGACCATAGCGCTCGATGGTGATGACCCATTAACTGCACAAAGGCAGGCGCACTGCAAGGCTGAAAAATCCCTATTCTACTTACTCACATGCAATTAATAGTACCAACCATTTGTAGCTAGCTTGAGGACCTCCCTTCTTGAGCAAGAAAAGAGAAACCTTGTCCTCTGACACCAATGTAACATTAAATGGCCTAGTAACTTGTGTGTAGTGGAAAATAGCATGAACATAGTGAGCATTTCATTAGAATAGCTTCCTAATGAGAATTACAAGAGTGCTTGGGTGGAGAGAGCAACAAAAACCATAACACCTAGTTAGATAGCATGAACAATACTTCAAAAGAGAGAGAAATTAAGCAATTGACAACAATTGAGGACCGGATTTGCATAGAGCCGGTCCCCCCTCAAAAAGGCTTTGTATTATGTTTCTCCCACCAAAGAGATATTTTACAATACAATTTCTTGTGTTCCTTCAATACTAGCTAGTGCAATGAAGATGGAAACTTCATGCACTCAGCAAAAAACTTATCAAACACAACATCAATTCCCTCATGGTCTCAGACCCAAGACCTCACACACCTTCGAAGATGGTGAGAGCTAGCGGGGTATGAGAGTAGATTGAGAGGAAGAAGGAGTATTCTTACGGGAAAGATGTACATCTCCTCACATAATCACTCATATTAGCATAGCTTAGCTTAGTAATTAGCATGGTAGAAGAGATGAGCATGCATTGAAGCTTGTCTCTTGGTTGGATTTGCATCACAAAGCCAAGAGTTTTTGGTGTAGGCCTTCCTTCTCACAAGCTTGGAGTAGGTGATAAGCTTTCCATTAAAGCTTGAGAAGGAGAGAGAGTATTCTTTGCTTCACTCATGAGATTGTGTGAGTGTGTAGGTGATAATGCCTTTGAAAAATCAGCCCCCCCTTTCTCTCTTGGTTGACCCCTCTTGCTATTTGCTCTTGCTAGCATCCTATTGGACCTCCCCCTTGGGGAGGTCACCTAATAAAAATGTAACCTATCACATGAGTTCAACAAAAGGGTATTTAAAGTTCTTGAAACTTACAAAAAATATATATAGGTGAAAGCATGTTAACTTGTCATGCTTTTTCATGTCCCGGACAATGCTAACTAGCACAATTGTGGCATATGCTAACTAGTACAATAACTTGAGCTACATCTCCTAGATCTATGACATATGATATATCAGTAGAAAGCACTTGAAACAAGGAATCCAAATGTACAACCTCCAAAAAATTTTGATATTATTTGTAAAAAATTTACCGGACGCCCAACTTTTCGAAGATGTGCTAACTTGAAACTGCTAACTAGCACAAAAAGTGCGACAGGTTAACATGCTTTCACCCATATACAACGGTATTATTTTTAAAAATTTTTAAAAATCTTACAGATTTTAAAAGAAAAGGGTACATTATATTCTTAACAAAATTCACAGATAAGGGGTTTTACAAACATGTCTTGAACTCACGTGATATGGTAGTTTTACACATAGTGAACCCCCGGAGACCTCCCCAGGCTTAGCCAATGGTAATTAAGCAGCATAAGTGATAGCCTTCTGATATGTGTCCCCCTTTTGTGAGAGCTTTAGGTAATTAATAAATGCAACTAAACTCTCATTGGACCCCTTTGCCTCCTAGCCAATAGGAATCAGGCAAGCCATTGGGCTGTTGAATGCTCATTGGACCCCTTGGGAGACTGTCCAATAGCCTTCTAGAGAGCTTAAATCTTATTGGTTCTTTTATTAAGTGTTTTTAAATTAATTAAACTAGATTTACTCTAGCCTAATTCTCATTGGTCCACCTCCAACGCCATCCAATAGGATTTGAGTACACCTTGTGGGCATCTGGGCTAGGGAGCTGACATGTGTCCCTCATTCCCTTTGTGTAAAGGGATCTTGTGTGTGTGTGTGTGTATTTTTTTTTTTTTTTTTTCTCTCTCTCGTCCCCTACTTGCAAGGCTCGCCCCCTCATATGTAGGGATGGATGAAGGCTTTTGGGGCGCACACAAAGCATCCAATTTCCCTAATGTTTGACCTTTGGACACAACCTTTGAATTTTGGAACCTTAGCATGTTGGAAGTCTTAATGGGCTGAATTTTAGGGTCTTTTAAGCCCATTGGTGCACATAGCTCTTTTGCAAATGGCCCCCCCTTTGGATCCCTATTTTCCCTCCTTTGGATTCCTAAGTGGCCGGTCTGCTAACTTAACCAATATTCTGCTTTTTTTCCCCTGGCACTTTCCCATATTAAATGATCAGTTTAACATGAGAAAATCATTTAGGAGAATTAGATACTGATTATTATGACTCTCTCTCTCTCTCTCTCTCTCTCACACACACACACACACACACACACACACACACACACACATTGTATATTTGAGAGAGAGAGAGAGAGAGAGAGAGAGAGAGAGAGCACATGCATAAACAAAACACACACATACACACACACATGCATAAACAAAGAATGCATACACGCACACATTGAGAGAGGAAAAGAGGGAGGAAGAGAGAGAGAGAGAGAGAGAGAGAGAGAGAGAGAGAGAATGAGAGAGAGAAAGATATAAAACAAAGAGAAAGAGAGGGAGAGAGAGAGAGAGAGAGAGAGGAGAAAACAAAGAGAAAGAGAGAGAACCAGAGAGAGAGAGGGGGGGGGGAGAAGACGAAAGAGAGAGGTAAGGGGAGAAAACACAGAGAGAGAGAGAGAGAGAGAGAGAGAGGGAGAGAGAGAGAGAGATTTTAGGTTAAGATTTAAATTAGATTAGGTTATATTATATTTAGATTTATGTTTATGTTGAGTTTAAAATTAGGTTAGATTTAGATTTATGCCAGATTAAGATTATGTTAGATTTAAAATTAGGAAAGTATTAAGAATTAGCTAGCTATGTTAGATTTAAGTTAGATTACATTTAGGTTTAGGATTTAAGATTGGATTAGATTTAGATTTATGTTGAGTTTAATATTAAATTAGATTTAGATTTAAGATTAAAACAAGATTTAAAATTAACTAGATTAAATTTAGATTTAAGTTAGATTAACTAGATTTAAGTTAGATTACTTTTAGGTTTAGGTTAGATTTAAGATTAGATTAGATTTAGGTTTATTTTGAGTTTAACATTAGATTAGATCTAGATTTATGTTCGATTTAAGATTATATTAGATTTAGGTTAGATTTTAGTGCATGTCAATGAAAGTGCGCTTTGCCCAAAGAGCAAACACTAGTTACACAACAATATGTATATTCCCATCAGAATCTAACACCTATTAACTCTCACACTAACCATATTCAATTAGCCGCGAATCACCACATGTTCAATTAGGTTAGATTTAAGATTAGATTTTGGATTGAGGTTTTATATTAGAGTCTACCTTCGGGATTACGGTAAAAAAATTAGAGTTAGACGAACGGTGATCCCTCTCTTCCTCTCTATGGATGTGACCTTAAGTTGGAAAGCTTTCAACGACATGATACTCAAATTGGAGGCCAACATGTAATCTACTAAGTAATCCCTCGAACAAAGATCTACTGTGAAGAGATGTTAAGATGCTGTGAAATGCTACAGCTAGAGAAGAGGCAAAGGGGTTTTGTCCACTACATGCAGTATCATATAGACGTGGGTGTGTAGATTTCTCGTACCCACAAATATAGGCATTGACCAATAAAGATGAGATTATAACCCGGGGGTTCTGATCTCCGTGTACCTCTAGACTGACGTGTGGGGGGAATGGACATGACTAGAGAATGTGAGGTAGTTTACAGTGTGAACAAAGAGAGAGAAAGAGAGAAAAGAGAGAGATAAAAGACGGAGGATGCCAATAGAAGATTAAATTTATGGCCAGGTTATAAGGTTTTTACCCTCATTATGAGTAGTGACGAGGATGTGGCGCCGTCCAACCGAAACACCTATCTCTCAACAAGGATCTTATTCCTTGTAATCAATACAAGCATGCCGTGCAACGGACAAGACACATTTCTTTGCCGCACGTTTGTGAATTTGGCGAGATTGATCTATCTATTATAGATTGAGTTGTTGCCAATTATAACTCGTCGGACTTTGACGCTGGCCAACAGGTAGCAATCTTGCAACCCAATAGACGTGCTTGCAGGTGCTTTGGTCAAGCAGCATACGTGAGGCCACAAGATGTAGCCTCTGACAGCTCGGAGGATGATCATGCAGACCACATTCCCAACGAGGCAATGTTTGAGCCCGAGATCGATGAAATGATCGAGACGATCATGGATTCAGAAAGGCTTATCTATGATGATATGAAAAGTGAAGCTGATACGCCATTGTATGATGGAGCATGTGTGTTTAAATTGAAGGCGCTCTTGGTTCTCTCAACATGCAGGCAAAGTTTGGATGGGGTGACACTAGCATCACAAGGGCTTTTCAGGTGATCTATTACAATGTGTTTACTTTAATAAAAAACTCTAGATGTATAATGACCTGATAGATTACTTACACAATTGTACCGCAATTTTTTCGCTGTGTAGATTGCTCAAAGAGCACATACTACCAGCTAATAATGTGATACCAGATTCCAGAGAGGAAGCAAGAAAGATGTTGTGAAACTTGGGGATGGATTACAGTTTGATTCACGCTTGTCCTAAAGATTGCATTCTTTTTAGAGGGCAATACATAGACATGGAGAAGTGTCCGAAATGTGATTCCAAGAGATATCGATTAGATATCCACGGAACAAAAATTCCACAAAAAGTTTTGCGACATTTTCCTCTGCTTCCTCGCATCAATCATTTCTTTGAATTTAAGTCCATGGCCACCCTAGAATCATGGCATGAGGAGAATAAATCTTTGGATGGTGTGCTACGGATTCCTGCAGGTTGCGCAGCCTGGAAACATATAGACGAAACATGGTCGGATTTTGTCGAGGAAGCTCGAAATTTGTGCCTAGGCCTGGCTATGGATGGCGTAAATCCATTTGGTCAAAGATCGACATCTTACAGTGTATGGTCCATTGTCATCGTCAACTACAACATTCCCCTATGGTTGACTACCAAGAAGGGGCACCTATGGCTAAGCTTGATTGTGCCGGGGTGGTATAAAGTGAAGAATATGGATGTGTATCTTCGTCCACTATTGGAAGAGCTACAACTCTATGGATTGACATAGAAGTGGTGGATATGAGCCGACACACAGGTCGACAGAATGCTTTGATCAGAGGCATTCTAATGTGGACCATGCATGACTATCCCGAACTAAGAGAATGCTCATGTGATTTACACTCAAAATCAAACACTATAAATCTTCTCAAGCATATCTATTGTCATGTATATACGTGCAGGACTTCAAACAAGCGGATACAGAGCATGTGTCACATGTGGACCTAGACTGAATGCACATCGGGTGCCCTCATTGAAGAAGAAAATCTACGAAGGTCATCAAGCATACCTTCCAAAGAATCATGTGTTACGCGATGGCTTTTTGAGAAGAAAGCCACCGAGGATGTCTACACAAGCATGGTTAGAGCAGAAGGAGATGTGTGATGACGGTTTGCCCCCCAGGGATGAAGAGACTCTCTCTATGGTACGAGTTACCATATTGGCCCCGACTCATGATCAATCACTTGCTCGATCCAATGCACATATTCAAGAATGTGGGTAATCTGCTTTGGGACCATCTGACCGGTAATAAAGATACTTTGGGATCCAGGGTTGACCTTAGAAATGTGGATCGTATGGAGAAATATTGGCCGCAGACTATCATGGATGATTGAGAGTCAGTCGCTGCCTGCATCATCGCCCATGTCATCGCCTACATCATCGCTAGAAGGCTCTAGAAGAATCTAGAAGGATCTAAAAGATTCTAGAAGTTCTAAGAGTATCAAGGAGATTCTAGAAGTTTCTAGAAGCATGGAGAAGATTCCGGAAGAATCTATAAGTTTTTGGAAAGCTCTAGAAAGTTGAAGAAGGATTCAGAAGGTTCTAGAAGAACTAGAAGGATCAAGAAGGTTCTAGAAGATTCTAACCTCCTCAAAAAGAACCTAGAAATTCCTAACCTCCTCAAGCAACCTCCTCAAGCACTAGTATAAATAGGGGTCTTGGGCCACAAGCCCCTCAGTCTTGCCAACACCAGTTGTGAGCCTCCTATGAGAAAATCCCTCTTCTAGTTCTTATGTTCAAGTCTTGTCATTGCAATCAAGCCTTGTCTTGTACTCAAGTCATGTAATCCAAGTCTTGTATCTAGCTCTCTTAATAAAGTATTAAATCTAGTAATCAATATTAATCTTATCATCAAATCCAAGTTCTTGTACATTGTGAGCACCTCCTCTTGATCTCTTCTAGCTCTATACGCGCTCATAACAGTTTGGCAAGACTATCATCTGTTAATCTTCTCAAGCCATCATGGAGCCGATGATGGAAGGTGTCATCAACGCATTGCAAAGCATCCAAAAGCTCAGTTACAAGAACTTTGCGAGAGTAACGCTCAACTTCAAGCAGGGCAACCCATAATCTTGGGCAACTTCAAGCAGGGCAACCCATAATCTTGGGACCAGTGTTCAACGTCAAATTCAAGAGCTTCAAGAGACAAGCACACATCAAGCACAAGCTGCAAGATCTAGCTATTCTCAACAACATAAGAAGGAGTCGAAGGTCAGCATGCCTGAAAAATTTGATGGGACTAGATCAAAGTTGAGAGGTTTTCTCCAACAAGTGCGTCTCTTCATTCGAATGCAATGAGAGCGTTATCCAGATGATGCCTCTCAAGTAGGCCTTATTGGGACCCTCCTCTCGGGTACGGCTCTCTCCTGGTTTGCTCCCTTACTTGAAAAAGAATCTCCTCTTCTTCATGACTTTGAAGCTTTTGTGTGGGAGTTCTCTACAATCTTTGGGGATACTGATAGAGCAAGGGTTGCTGAAACCAAAGTTAGAAATCTCCGCCAAGGATCAAGACCTACATCCGTCTATGCATCCGAATTTCAACAGCTCACTTGTGATCTGACTTGGCATGAGGAATATTTCATTAGCCAATTTTGGTGGGGAATAAAGGATGACATAAAAGATCTTTTATTGACTATGCGAAAGGCTCAAACACTAAGCGAGTTCATCTCTCAAGCAATAGAATATGATAATCGACTATTTGAGAGGAGACAAGAGAGGCGTCTTGGGGCACCACTATGACCCCAAATAGAAGTGACACATAATGGATACACACCTCAAGCATTGAGCCCATGCAAATTGATTCAGCACGGTTTCAACCTCTCTCAGCCTAGGAGAAGCAAAGGCGACGCATTAATGGCTTATGTATGTATTGTGGAGAGCAGGGGCACATAGTTCAATAGTGTCCAAGGAAGAGAAGTATGAAGTTTCATGGTGCAATGGCCTCAACGTGTTCGGAAAACATGGACGTCCAACCCAATAGAGACCGACCGGTTGGACAAAAGACAAGCAAAAAAAGGTCTCTTTCTTCCCGCTGATTCCACTTCAAGTTTTATGCTACCAGTCAAGATCCATATGCCGCGTAGGCACATGGATTGTGAAGCATTACTAGATTCAAGCGCAACAGCGTGCTTCATGGACAAAGAATTTGCAAAAGAAGAAGGCATACCACTTATGGAGAAGTCTAATCTAGCAACTGCAGAAGTCATTGATGGTCGTCCCCTCGCTTCAGGGAATGTCAGGTATGAAACTCTCCCCATAGAAGTAACATTGCAGGAGCCTGTTTCAAGAATAGCGTTCAATATTATACAAAGCCCAAGCAGTCCAATTGTTATATATCTTGGAGCCAAGGTCTTCATGCATGCAGCCAAAAAGTATCCAACTTTCCTGATATTTGCAACACCAATGGACACGTCGACAACAAAAATCATGGAGGCATTGCCATGTTAATATCAAGATTACAATGATTTTTTTGAGAAGAAGAACGCAGACCTCTTACTAGAGCATCGACCCTATGATTGTGCTATCGAGCTTCAGGAGGGAAGCCAACCCCCTTTGGGCCCAATATACAAGCTATCTCAAGATGAATTGGTAGAATTACAGAAAAATATTGATGAGAATCTTGCTAAGGGGTTCATATGGCATTCAAAGTCCCCAACAGGAGCTCCAATACGCTTTGTAAAAAAGAAGGACGGAACTCTCCAGATGTGCGTGGATTATAGGGGCCTAAACAAGATCACCGTCAAGAATCGCTATCCCCTTCCCTTGATCCCAGAGCTTCTTGAGCACCTTGGCAAGGCCAAAATATTTACAAAAATAGATCTTCGTGGTGCTTACAAGCTAGTTAGAATCAAAGAAGGTGATGAATGGAAGACAACCTTTCGGACAAGGTATGGCCACTTTGAATATACCGTCATGCCATTTGGTCTCACAAATGCCCCAACTGTTTTTCAACATTTAATGAATGATATCTTTTGGGAGTATTTGGATTATTTTGTGGTAATATATTTGGATGATATCTTGATATTTTCCAAGGATCAAGAAGAGAATGAGCACCATGTACGACTAGTGCTTGAAAAGCTTCGTGCATCAGGGTTATATGCAAAGTTGGAGAAGTGCTCTTTTCATCAATCTAAGGTGGAATTTCTTGGTTATGTAATTTTTGAAAAGAGAATCTCCATGGATCCAAAGAAGGTTCAAACCATCCTTGATTGGGAGACACCCACCTCGATAAGAGATGTTCAATGTTTCCTCGGATTTGCAAATTTTTATCATATGTTTATAAAAGGATACTCCAAGGTGGTTACAGCACTCACAAGGTTGACATGCCATAATAAGTTTGTCTGGGACTCAGAGGCCGCGAAAGCATTTCAGAATCTCAAGAAAGCTTTCACAACCGCACCCATTCTAATTCACGCAAATCTTACAAAGCCTTTCATCCTAGAAACAGACGCTTCAGATTTTGCCCTTGGTGCTATTCTATCCCAAGTAGGAGAGGATGGTTGAGTACATCTAGTGGCTTTTCATTCCCGCAAGTTCTTAGCTGCAGAAATCAATTATGAAATCCATGACAAAGAGCTCTTAGCAATCATCGACTCCTTCGACACTTGGCGTCACCTACTTGAAGGAGCTCCTCATAAGATCGCTGTCTATATAGATCACAAGAATTTGGAATACTTCATGACATCCCGCATCTTGAATTGTCGCCAAGCCAGGTGGAGTGGTATCCTATCAAGGTTTGATTTTCTTATCTCTTATAAACCTGGCCGTCAACAAGCTAAGCCAGATGCCTTATCAAGAAGATCCTACCTTGCACCTAGAGAAGGCGACACAGCATTTGATCAACAAGAGTCAGTGATTTTGAAACCTGAGCAGCTTAAGCTAAGCACCACCATGAGCCAAGCTCCTGAAGATTCTACTTTTCTTTCTAAGGTGAAGACGCAAATTGCCAAAGACCCACTTGCTCATAATATTAGACAACAACTACAAGGACAAGAGGTTAATGAGGAATTTCAAGAAATTGATGGACTAATTTACTATAAGGGTCTTCTCTATATTCCGCTAGGACCAACACGCGTGGAGGTACTTCAGCAACGACATGATCTTCCATCAGCAGGGCATTTTGGGGTTAATAAGACAATTGAGCTTCTCTCCCGTGACTTTTGGTGGCTTCAAATATGGAAGCTTGTCAAGGAGTATGTAGGCACTTGTGACACTTGCAATAGATCAAAGGCCCCTCGTCATCGTCCTCATGGGTTACTCCATCCCTTGCCCATTCCAACCAAACCATGGTCATCCATCTCCATGGATTTCATTGTAGAGCTACCCTTGTCACAAGGATTTGTCTCCATTTTAGTAGTCGTGGATCGGTTTACAAAAATGGCACACTTCATTCCAACCACTAAAACCATCACCAACAAAGGTACGGCCAAACTCTTTCTACAACATATCTATTGTTATCACAGATTACCGGATGACATAGTTTCTGATCGAGGCCCACAATTCATCTTTAGCTTTTGGAAAAGCTACTCGAAGTACAAATCAACCTTTCCTCAGCCAATCACCCACAAAGTGATGGACAAACAGAGAGAGTAAATCAAGTTTTGGAACAGTATCTCCGCTGTACTATCAATTATCACTATGATAATTGGATCGAGCTCCTACCGCTAGCAGAATTCTCCTAATAACAGTTTTCATGCCTCCACATGTCATACTCCATTCTGTGCTAATTATGGTCAACATCCCAAACAGGATATCCACAGACACTATCAAGTCAAGAATCCAGCTACTATTCATCTTACACAACAATTATTTGCAATTCACAAAGAACTTACAATTCATAACAAGGAAGCTCAATCCAAGTATAAGAAAAGTGCAGATCTCCATCGCATGCAGCATCCAAAATACAAAGAAGGGGATAAAGTGTGGCTCCTTCGACGTGATCTGTGTTCATCTCGTCCCTGTCAAAAGCTTGATTATCAAAGGCTTGGCCCATTTAAAATTATCCGTCAAGTCAATCCAGTCACCTATCAACTCCGATTGACCTCATCCATGAAAATCCATCCGGTCTTTCATGTCTCAGTCCTAGAACCTTGTCACACATCTAAGATCCTGGAAGGAGCCCTACAACCACCTCCTTTGGTTGAGATTCAAGGACATGACGAATATGAGGTCGAGAAAGTCCTAGATTCTCGAGTTTTGCATGGCAAGTTACAGTACTTGGTGCATTGGAAAGGCTATGATGTTAGTGAACGGACCTGGGAACTAGCACACAATCTACAACATGCATCTATCAAAGTTCAAGAGTTCCATCAACAACATCCATGGAAGCCCAACTCAAGGAACACCACTGCTCCTCGTGGAACTCATCGCTAGAGGAGAGGGTAATGTCACGGATGCTTGAGAGTCAGTCGTTGCCTGCATCATCACCCATGTCATCGCCTACATCATCGTTAGAAGGCTCTAGAAGAATCTAGAAGGATCTAGAAGATTCTAAAAGTATCAAGGAGATTCTAGAAGTGTCTAGAATCATGGAGAAGATTCCGAAAGAATCTAGAAGTTTCTCGAAAGCTCTAGAAAGTTGAAGAAGGATATAGAAGGTTCTAGAAGAACTAGAAGGATCAAGAAGGTTCTAGAAGATTCTAGCCTCCTCAAAAAGAACCTAGAAAGTCCTAACCTCCTCAAGTAACCTCCTCAAGCACTAGTATAAATAGGGGTCTTGGGCCACAAGCCCCTCAGTCTTGCCAACACTAGTTGTGAGCCTCCTATGAGGAAATCCCTCTTCTAGTTCTTATGTTCAAGTCTTGTCCTTGCAATCAAGCCTTGTCTTGTACTCAAGTCATGTAATCCAAGTCTTGTATCTAGCTCTCTTAATAAAGTATTAAGTCTTGTAATCAATATTAAGCTTATCATTAAATCCAAGTTCTTGTACATTATGAGCGCCTCCTCTTGCTCTCTTCTAGCTCTATACACGCTCATAACACAGACATCATCCGATGGATCAATAAAACTCCCTAAAGTGCCATGGATTTTCACTGGAGCCCAAGAACGCACAGTAAAAGAGACCATGCGATCTGTGCGGATCCCCACTGGTGTAATGCACTCGCTCTGAACGTATTTTACTAAAGAAGGAAAGCTTACCGGCTTGAAGTCACACGACTGGCATAAAATGTGTCAGGTATGTTTGAAGTGAAATATATCATAGTGGGAATTGTGTAACAAAATTTGTGTATGGACTTTAATATCATTTCTACACGTGTTTTGCAGTTTATTTTACTGGTGGCCATTGAGGGATGTTTGTCTCTTGACGTCCGTAACACAATCTACAAACTTCCAAAGTTGGTGCAATGGATCTCACAAAAGGAGATCAATGTAGACTCCATACCATTCTTCAAACTAAACGTTGCGGAGTTTGTGTGCATGTTTGAGAAACACTTTCCTATCCATGTACGTATGCTCTAGGTATGTTTTCACAAGCAGGGATGATGAGCACTGCGCTCGGAGTGCAATGGAGACTGAAGCTGCAATCGTGAAGGAAGTGATCTATCTCAGCTCATAGATGTTGCTCGTCCCACCACTAGATCTAGTTGATCAGGTGAAAGAGACGCTAAGAAGCACTACTACAACTTCTTAGCGTCTCTTTCACCCGATCAATTAGATCTAGTGATGGGGCACGTAGCATCTATGAGCAGAGATGGATCACCTTCGCGATTGCAGCTTCAGTCTCCATCGCACCCGGAGCGTAGTGCTTTTACAAATTCACAATAACTTCAATGAAATCTCTCTACACAGGAATACCTCCCCTTTTATGAGTCCTCTCTCTCTCTCTGTGTCTCTCTCTCTATCTCTACTTGTCCATTTTTTCTTCTCCATTCATTCAATAGTAAGATTAAATGTTCGTGTGTTTAATGCAGGTATGGATGATGATGAGTTTCTTTCTTCTTTGTCACCCTAGCAGAGGTAGTGGTACGAGGATTGTCATCGCTCTGGAGCACCATCACACGTTCCTACTCCTTTAGTGTCTCCCTCTGTTTCGGAGCATTCTGTGCGCTCCGAAGCTTCGGTGTCGACGAGACGATCTTCACACTCGTCTAGGCACCGACGCTCTAGTGGTGGCGGCGGCGGTTGTTGTGGGGATGCCACCGCTGATGCCTCGGCACCGCCTCGTGTTCGACGAGGCTCTTTACCTTTCCCTTCTTTGACCGCCCCCACATCAGCCACGGCATCTCCATCTATGCCAGGTTTTGCATGGTTGACGGCCATTCCTAGTAGCTACACACCACTACCTACTCCTCCGAGAGTCACCCCAGGCGACACTCTTCACTTCGGGGTCCAGACTCTAGTGGAGACACCTGACGTCCGTACCCCCATCGACATGCCACTAGAGACCCCTATCGGGACACCCAGGTTCACGCGTCACCGACGAGAGGGCTTGCCTTACTCCGTCGACTTCAACGGCGGCCAAATCTTGGATGATGAAGGCAAGAAGGCGATCTCACGCATGCGCTTTGCTCTCAGGTGTTTAGACACTACATACTAAACACCTGAGTGAAGTACCAAGTGATTTAAAAGACAGAGTCATCAACATTCTTCATGACGAGTTTCCCATTTCAACACGGGATGACCGCTTCAATGAAGACCTGATGAAGGTTCGAATGCGCGAATACTACAAGCACAAGCGTTCTGAAGTGCAAAAAGCAATAAAGCATGGGTGGAACATACCAGATTGGCTGGCCAAAGAAGATTGGAAGAATGCAAAGAAAGCAGCGCACGAGAATTCTGACAAGTGGAAGCAACAAAAGGAGGCATTTAAAGCGCGAGTAGAGACAGGGAGCTTGCACCACTTAGGGAGCGGCGGGTGGGCATCATTTGAGGCCGATTTTGTAAGTGTTTTTGCATTGCTCTTTAGGTTTTATAGTTTAGGGTTTAGGGGTTTTTAAATTCTAACATAATGGATTCTTTGTATGTTTTGACAGTGGTCGATGACATAACGTGACCACACAGCGCGAGTACGCAGGCAGGAAGGACTTAAACGCACTGATAGATATTTTGAGTTCTCACAGTGGCATGGTTAGTATTAGGGTTTACTCTTTTCTATTTGTTGTATTGTTTTGTAAATTATATGTTTATACTTACAGAAAGCTGTCTTATTGTTTTTTTTCAAAATTCAATAGATATGCCGCTTCGACGCGATGAGACATCTGATTAAACGACGTTAGTCTAGCCATACCTAGATAGCATTAGTTTCCTTTTGTCATAGCATATGTATCATGAGATGATGTGTATACGTCTTTTTGAAACTTTTGGAAAACCATGTATATTTTCTCAATAATGACAATGGTGTTGTAACTATTACGTTTGCAAAGTTTAACAATCAAGTGATTTTGCCTATGATGTGTAAAATTGTCATCAATTTACTTTTGTTAGTTTTGTATCTTTATGCTGCAAAAAATTCTATGGATGATGGAGTTAATGGTTATATTGTCTTGTGGGTGACTAGTGTGGGTCTATACCTAAGCTTGCACTTTCTTTCAAAGGTGAATCTGGGCTTATCTTGGATTCATTTAGGTTTATTGAAACATTCGATATGGTTGACGGGTGGCAGGACATTGAATGCCCTGCCACCAAATTTTTTTACTCTCGGGCGTCACTATATAAGGCTCTGTAGCATCGCTATGAACATCTCTATAGGTAGCCTATAAGCGTTGCTATATAGAGATGCTTATAGCGATGTTCCCGTATCTACGATGTTAGCGACAGTCTTAGCAACGTCGGGGAGTATAAAAACCCAATGTATTTTCGTCGCTAACAACGTCACAAGTGCACACAACCTCTTGTAGTGCCTTTGACACAAGAACATGTTGCATCATGTAAGCCCACATAGGGTAATTGTCCCCATCCAATCTGTCCTACTCTGATACCAACATAGGGTAATCATGTAAGCCCACATAGGGTAATTGTCCCCATCCAATCTGTCCTACTCTGATACCAATTGTTGGAATTAGGGTTGCAGAGAAATGCACACAGCTTGGAGAAGATGAAGGAAGCTCAAGGCACATAGTAGAGAGTGTATTACTTAATGTGCAATGGAAAGATAGATAGCCCTAGAGTGATGGGTGTATATACAATGCTCGGGGGAAAAAACCTCCTAAAGAGGGAAAAATTGTCCCGGTAGTCCTAGTGTGTTCACACACATCACTACCACATGTATATGGTAATAGTCTCTCTTGATGGGAGAATCTATAATACAAACGCCTTTTGGAGAGGGGACCAGCTCCAAGTAAATCCGACAATACTCTCTCTCTCTCTCTCTTGCAAAAGTATTGTTCATGCCAAGTTAATTAAGTACTATGTTTATGTTGCTACCATCAATTAAGTTCACCCTCCATGCTCTCAAAGTAATCTCACAAAAATGCTCACTCTAATTCTCTTAATTTCGCTATTCTCAAAGTTCATAGGCCATCTCCATTACAACTCCCAGTGTATGATATACTTCACACAGAGCAGAGAAAGACCAAACTCAAAACTCCAAAGCGTAGAAAAAACTACAGTTAACTAATTTAACTTTTTATCCTAAGTTCTAATTTTTTTACTAAAAAAATTATATAACTAAATTTAAAATGGTTTTTTAATATTTTTTTGATCTTGTAAAGCTCACCTATAGATGAGAAAAGGGGAACAAGAGATCAATAGAATGAGGAAAATAGTCTGTTTCCACAGTATATATAGAGCTATATTTCGATCAAAATATTTATTTTGATCGAAATTCTAAGAAATTATACGATACAATGTTTTTGCTGATGTGGCACTGTATAATACGATCGAATAAAGATAGGTGTTGTATAATACACCCGTTTAAAGCCCCTTTATACGTACACTGTATAACGTACAATGCAACTTAGTGCTGATTGACGATGAGCAAAATCTCAACTTCTCCTTGTTGACCACCTTTGTAAACATGTCAGCAGGATCTTCACTTGTGTACACCTTTCCTAGCTTTAGTTGTCCCTCTTACAATTATTGGTACTTTGAATAAGATTTTGTAGATACAATTACTATCTTTTTGCTTTGTCAATATGGGTTTTGCAGGTTGGACAATAGATGTTACAATAAGCATGTTTGTGGTTGAGCATAAATGCTCAAACTAAGGGATGGGCAATGACAGTGTAGCCAAAGTGAGTCAATGATAAAAAAGGTAGAGAGCAAGGGAAAGAGAGATGTAAGGAGGTGCAATGAAAGGGACCCATATATGTAAGTTCTTAGTGTTTTTTAGGCTAGAATGTCTCTCTTTGTGGCTAATTGAGGAAAATTTTTAAAGCAAGAAAAAAATGCAAGTTCAACATTGAATATGGTGCTCTTCAAAATGCTCTCCAATCACGTCCAAACATCTCATAAAACAAAGTTTTGAATTGAACCTTATGCTAGGTTGAAGTTGTGAAAACAATGTCTTGAACCGTGCGAGGCAAGTTGGTAGTGTGAGGCCATGTGGCCTGTCTTTGAGTAGAAAGTAGTGAAAAGCTAAATAAAGAGCTGAACTTGATGCATGGAACTCTTTTTCAAAAACTTGGCAAACCTATATATGAGAAATAGTATAGGTAACTTAACTAAATTTGAAAGTTTTTGCACTAAACTTCTCTAAATTTTGTAAGTTTCGTCACCTTCAAATTTATATTAGAGAGGGAAATCTCAAAATTTGTAGGTGGAATTACCACCCAGGTTTTTTCAAGCACTTAGAAAAAACATTTCCATGACCATATACAAGGTTTTTCAAGCACTTAGAAAAAACATTTCCATGACCATATACAGCTCTGTTTATGGATTTTGCGAGAGGAAATATTAAAAAATAGAGTAAATTTTTACTATTTTTACACTATTTTTCCCAAAATCTGAGTGGGGGTTTTCCTTTTCCTCTTCCTCTCAACAAGAATTCTTTAGTTAAAGTGGTACAAGCGTATGCTTCAGCAACCTTTGGCAATAGGCAAAGCCACGAGCTTTGTGCACCTTAGGGGCTAACTGAGAGAGAGAGAGAGAGAGAGAGAGAGAGAGAGAGAGAGAGAGAGAGAGATTGAGATTTTGCATGCCCAAAATTCCACTGGTGTTTCTCACTCATTTGGCCAAGCTGCTCCAAGTTCCAAGTTCCAATTCCACGTTTAATGACAGAATAGAAGTTTGTATGTTGAAATGGGCTATGTATTAAATATATAGATAGAGCAAAATGATGCCATCGTCTACAGGCAAGAGAGAAAGGCATCAAGCACCACTGCTGTTTAGTATTCATGAAAAATCGTTTTTCCAAACGTACAAAATTCCTTTTCTTGATTTTGTCGAGGAGATTTTAAAAAATTAAGTCATTTTTTTGGGTTTTTACACTATTTTTCTCTATTTTGGGGCGTAATTTCTCCTTTCTCCTTGCCCTCAACCGGCATTTTTGAAATTGAAACTGGCACGATATTAAGCTGAGACAACCGAACACTGCAGGTGTTTCTCACTCATTCGGCCAAGCTACTCCAAGTTCCAACTTCCAACTCCATGTTTAATGACAGAATATAAGTTTGTATATTGAAATGGGCTACAAATTAAATAAATACATAGGACAAAAGGACGCCATCGTCTACTAGCAAGAGAGAAAGGCATCAAGCACATCTCTCTCTCTCTCTCTCTCTCTCTCTCTCTCTCTTTCCAGACCTTTTGTAGATAGTACTGGCATGCCTAAGGACCGTTGGAGGCCTGACCGTTGTAGAGTTAGTAAGAGCGAGACCCACCGTAGGCGGGTTGCACGAGCTAGTACAAGGTAATGTGGAAGGCAATGGTAAATGTAGATGAGTGAGGTGTACATCCAAAGTTGAAAGGGTACTAGACTCTAATGTACTCAAGGGAGGCTGTTCCAATGCATTGCACTAAGCCTTACACAAATCACATGGGTGTTATAAAGAGGCCTCGTGAGTTGAGAGATGCGAGTGCAGTCAACTAGCGTTGTGCATTGTGCCGTAGAGGCATCCTCTCCTTTTGCATTTTACCCATCCTTTGAAGTTTGTACCAAAGCCATAATAGCAAAAGCCTGTTGAAAGCTGAAACAACGTGTAAATTGGCACTCTTTTTGCATTCCCAAGACCTCCCTCTCCCTCCCTCTCCCTCTCTCTCTCTCAAAAGGATTACTAGGCTCTAGCATCATTTTGCTCAAAGGGGAAGATGAAAAGCCACCTATATAAGCCTAGAAGATTTTTGTTTTCTTAGTGCTTGAAAGGTGGAGCTCACAATTGGTGGTCGTGTCCATGGCGCTCAATGGGTAGGAACATACACACACATTTTTCTTTGTTTTTTTTTCTCTCTCTCTCTCTAAATTTACAATGGTAATCTTTGCTAAGAGCCCTCTTACATTGAACCATCTCCTACAAAGTCTGTGTGCTAAAAGAGAACGAATTACTCACATTTTGTCAATGAATTTATTTTTTTAAATCAAACCAAGACAGGGCATACATATACACAAGAAGTTTTGGGCACATTCTCACAATAATTCTCACATTGTGACTCACCTCAACATCATGAGCTTCTATGAGGGAGGCACCACATGCCTAGCTAGGTACGATCGGGGGTAGGGGACCGCCTGCCCGGTGGGGGGGCGGTGGTAACCTGCCCCCAATCGTACCTAGCTAAGCATGCGGTGCCTCTCGAGCAGAAGCTCATGATGTTATGCATTGTATGAAAAACACTGAAAAAGACTTCATTTTCCTACATGAGAAAATGTCTAAATCTTCTTGTGATACCAACTCATGCACACCCCACATCCTTGTAGGTTAAGCATCCATTGGGATAGTAGTAGGGGTGTTTGAACTCTTCACCTTGAGCATTCAAGTAACTTAAATCACACTCCATGATGGGAATGCCTCACTTTCTACTTACCAAAAGTGTGATCAATTGGCTAGAGCATTGTCTTTATTGTATATACCTACTGGTAGTCCAAACAACCTCTAAAAGTCAAATTGACGTATCCTCCACATCAATGTTCTGGAAAAATCATTTTTCCAAACATATGAAATTCCTTTTCTTGATTTTGTCAAGAGAAAATTTTAGAAAATTAGGTAATTTTTTGCGATTTACACTATTTTTCTCTATTTTGGGGCAGAATTTTTCCTTTTCCCCTTGCCCTCAACCGTCATTTTTGAAATTGAAAAGGGCACGATATTAATCTGAGATACATTTTTCCCCAACATTGCTCCACATGTTTCCACTCTATCTTTTTCTATCTTTATCAGGTAGTTTCTCTGTCCTTAATTATGCTCCATTACTAGTGTTTCTGTTTCATAAAGAGGGTAGCTTAAAAAGAAAAATGGTTCTTTCATGAATAACTGGCTCCTATTGATATTGATATTCACAAGAAGATGAAGAAATTTTCTCATGTACGAAAACAAAGTCTTTTTCAGTGTTTTTTCATACAATGGATAACATCATGAGTTTCTGCTGAAGAGGCACCGCATACCTAGCTAGGTACGGTTGGGGGCAGGGGACGGCCGACGGTCCCCTGCCCCAATTGTACCTAGCTAGGTATGCAGTGCCTCCCTCACAGAAGCTCATGACGTTGAGGTAAGTCCAAAAAATATTGTGATTGTTGCTTGCACATATTGATATTGGGCTTCTTTTTGTTTTGCAGGCAAAGCAATACCTTTATGTTAGCTTATCAAGCCCTTGGCATGGTTTATGGAGGACTCTCCATAACTCCACTTTACCTCTTTTCATCTCTTCCTTTTCAAGCCGTTACCGAAGATGACTACCTTGGTCTTCTATCCATCATTTTTTGGACATTCACTCTCATTGGAGGGGTTAAATATGCGCTTATTGTCTTGTACGCTGATCACAATGGAGAAGGTATGCATGCAATGCTTCTGGAAAACCTTACCAGATGCATCTGAGTCTACAATTGTTCAAGCAAGTCATTGGGTCAGTAATACATAGTAGGGGAACTAATTAGCAAACATTTAACTAATGCAAACCTTAATTATGCCTATTTCCTCTTCAGTGTTTGGGAAAAATCATTTTCCCAAACATACAAATTTCCTTTCTTTGAGTTTGCCAAGAGGAAATTTTAGAAAATTAGGGGTATTTTTTTAACACAATTTTTCTCTATTTTAGGATGGAATTTCTCCTTTTCCTCTTGTCCTCAACCGGCCTTTTTGTAATTGAATACGACACGATATTAAGCTGAGACACATTTTTCCCGAACACTGTTCCTATTTAACACGTAAGTCTTTTTACTAGCAACCTTTTTGCTAGGTGCGTTCAATATGTATTTTATATACTGAAAGTCTCTTCTTCCTACTGACTCTACTCTTTATAAAATACTATAATGCAGAATATTCCCACCCTTTAGCCTATTTTTCAACCCAATTTTTCCCCCTCGCCTCTGTGTAGAGCCCTGTCCTTTCCTCCCACTCGACTCCGCCCCGCAGCAGCCCTATCGCTGCCGTATTTTCCTCCTTGATCACCAGGCCTCTGTTGCCAGCTCGACACCCCCCCCCCCCCCCCCCCCCCCCCCCCCCCCCCCCCCCCCCTCTTGCATGCAGCAAATCTTGGTTATCTGCACTATCAAAGGCTCGACTTTTAAGGTTTTTTTCGGCTCCAACTCCCGTTCAACTCTCTATGCTCCCCATTTAGCATCGTATAAAGATTTTTACGTTTTTCTTTTTTGAAATGTGTACCACCTACTCATATGGTCGTCGCTCTATTCTAATTTCAAATTCTAATAATTTCTCATGGTTTTTTCCATTGAAATTAGGTATTGTTTCATATCCAACTGTAATGACTTGATTAAGCATTTAGTGCTAGCATGTGTGTACTGGAACATGTGCAAAATATTCATATGCATTCATTACTCTTAGGTTTTCTCCATGTCCTATCAAATTTCAATAATTCTAAAAAAAAATGATGGGAAGTTGAGGGAAAATACCACTCTTGGGAGCTCCTTTGGTTGAACAAGTTGAGCATAAAAGCACTTTTGAAGTGTCTTTATCTACGTAGAGAGACATTATTCCAACCTTATGGGTAGAAATTTGCAATTTTTTTCCGTTGAAAGCTTTCAAGCTTATGTGAAATATATGGAAAAGATGTGCGTGGTCTTTTTCCCCCTTTTTTTTTTGTGTGTGTGTGTGTGTGTGTGTGAGAGAGAGAGTGAGAGAGAGAGAGAGGGGGGGGTAGGTAGGTGACTATGATTAGTGTAATTTTGAAATCTATCTCTAAATTTAGATTTGAAGGCGCAAAAACTTATAAAACTAAGAAAATTGTATTGTAAAAATTCCCTACTATAGTCAATTTACGTGTGACATTTTCCATATGTAAGCATTTCAAAATTTAGACATTATCCTTATAAATCCCAATGCACAGCTTATATTTTTCATGTTCAAAATTTAGGCATTATACTTATAAATCCCACTAAATAGCTTATTTTTTGCATAAATCTCAGTAGTTGAGGGTAGATTAGATTGGATGCTTACATTTATACCTTCCACGTCATTAGCAAATGCTTGCATTGGAACATTTCCTCATCATCGTGTGTAGTTTTTTTTTTTTTCATAAAGGGCGTGAGAGCGTTATATTAAGTAGAGAACAAAATTACATTGTGGGGTTTTACAAAATCTTACTTTCGATAGCAGTGATTTACATTCAAAGATAATTACAAAAAAATTGGGGGCATCGTCACCATTTTGCAAACAGGGCATTTAAGCTGTCAGGTTTTCTAATAGATCCTGCATGCGGGCGACCAGACGTATCCCATTGCTGTGTAGCTTTCGTAGCCTTTCAACGTCCATTCTGCATTCATCAAGGATCCTTTGCAGGTGTGTGTAGGAACCATCAAGGAGCACCTCTTGTTGCTTGTTTATGTTGGCACAATTGTAATAGCTCATGCAGTCGGTTAGCACTTTGAAGCTTGCTTCGTAAACTTTGCATTGATCAAGCTTCAGCTGGTTAACCTGCAGGGAAAAGCAATGAAGAAGTTCTCTCAGACTTTTAGTCTGGTAAGCCCTGTTAAACAACCTGTCATTTTGGTCAGACCAAATGATCCAAAAGAACTCCCCTCTTATTCTATTCCAAAAAACCGATAGTGAAGAAACCGAATCCCCTAGAAGAAGCTGCTTCCAAATGGGTGTGAACCCTAGACCTGCATTAAGAGGGGCCAAAATCTTTAAGCTTTTAGGACAGTTGATAAAAAGGTGGGGGATGTCCTCTTCAACTCTGTCGCATCGTGTGCAAGTTCCGTTTCCTAGACCAGCATTCTTTATTCTTTGGCTTGTCCAGACTGCTTTGTGCAAAATTAGCCAGAGTAGGAGGAGTGCTTTGAGGGGATGCCCCTATTCCACAAGGCCTGGAATTTGAAAGTCCATTGCCTAGAGTTAAATGCGACTTTCCATTTCTTGTTAAGAGCGCTGTGCAGAGGTTCTTTCAGGGTAGGGTTCAGAGTAGGGGGGTTGGGCAAAGCGCTCCCATTTGCCCAGTGGAAAGCCTTGGGGGAGGGGTCGCTATTAATCGAGAGGGTCCATTCTAGTTCCTTTGGGAAGAGAGCCTTCCGTCTTTCTATAAGTGCTATCTCCCAAGGTTGCACTGGGTAACGACTTGTGAGTTCGATAAGGGAGAGCCACCTATGCTCGAGCTTGTGCCAAAGGTTTTTCCAGGTTGAGATTCCTTTGTTGTGGATGCGTTTGGCAGTCCTAATCTAAGACTGGCTGAGGGGGGGGATAGGAGGCATAGCCCACCACAACGATTCATGGGTTCTTAGGTAATAGCTGTGTTTGGAATCCCAGCTTACTCTTAGAAGCTCTCTATATCTGTTCCAAGCTCCCCACAGTGATCTGAGAAGGGGGGAACCACTAGGGGTTATCTCTTCAGGGCCAAAGAATATGGAGATCCAGGGTAGAGGGAGCATCCCCTTGTGGCCTTTAATTGAAAACTTGTTGATATTTCTGAATATCAGTGTTGCCCATTCCTCTTCAGGATTATCTAATTCCCTAAGGACGAGTTTCACTGCCAGCTTGTCCGCCCATTTGCTGAAATTGGGGAGTCCAAGACCTCCTTGAGCCTTGGGTAGGCAGCAGACATCCCAACTTACTTTAGCTAGTCTTTTTCTCAGTGGGTCCCCCGACCAAAGGAAATTTCTACATGCTCGGGTTATTTCCTTAAAGTGAGAGTCGGGGGGTCTCCAGCAGGAGAGGAAAAAAAACACGTAGCAAGAGAAAAATTGCTTGATGACCAGTGTTCTTCCTGCTATGTTGGACTGGAACCCATTCCATTGATTTAATTTGATGGAGAAGCGATCCAAGACCCATTTCCACCTTTGGGACATGGAGATTTTAAATCCAAACGGAATCCCTAGTAATCTGAAGATGACCCCATCTTGAAGGACTGTGCATCCTTGCTCTGTGATCCATCTAGGAAGTGGAGAGAGGGAGGCCCTGATTCCGGTTTTAGCATGATTGATCTTAGAACCAGAGGCTGTGCAGAATGTTTCCAGACATTTCCAAAAGCTTTGGAGTGTCTGTTCGCGTCGTTATTGAGCAGACCATTGGTGTCGTCAGCAAACTGAGACAGGCATTGCTGCTTGCCGTCTGGTAGGAGTATTCCTTTGAGAATTCCTTCCTACATTCTAGTTTTGACCAGCCAGTTGAGAGAGTCTGCAGCAGTGGCAAAGAGTAGGGGGGCGAGGGGGCATCCTTGCCTAATCGATCGACTGAGAGGGAAGGGTTCCGAGAGGCCATTATTTACTGCTACTCTTGCCTGAGCATTTCGTAGCAATGTCTTTACGAATCTAATTATTCGTGGTCCAAATCCCATCATAGCTACGCAGTCGAGTATTAACGTCCATTCCAGTCTGTCATATGCTTTGTTGAAATCGACTTTGACAAAGACCAAGTCTTGGGCAGTGTCTTCTGCATGCTCTATACCTTCCCACAATGCTATGACTGCTTCCATGATTCTCCTGCCTTTGATGAAACCTTTCTATTCTATGCACAGCCATTCAGCAAGGGCTGGGGATATCTTGATAGCAACAGTTTTGGCGAATATTTTGTAGGCTGAATTTAGCATAGTGAGAGGTCACCAATTTGATATGATCTCCTTGGGCCCTTTCTTGTGAAGAAGTTTGATGACTCCAGTGTTGAGCTGTACTGGTAGGGCGCCATGTTTAACTGATTCTTCCCAGACTTTAAGAAGTATGGGAGCAAGTACTTCCTTAAAGGTATGGTAGAATTTTGCCGGGAGTCCATCAAGGCCTGGAGTCTTCTTCGGCTTTAAGGCCTCAATGCTTTCTTAATTTCCCCTACTGTTATACCTGAATCTAGTTGTACTGCTAAGTGAGGGGGAATCACTTGTTTTCTTGACTGTCTGATTGTGGCCCGGGCCGAGATTACCTCTTCCCTCAGAGTTTCCTTGGGACTGAAAAGCGAGGAGAAGTGGTCCTTGACAATAGCTAGATTCTCAATTTCATTGAGGGCCTTGCCGTTCTATCCCCCCAACAATGGGATGGCCTCTATACTATGTTTCTTTCTGAGAATTTGAAACATTTCTTTAGTAGGTTTGTCAACTTTGCCTGCCCACCAGTCCCTAAAGAAAAATGCCGCATGTTTGAGGGTGAGATCCTCCTCAACCCGGAGCTGGTGCCTAAGTGTAGCAATCTTGTCCTGAGTATCAGTGTTCAGGCTTTTGCTGCATTCCAGCTCAGCCAATTCGCTATAGATTTGGCTGGAGGGTGAGATCCTCCTCAACCCGGAGCTGGTGCCTAAGTGTAGCAATCTTGTCCTGAGTATCAGTGTTCAGGATTTTGCTGCATTCCAACTCAGCCAATTCGCTATAGATTTGGTCTTTGCGTTTCCTTCTTATTTCTGCAACTTTCTTTCTGAACATTATCAACTCTTTGTGAGTGTTATCTATAGCTACTGTCCATGCCTTGGAGGGGGTGAAAACCTTGGAGAATGCCTGTACCTAGATTGACTTTATGCTGGTCTGAACTGCCTCCAATTGAAACAGGGAAGGGTCCATGTGAAACCAGTGATTCATTATTTTCTTACATTTATCATCCAGTGTTATAACTAGAGGATAATGATCTGAGGTGGAAGAAGTGGTCCTAGGTTTGGCCTTGATTCAGTTAAAGCTTCTGGCGAATGCAGTGCTTAGGTAGCATCTGCCTAACCTTGCTTTTCTAGCATTAGTACCTCTAGAGTAATTATGCCAAGTGAATTCCCCAGGAGAGCCTACATCCCACAGGTCGAGGTGATCCTTGAGTCGATTCCATTTATGTCTTTCTGCTCCATTGATCACATTACCCCTGAGGGGAAATCGGTCTTCTATACTCTCAACCATGTTGAAATCCCCTATGAGGATGGTGGGCTCGTTTAGAGTAGAGAGTTTCTGCCAGAGTTGGGTTCTGTTTTTGACAGACCCCCATGTGTAGACAGACAGAATCATACATTGCAATGGTGACTCAACAACAACCCCTACCCAATAGGTGCCTCTACTTGATTTGTCTGTGTTTACTTTCCATGTTAGAGGTATGCCAATGGCAGTGCCTCCAGATCCCTTCTCATGAGAGGAGCATGACCAATTGTGATCTTTGGAGATGACATTCAATCTCTGGGCGAGCTCTTCTTGAGCAATTTTAATTTCTTGTAGTCCAATGACGTCCACAGGGAAGTTTCTGATCCATTCTTTGACTTTCTTGGCTTTGAGAGGGTCAGAAAGACCCTTAATGTTCCAAGAGATTATTTTCATCTAGGAATACGTTTCTCCTTGCAATTTTTTGTCTGAGCTCGAGGGGAGGGCTGCGAAACCGAGTTGTGCCCCCTCTTGTTGTCCTTCTAGACTTCCATTGGAGAAGGCCCTACCTCTGCTTTGCCCTTCTGGATAGGTGCTACGTTCTCTTTGTTGGGGTCGCTGCTAGAATTTGATCTGTTATGAGTTGGGTCACTCATCTTGTCTGCTTGGTTGACTTGAATTTCTAGTCTAGTGTCCGTGTCCTCATCATCCTCCGAGTCGGGTTCAATGGATTCTACCACGTCGGATTCTTCCCACTCTGGTAGGGCTGCTAGCAGGGCGAATCTATTGGGTCCTCTCGTTTTGATCTTGTCTGTAGAAGTTTTGTTTGTCGATACTTTCTCTGGCTTAGGGGGAGTGGGGGCAGGGGAACTCGAGGGAGCAGGAGGGGAGTTCTTCTGCGAGCTAGCATTCGTGGGGGCTTGTTCGGCCTTGGGGTTTTTCTTAGGGCATTCCCTAACGAAGTGCCCTTTTACTCCAGAGTGAAAGCAAGCGTTAGGCAGGTACTTATAGCTCAGGGGTTGTTCAAAGCATTCTCCATCGTCCAATGCAATGAGCATCGATTGTGGCAGGTCGACTGAGATGTCCATCTCAATGAGGGCTTGAGGGTGCCATGCAGGGATATAATCCCCTCTCGGTCTGCCTCCTAATACCTTGCCTAACTTAGCCCCTATAACCCTGAGGTAGTTGTGGTAATGGAGGGGAAGGTTTGGGAACTCGACCCAAACGGGGAAGTGGTTGAGTGAGTCGCTTTCAGCTTTATAATCCTTATTCCACTTAAACAGACAGAGGGGGGTCGCCCTAAGTAACCATTGCCCAGTGCTCAATACTCGAAATGCCATATCCGCATTCTTAAAGACGAAGACGTACTGGTTCCTGGGTAAGGCCTGAATGGTCTCCACTTCAGCCCCTATAGCCCCCCATTGATTACGAATCCACCCTCTCAGGACGTCTGCAGGTGGGCGAGGGCCGGCAAGAAGTCCTATCAATGCCCTGTTCTCTAGATCACTTTGGGTTTTCCTAACCTGAACAGCAGCAGGTAGTAAGACGTAGGGCTTATCGGCTCCATGCGACTGGTTGCCTCCAACAGAAGTCTAATTGCCTCCTCCTTGTTGAGTGCTCGTGGCATGACCATTGGAGGTTGAAGCGGCCAGGCCCTCAGGAGGATCTGAAGATCCACCTGCATGCTGAGGGAGAGTTGGTGGTTGGGAGAAGAAGCCGAAATCATGGCGTAGTAGTCTAGAAGGCTCGAGCTTCTCTGCACTTCCGAGCAGCGGGCTATGGTGGTCTATTCCGTTCAGTAGTGCTGCGGCTAGTGGGTTATGTGGGGCGAATGTGCTTGGGTCGAAATCTGTGAGACCACCGCCATGCAGAATCTGGCAGTTATTGCCCACGAGTGTGTGATGGGGGAGAGTGACCGTGGCCCAGATATTGCGGGGCCTTGCGCCAGGAGTGTGATGAGGTGGGATAGTGGGAGAAGACATTTTGCTTGGAGCGTGAAGAGGGCCGCCGCCTTGACAGAGGCAGTGAAAGGCTAGGGTTCCATCGCTCGTTCTTGAATGCAAATAGTTCGAAACTCGCTCTTGAAATGTGATCACATCATTGTTAGTGAGGGGCTATCCAAGAACTGAGACATTGCCTCTTGGAATATAGTTATTTCATGGCATGTCAACATGGGCATGCCCCCCCCCCCCCCCCTTTTCCTCTTATGTGCTAGATGCAAGTAGCAAGCACATATTGTGACTAACACAACAGTGCATACACTGATGTGTAAAGCGCAAAGAGAGCCATAGCAAAGCATAGTAACTATGGAGATCTTTTGTTTTTCTTTTTAGAGAGAGAGAGAGAGAGAGAGAGAGAGAGAGAGAGAGAGAGAGAGAGAGAGAGAGAGAGAGAGAGAGAGAGAGAGAGAGTTCTTTAACAAACTTGCATACAGGAATTACTTTCTCATTGTTTTTTTTAATCAACTTTGTACTTAAATTTTTTTTTTGATTTTGAAGGTGGAACATTTGCACTTTATACCCTTCTTTGCAAACATTTGAACATGTCTCCTTCAACAAGAAGCCAACCACAAGATAATCACTCAAGTATCGTTTCAAGGTTGAGTCTTTGGGCTGGAAAGAGCCCAATGATGAATAGGTTTCTTTTTGGCATGACTATGTTGGCTACATGTATGGTTATTGGAGATGGAATTTTGACTCCTGCAGTATCAGGTAGAGCTCTTGTTCCAGAAACCTTTAGTTACTTTTAGTACTTTGCAACTTGCATCAATCGCATACTTATGGTCTTATCAAATGTTGCAGTTTTGTCTGCTGTTGAGGGTTTGAAGATAGTCTCTCCTACTTTTAGCCAAGGTAAGCCATATTGATTCAATGTAGCAAAAATATTGTTGGTGGATATCATTCAAATAAATTGTTATTTTGAGACTTTGATCGATGATAATTGCTATATACTTAACAACAATAGGAGCAAGGCCGATCGATAACTAGATGCTTAGCATCTTATGTGTCATTTCTGTTGCTATATGGTGAATGGCTGTTGTGCACAATTTCACACTATGATGATGCTTGAACATTCTGCAACATGTTTCTCTACCTTATGCTCTCTCCTTGCAGAATATGACAATCAATCTACACAACAAGATTTAGAAATTTTCTCATGTAGGAAAACGGAGTCTTTTCAAGTGTTTTTCATACAATGAATAACATCATGAGCTTCTGCTTGAGAGGCACCGCATACCTAGCTAGGTACGATTGGGGGCAAGGGACAACTAGATGTAGACACAAAAACTCTTTAATGACCTTTCTTATTGTAAAAGGAAACATAAATCCTCTCAGTAGGGGAAGGGTGACAAAAGGCACTCTAGGGCCTATACCACACAAATGCTTTACACTAGTGTTCGCACAAAACTAGCCTTTAATGTCTTTTTAACCAATTAAGATTCCAAAAATCAAGCTAGGGTCTCAGCTTACCTTGAAGAAAATAGGTAAAATTTTACAAGTGTTAGTGCAAAAACAGACAGATCCTTCAAATTCTAACCTAAAAACTGAAAGAGTTTCAAGTGTGGCCTTTTTCTATGTGGTTGGAAAGCAGGTTTTTGGTGAACCTTGCTTTACACTCTCTTTACACATGAAAAATCGAAGAAGACATTTCATGAGATACTATTTATTGGTTTGAAAAAAAATGTGTCAGAGTTTGTCAAAGTAGGAAGCAACAACTTTTAAAGAGAATGTTATCTTCTTGAGAGCAATCCAAGTATAGGCAGATATGAGCTACCATTCAGAAAAATAAATTAATTACCAAAAAGTTACAAAATCTTCTAGATTTTATAGGCAAGGGTGCTCACCTGGGATCTTACAAAACCTTAGATGCATCACAATTGAACTAGAAAAGTAGCAATTCATAAAGCTAGGAAGAGGCAATCCTTTGACCAGACTTGCTGCCATTCTTCCTTTGGTAAAGCAATTTAGACCATCCATTTCCGTTGAAAAGACAAGAGGGGCTAAGGGAAAACCTTGGGGTATTGACCTATTGAGGTCAAACATCTATGAAAGACCATTGCTAATGGAGACACTTGCTCTAGAAAATAGTAGCATATCCATACCAAACCCTATTAGAAGTAAGCTATATTTAATGGTAGAACATTCTAGATGATCATATATATTATTTTTGAAAATCAATATTAGTAAATAAATAATCATAACCAATTTCCTCAGCATGCTCAATGCCTTCCCAAAGAGAGATCACACTTTCCAAAAATCTTCTTCCTTTGATGAAAGTTTTCTTCTCTTAGAATATTCCTCTCATACGGATAGGGTTGATCCAACTACCCACTACATTGGCAAAAAAATTCATATGCTGAGGTGAGTATAGTAAGGACTCTCTAGTTAGCACAACACCCATAGGACCTCTTTTGTGGAGCAACTTGACTACACCTGTATTGATGGGGATAGGTAGAGCTTTGTCTTTACAAGCCTCTTCACAAATTTGGAGGAGAAGTGGACCTAGGATTTCTTTGAAGGTACGGAAGAACTCGACAAGGAGACCATTGCACCTCAAGTCTTCCTTGTTTTGAGACCTTCTGTAGCAAGCTAGATGTCAGACAATGAGAGGGGTTGATCTGCAAGACCCATGGATGTCCTTTGCTACCAAAGTTGTTCTCCTGCCTCCTAGATTTTAGGAGAAATTGATTCTACATGATTGAAGAGCTTATGAAAGTGTCTTTTGGTTAGCTCTAGATTCTCCTCATCACTAGTAATTTTACCTTCACTAGTGGAAAGGAGAGGGATAGCATCACAGGCTGTTTTTCCTAAGAAACTTGAACAATTCCTTTTTCCATATTTCGTTATTGTGCACCCTACAACTAGGATATTTTCTAACATTCCCGAAAGTGCAAATTCAGTTTCTTATTTGAGAGGCACAATACACTAGGGTATGAGACCAAAAATTCATTACAATATGAATAAAAGCATACCAAACCTCATAATTTTACGAATAAAAGCATACCAAACCTCTAAATTATGACAAAATCACAGCATCTAAAATCTCAAAGATATGGTTGTATGTTGAGAGCAGGCTTCAATTCGATAAACCATGTCGGACAAAGGGGACTTGATGTGCGAACTTACGCTAGATTAGAGCCCTAATTGATTTAATCAACTCTCTAATCCAATCTCTTGAAAACTAAAAGTTGGTTCTCTATGGACATTTCTAAGATTAAACTCTTTTTTTAATGTAGTCTGTAGTAGAGATGAAAACCATATTCAAAATATTATGGGCAATTTGTAAATATTTTCAGAATAGTCTTCAACTCTAGCTTAAAGTTTAAAGATTATCGTCAACCTCTGAAAATGGCATTCACTTTGACTTAGAAAAGGTTCCCAATCATAACCTAATTACTTATAAGAAAGACCTACAAAATCATAACCGAATTATTTATAAGAAAGACCTACAAAGTCATTATTTAACAATCTTGCATTTATGTTCAATTGAAATACTTCGAGATTTGGATGGCTATCTCTGCAATGGCTTAGGGTTACCAAACAAGCTTATGAGGCAAATTGGAGGAGCTCATCCATTCCAAGTTTTCTTTTAGCTTTGATCGTATGTTTCATCGAGCAGTGAGCATTGGATTTTGATCTATTAATTTTTATTGTCTAGGTGCAATTGTAACGATATCTGTGGCTCTTCTTCTTGGGATGTTCCTTGTGCAACGATTTGGCACTCAACATATAAGCTTTTTATTCTCCCCTGTGATAGTCACATGGCTCATAGTTACACCTTTGGTTGGGTTTTACAATGTCTTGAAACACCAACGAACTATATTTAAAGCCATCTCTCCTTACTACATGATAAAGTTCTTTCTACTTCATGGACTACGTGGATGGCTTGCACTTGGAGGGACCTCCCTCTGCATAACAGGTATTTAACCTTCTTAAAAGGCCCTTAATTAATTTAACCTCTTTGGTTACACTTCAAATTCTCATTTGTACTTTAGGTCCTAATCAAGAGAACCAGTCAAAACAAGAATCATCAAAGCTTTTGATCGTAGAGTCCACTTATCCCGCTCACTCTTAAAATGCTTAAATGCATTGAATAAGATGATAGAAACCCTATAGGAATGGTTAAATGAAGGTTCTACTTCCCCTGTGGTGTAAACATGCACACAGAGTCAATTGCACATATACTTGCACCCATGCACATCAACATCCAATTGGTTGAAATGCTACCAACTTTCATGTGAGCAAACGATGTGCACGTATGCACACACACACATACTAGGGTTAACCCCCATTCACAATCTGTGGCCTACCACATTAGAAATATTCTTTTCACACAAAAAAAACTAGCAATTTACACACACACACACACACACAACCAAACAAGTTGAGTAGTTCCACTATAAGATGGTGAGAGAATGCAGGTGGCCCCATGTCACTCTCCCACACAAGATGTCCCAAGGGGGATCAATAGCACACGATAACTAGGTAAACTGGCCTATCCAATTCTCCAAACCTTGGACTCCATTCCCCAAAGACAAAATGAGAGAGAGAATATGAAAATAGAGGTAATTGTGTATAAATCGCCATGCAACCTTAGCTTATATACAAAAAGTGCTTGCCCTTCTAAAAAATCCATGAGGCCTTGCCCTTTTTAGAATAGTCCATGAGACATTGCACTTGAGGCTTTATTGGAGTGTCCTCAATACCCCTTTGCATTTCCTGTCCCACTTTTTCCACTTTTCCTTCTTATAAGCACCCCCGAGCGCATAGGTTGGATTCCTAGCTACTTGCGACAAGTTATGGCTAATTTTGGCAATCACACTTGACATGCCTAGCTATCCAACCTACTTATCCTTAGGTGTTGATGTCACATATCCCATGCCTAGCCATATGGACTACTTATACACTTTCATTTGGTTTATCTTTAGTTCTTATGCCTTGTACAATGACCCTAGTTATTCCTAGAACTCATAGGATCCACTATAATGACTTAGCAAATACACCACGTTTTACGATATGTCTAACATTTTTAACTTCTTAACCCAAATCATTTTCCTCAATGATCACTTTGAACGGTGTAGGTAGAAAGGAAAAAATTAATAGTATTAGTACAGAGTGCACCTATAATCCTTTTGTCCATGATGCATGTATATCAGTTGCTGCAGATGCTCATGTGTGGTACTTTGACAGTGGTGCTACAAAGCACATTACCTCTCATTGTGACTTGTTTACCTTTCTCGAGGATGTCCTCACGAGAATATAGTCACTTGTGCAAACAATGCCTCTTATCCAGTCAAGAGAGCTGGAAAGATTCTGTTGACTACTACAAATGGCATTTCTTTTACACTTGTTGATGCACTATATGTACCTAGGATGAAAAAGAACCTTTAGTTTGTATCTACACTTACTAGACTTGTTCTTGTTGTGAAATTTGTGGATGAAAAATGTAATGTTCATGATCTTAGTTTTGGTGATGAGATTATTGTATTAGGCATTTTATGATGTGGGCTATATATGCTCGCTTTGCATGACAAGTGTGGGCAAAATTTTGCAAATGCAGTTGTGAATTCAAAGGATGTTTCCAGATGCAAAACTTTGGCATACATATTTTGGGCATCTAAATTTTGTCAATTTGTTGCGCTTGCAAAAATCTGATATGATTGCTTCTTTGCCGCCTCTTGAAGCGCTTGTAAAGCATGTTTGTGAAGGCTGTATTTTGGGCAAAATGAAGCATTCAAAGTTTCTAAAGGATGGTTCAGTAAGGGTTACATGCAAGTTATAGCTTGTGCATAGTGATGTTTGTGGGCCCATGCAAACTCCGTCCTTTGGAAATTACCTTTACTTTGTGACTTTCGTTGTTGATGATCACTCCATGCATGCATGGGTATATCCGCGTAAAACTAAGTCCGAAGTGTTTGTGTGCTTCAAGCAATTTTTGCTATGACTAAAAATTTCTCTAAATGTACTATGGGCACCTGGTCCCTTCTGATAGAGGGGGGGAGTATGTCTCATGAATTTAATGCATTTCTGACTAGTTGTGGGATAAAACACCAATGTACAATGATGTATACACCTTAGCAAAATGGTGTTGCTGAAATGGTGTCACTTACGGAGATGGCATGATGTATGGTCAAGAGTCAAGCTTTGTCACATGGATTTTGGCTTGAGGCTATCATGTGTACCACTTATGTACTTAACATGTATCCTACAAAATATTTCTAGTCTATGACTCCATATGAAGCATGGTATGACAGAAAACCATCTATTGATCATATGCGCATTTTTGGTTTTTTGGCTTATGCTTTGGTGCCACAAACCAAACACTAAAATTAGATAATAAGGCTATCAAATGAATTTTTGTTGGTTACAATACTAAAAGCAAAGATTACAGGTTGTACTATCCACAAACAAAGCGTATCTTAGTCTCATGGATGTTGTGTTTGTGGAAGATTTGTTCAACCCTTACTGTCATGTACTAGAGGGAGTAATGTAAGCTCACAGGCAGCTTGTTGCCTCTTTTCTAAAAATTTGATTGGAAATTCAAATGAGGCAAGTGTACAACCTATGGGGGTTTTCAAAAATGTTACAGATCAACCTATTACTGATGTAGATGTACATGATGTACTTGATGAGGAAAGGGCTAAGAATGAGTAGCTAGGCTAGAAGTATGACAAATTGGTTTGTGCATACTTTGCGTGATAGTAAACTGGATGCACATTTGTCTAGTCATACTCGTTCAGGTTCTTGCCATGCATCTTATGCATCAGATTGTTATCCTTTGGCTGTTTCTAGCTTATGTGATGTAGAGGAACCTTTGTATTTTGATGAAGCATAGAATTCAAAAAATTGGGATGGCTGTCATGCAATCAGAATATGATGTACTTATAGAAAATGAAACATGGACTTTATGTGATTTTCCATTGGTACAACGTGGGTTTACAAGTTGAAACGCAAGCTCAATGGTGAAATTGATCACTATAAGGCTCTACTTGTTGCAAAAGGCTATGGACAATAGAAATGCATAGATTATGAAGAGACTTTTGCTCCCACTTGTGTATGACTATTGTGCATTTTCTATGTGCATTGGCAACTCATTTTTGTTGGGATGTACATCAATCAAACATTGTTACTACTTTCTTGAATGGTGACATATTTGAGGAAGTTTATGTAGCACAGCCTCGCAATTTTGTCAAGAAAGGACAAGAGGATAAAGTGTGCAAATGTAAGAAAACTTTGTATAGGTTGAAGCAGCCTCTTCGTGCTTGGCATGAGAAATCTGACACTCATTTATTCAATGATGCTTTTGTAACAGTCCACTAGGAAGCACTTTGTATTTTAAGCGTGAGGGTGATGTACTTCTCATTGTTGTTCTATATGTGGATGATTTGCTGATCACTGATCCAAACAAGGCACATATTGCTAAATTTAAGTCTGATTTGAATGCTACTTTCAAGATGAAAGATTTGGGGATGTTGCCTCATTACTTGGGTATACAATTCAAGCAGTGTGATGGTGGTATTGCCTTATGTTAAATACTTTTAGAGTTCAAATTATCTCTTTTAACCTCATGAATGAGCTCACCATCATATCAAAATGTCCTACCTAATCAGCAAAGCTCAAATTATCTCTTTTAACCTTATGAATGAGCTCACCAACATATCGAAATGCTCTACATAATCACTTATAAAGAAAATCAAGTGTGAAAATGCAACCATTAGAGGACTTTTTACACTCAAGGAAGCCTAATTATGGTCCTTGACATAATTATACCATAAACTAACTTCTATGAGATGAAAACGTACTTTTTTTATATTATATTTGAAACATTATGGTGTCTTGATCTACAATATTTACAATTTCTTCCATGATTGTGTTTTTAATGTCCATAATTTATAACAAATTATTTTGAATGTAGGTGCTGAAGCTATGTTTGCAGATCTTGGGCATTTCAAGAGGCAATCAATACAGGTAGTCTTTTTTATTTGATCTTTGAGAACATTGTTAGATAATTGAGAAAACATTGGACTCCATTTGTTTTTGCACCTGAATATAGATTTGAAAAATGATAACTATTGAATTTTTCAAAAAATAGAAACAACTATAAATCAAGACTGCTTAGATCTTGTATATTCTTCTATGTGACCTCAATCAACCCTAAAATTCTTCATTTGGATGCTCAAATTTAAAGGGGTCAAGTAATTGATAAGCCTTCTAAATGATATATTTATGGCACATATCATATTAAGTGTGTACTTTGCGTCTCTCTCTCCCTCTATGTGTGTGTGTGTGTGTATGCGTGCATGTGCGTATATTGGCGTAAGTATTTTTATTTATTACTTTATTTATATCTAGATACATGTGCATATATGAATGCATACATGCACACAAACATGCATACATACAAACAATTATATAAATGTGTGTTTATGCATGTGTGTGTGTGTGTGTGTGTACATCTAGATGCACACATGTATACATCTATGTAGGAATATGTAAACATGAGGACTTGACCATTGAATGGACCATAATCACAAAATAATGATCAGATTAATCAAAACTTTTTGACTCACTCATCATTATTGTAGTGAATTGTATTAAAGAGAACAAATTCTTCTTATTTTATGTCCTGCAGCTTGGATTTCTACTCGTGGTGTATCCTTCCAATGTGATTACTTATGCAGGGTTAGCTGCATATCTCATCAATAATCCGAAGCATCAAGGACAAGCATTTTTCAGATCCACACCTACATTTATCTTTTGGCCAATGTTCATTGTGTCCACACTTGCTGCTATTGTGGCAAGCCAAGGCCTTATCTTAGCATGCTTCTCACTAGTCAAGCAGTGTGTGAATTTGGATTGTTTTCCACAAGTCCAAATTATTCACACCTCTGAAAAGCATAGAGGACAAGTATATTCCCCTCAAGTGAACTACACCTTGATGATCCTTTGTATAATGGTCGTTCTTGGCTTTCATGATGGATCATGTCTTGGGAATGCTTATGGTGAGAATGCTCTCTTTAATCTTACTTTCAAGGCTTGTAGTGCTTTTTAAGGTGGTAGTCTCCTTTGAGGTCTTATGAGATTATTTGGGGATCCACCTCAAAAAATGTAGATATATTACATGAGATCATTAGATATATACAAGGAGTTTTTTTACCTATTTGTAGGTTTCTTATAAAAAAGGGGTCATTTTTTATTCATAAAATATATGTGAAGGGGGACTTTTAGAATAGAGAAACAGAGATTCCATTTCTAATATTAGTACAAAATTGAATAAAAAATTAACTATAATCTTTTGTGCTAAAAGATCTCATGTATCATGTTTCATTCTGATACTTAACATGGTCACATATATCTCACACTGTGTGTGTGTGTGTGTGTGTGTGTGTGAGAGAGAGAGAGAGAGAGAGAGAGAGAGAGAGAGAGAGAGCGAGCTTCACCCATCTCCATTTCTCTCACACCCTGAACATTGAAAGAGCATGGGCAATTTAAAAAGAGGAAGGTGGCCCATTTAAACTCAATTTCACACTATGTGAATGACCCGTCAAATCTCATGAGAAGTTATTTCACATGTAATGTGCACATAAGCTAAAAGCATGAACTATATGAGTGACCCATGCTTCAAAGCTTTACCTTTTTCAGTGTTTTTCATACAATACAAAACATCATGAGCTTCTGTTCGGGAGGCACCGCATACCTAGCTAGGTACGATTGGGGGCAGGGGACCACCGGGCCAAAACATACCCACAATGGTATATTAAGGCATATATTCATAATTCAAGAACAATAAAGATTTTCCTTTCATCAACCTATGTAAACATATTTTCATCAACCTATGTAAACATATTTTCTATAGAGATTTAGCTTGGGCACAATGTTGCATTTTGGAACCAATCAACATTTGAGTATTTTCTGTGTGCAAAATCATGCTTCAGAAATTTTTCATATGTGCACATTTTCAAGTGTGAGCATGCATGCACATGCTCATACAATTTTCCTTGTATGCACATGCATACAAGGAAAATTGTTTGAATTCTTGTAAAAGGCAAAGTAAATTCAATTCTTTTGTATTTTGCACTAATTGGGCAACATAATGTTTTTCTATTGTACAGGGGTTGCAGTGATACTAGTTATGCTAGCAACCACAGTGATGTTCACAATGGTGATGGTGGTAGTATGGAGGATCAATGCCTTGATAGCCCTATTATTCTTTCTACTTTTTGCTTCAATGGAGTTGTTCAACCTGATAGCAATGCTAACCAAGGTCCCAAAAGGTGGATGGCTACCCTTCTTATTTGCACTAGCACTGGGTCTTTCGGTGTTCACATGGGTTCAAGCACGGTCCAAAGTCTCTCAATTTGAGATTTCTCACAGTGTTTCTTCATTTACCTTTACAAATATGCTTCTAAAAAACGGCACGTGTCGAGTGCCTGGCGTTTTCTTCCTACATACACTTTCTTACTGCTCACAACAACAACTAGCCATCTTTGAATTCACCCCCAAATATCACCCTACAAACACACCACTATCCACCACATTTAAGCCATATCTTCCAATCAAAGAAACAAGAATTTTTAAAAATACCACCTTACAAGCTAGCCCTTTTACACAAAATTATGAACTCTTTGAAGCCTTACCTTCACCCAAGTACCCTTCTAATCTTTTTCCAAGAGAAGAAATTCAACATCTACCACACACAAAAGGTGAGAGGCAAGTTACTCCTCCATCAATTTTCACTAATCAACATGTTATGCAGAGTAACCCTTGCTACATTGATTTAGAAAGGAATACACTTTACCCAAACTTTCAACACTTTCCTCTCCAAACTACAAGTGAAGGGGTCAAGCTTTCAACATCAATACCTCCCGTGCTACAACATTATGTTCAAAACACACATTCTCTTCATCAAGTGGTGGTATTAGCTTGCTTTGAGTTGGGCGAGGCCCCTATCGTGTCAGGAGCTAGTCGCATTCGTTTCACACTCTTGGATAAGAACATGCCAGTGGGAGTCTATCTTTGCACTATCCAACTTGACTACAAGGAAGCAATTGAGGATCAATGCAAGGGACTTGGTGTGGAGATGCTTAATCACCTTGAGGAGTTCCTTCATGATAAAGTGTTAGCCACATCAAGTGAAAGCCTTGTTCAAGTTGCCAAACTAAAAGGGTGGGTGGTAGAATTGGAGGGACCTCAACAAATGTGGCGAGAGCAACTTCTTGAGGTAAGAAATGCAAAGCAAGAGCCCAAAGACCTCATTTCTCACATGGTTTGTAGGCCCAAGATTAGGCTATCTTCCAAGTGGAGCTTCTTATGGAAGTTTTGCCTTCTCAAGTTGTATCCTCTTCTTCAATTTTACGACCCCCTCTCAACAATCCTTTCTCATATGACACCGGACAATATTTTAGAATTAAGCATGATTTATGACATGTAAAAATTGAATCCCTTAGCTTTTTGAGCCAAACACACAATGGTGCGTGTTCCTAAAGCTACAAAGTTGTTTGTCACAAAAATTTAGCCTTTATCATGTTTTTTTTGTAAAGGAGGAGCATTCCCGCTCGTAAGCTACAAAGTGCATCTTGAGGCATCATTCAACCGCATTCAAACCCATGACTTGGATCACAGAGGTGAATGTTTCAACCAAATGAGTTAGCTCCCGTCAATGCCTTTATCATGTTCTGATCCCTAGTACCACTTTACAAGCATAGAAAGATCTCAAATTTAATTATTTTATGGAAGCTCTATACTCACTCTCTCTCTCTCTCTCACACACACACTCTCTCTCTCTCTCTCTCTCTCTCTCTCTCACACACACACACACACACACACATATTTTGGATTTGGCAACAATATCCTATACACCATCAATTGAGCTTCATAAGGGTCCTAGATAAGGCATTTAAAAGTGTGAAACCAAGGGAATTAAGGATTGAAAATAGCAAACACAAAACTACATACAATGGTGCATGTTTCTAAAGCTACAAAACTAATTTAGCCTTTATGATATTTTGATCCCTAGTACCACTTTACATGCATAGAAAGATTTGAAATGTAATTATTTTATGGAAATTATATACTCTCTCTCTCTCTCTCTCTCTCTCTCTCTCTCTCTCACACACACACACACACACACATGCTTGCATGCATGCACGCACGCATGCACATGTATTTTGCACATGAATTTTGGATTTGGCAACAATATTACGTACACCATCAATTGAGATTCATAAGGGTCCTAGAGATAAGGCATTTTCAACATGTGCCACCAAGAAAAAAACTAGGCATTGAAGATAGGTTGTAAATGTCCTACTTCACCTCTCTAAGTCTTCATGCCATTTTGCCACTCAAACAAAATGGAAATGTAACGAAACTTTAGGAGGAGATTTAAGACACCTAGAGCACTATCCTACCAAGTTTGGTTTTGGTTGCAATCCGACTAGATGCCAAAATCACAATCTATCATGAAAAAGGTCTTAAAAATTTTAATAGAACTATCTACAAAGGTCTCCTTATGGTCTATGAATACTCTCCTATGGTCAAAACATAAAATAATAGTGATTTAAGCACTCAAATATGAAGGTTAGGCTCAATAACATGTAGTCGTGAACCTCAACAAAACTCACAATGTTTACACTTTATTGAAAGAGCAAGGAAAGAGGAACATAATGCAAGTCTTGGAATTGAAAACGGATTACCAATCATTAGTTGCAATGGTTATAAGTTGGAGCTTAGTAGTTGCTGGAGTGTATATACAACAAATTTCATTTATCTTCAAAAGATAAGCCATTTTCATATTAAAGTTATTGGCCTTCATACCTAGGGATTTCTAAATGGCCAATGGCAGGCTCACATGAGCTTTTACACATATCATGATAGAATTACACCTCAAAGAATTGACCTACTACTCTAAAATTAGGATCTACACATGGTGTAGCTACACTAGGTCGAAAAAATAATAAAGTACAAATGTGGTGTCCGGCTACGTGTCTGGCCAGGTGGATGCCTGTTCAGTTAATCCATCAACATTTACCGCTTCCTAGTTTGTGTCCTCCCTTTACACGACCATGTCCCGAGGCATCCAACTAGGAAATATGCAAGATAGCACGTGCGAACAAAATAAGGGATTTATAATTAGGTAATTTTTTAAGAAAAATGATGCATACATAAGGAATACATATCATACTTGAAAATATACAGGTAAGGGATTATTTATATACCTCTTGTTCCCACATACTATATGCAATTCTTACATAGTGGACTCCCCGAGGACCATGTGCAATTTGTTTCTTAGGGCTGTCTTCATATTTGTCTACAAGGTTGGTAAGGGATTATTTAAATACTTCTTGTTTACACATACTATATGCAATTCTTACATAGTGGACTCCCCGAGGACCATGTGCAATTTGGTTGTTAGGATTGTCTTCATATTTTTCTTCAAGGTCGGTCTTTAGCTTGGGAAGTGCTTTGTCATTGATGACGTTCCCCCCTTCCTTGAGTGATTCATATTTGTCTTCAAGGTCGGTCTTTAGCTTGATGGGAAGTGCTTTGTCATTGATGACTCTCCCCCTTTCCTTGAGTGATTCATATTTGTTGTGTTCTAGTTGATGTATGTGTCCATTAGGAAGGGAATGGAGTATAGGAGGGCCTCTTTATTTGGCAATTTAAGGAAATGCTTAAAGATTAATCCAAGTTTGACCAAGCCTAAAACAGAGGGCAAAATGGCATGTGTTGAGATTTTAAAAAAATCCATTTGCATATTTTGTATTTGAAAATAGGTTTTTTAAACCCAAAAAGAGGTGGGTAACTGAATTTGAAAATGTCTTTTCCCCATCTTTATCCTCTCTCTCTAACATATAAAACACTCTCTCTCACTTAGTTCTCATTAAAAGAAGCACTTTTCAACTCCCGTTGTCAAAAAAGCACATTTTACATATTCTCTCACTATTCTCTCTCTAAAATGTGAGCCAACACGTTCTCTTTTCCCCCCTTTTCTCTCTTGTCACTTCCACCTCCCAATCATCAAAAGGACATTCTATGCTGCCTACATCTGACAGAAAGTGCGGATCCTCCAAGGTTGTAGACCTACTCTCTCTCTCCCCACTCTCTTTCTTTAATGTCTTTCACTCTCTCTCTCTCTCTCTCTCTCTCTCTCTCTCTCTCTCTCTCTCTCTCTCTCTTATGCTTCTCCAACTCCAGCTCTAGGTGAGAGCAATGGAAAACTCCATTTCCTCTGTGTGCAATAGCATTTTTCTCTCTAAAGTTCTCATGATGAACATTTTGAATTCAAAGGAGATTGAGCTACACTCCCTCTCATTCTTCCCTTCACAACATAATCCTTTTCTACTATCTCTGAGTACTCTCCACTTTTTCCCTCCATAGCCAGCTTTCCCTGCTCACAGCAGTCACCATTACATATTCTCTCTCTAATTTTATTGATTAGCTAACAAACATGTCAGTAAATTACTCTTCACTGCAAGACATTACTAATAGGCCAGAAGGATATTGATTAAACACTGATTTGGAGACTGTACGACTTGGCATATTGAATCACAATGTTGCAAATCAGCTACGAAGGATTGGGTGGTGCAAGGCTATCAACTTATGGGTTGATGGCCACATTTACCCTGGTAATCCAATGACCAATGCACCACTACCATTTCATAATGTTGCTGAGCTTTTGCGTTTTATTGGAGATGTAAGAGACTGTTTGGCTACTACTGGAGATTGTATTCCGCTTTTGACAATGAAAGGGAAGTAAGTAAACATCTCTTTGTCACCTATCCATCATTGCAAGAGAAGTCCACGAAAGATCTACAGCAAGTTAGAGAGGGCCAATAAGAAGACGAAGCAATTGAACGTTGAGATGGCGAATCTCAATGAAAAAGTACAACAAAAGAAAAACAGATCAGGAGTGGTGACTAGACAATTTTGTTCAACTACAACACACTTCAAGGAATATGCATCGGTAAATCAATCATCTCACACACGTTCCCCTAGGCTACCACATTTGTAAACGCAAGAGACAAGCGATGTCCTTGCTATCCTCAAGTTGTGGAGCTCGAAAGAAACGTGTTCGTCAAACTCGTAAGAATACAAATGCAACATTTTGATTTCTTACATGTTCTGCAGGTTGGTGTAACACTAATTCAATATGCAAAAACTTGGCTTGAATGATGATGGGAATCGATTCCAATGCTCAAACAATTGGATGTGCTCCACTGTAGCATATTATCAAGACAAAGGAGTTGGTTGAGCTATTGGATGATCCATCCAATGCTCGTATTGCTAATGTTCTGTGATAGAAGTATTTCAGTGAGCTAAAGAGCATTGTGATGTCTCAAGAGATGATGGAGGTGTGTGACAGCGTAAGAATAAGTTTCAAGGCCTATGAAGCTTTGTATAGAAGTGTCACACTCGGTAATCGGACAAAAGGTTTGTTTCGGTTTTTTCCAACGCCTTACATTGTCAGTGTTGCAAAAAAGTGCACCAATAATGATGTTGCAAGCTTGTTGGGTGGATTTCAGTGTGTGGAGGATGACATGCCATTAGAAGACAACAAATTCTTCCGCTACAACGAGTTCAACAATGTGTATGTTGACTTGTTGAAGCTCCAAGAGTGAATGATAAAATTTTATGGGTTGACACAAGAAGAGTGTGATGGCAAAGCGATATTTGTTATGAAGCTCGATGAGTGCCAAGTTGTTAAAGGTCAACGACTCAAAAGGGTAAGTGTTACGTTGATGATCTGGGCCTTGGTTGGTGTTGATGTTGAGCTAAATGCAAGGAAACACATGTTTAGGTGTTCAGTCAGAGAAAAATATTTGTTGGCTGGCAGCTTTTCATCTCCCACATGAGACACATGAGGCTCTGAAATGGTATTTCAATCACACCGCAATTGTTGATGTCATTTGGCAACAACAACAAGAACAAAGATTCCATGTTTTAGGTCTTAGAACGTTCCAAGTTGAGTGGCATTTGGCAGGAGACTTGAAAACACTCAAGTGTATGTTAGGGTGCAAGCAAGGTGCAATGACCCTCTTTCCATGCATTTATTGCTGCCACTGTAAAGTCTCAATGGAAACTAAGGGCAAGGGTGCAAAGGCCAGCAAGTTGAAAGGTGGTAAGGATAAGGGTGGCAAAGTTACAGCCAACTTTGTGAAAGGTGTGCCCACTACACAAGCAGTGGGTAAAGCACTACAACAATGGTTTCAACGTATTCTCAGTTGTGACCAGCAAGTACCCCACAATCAAAACGCTTGGAATATGGAGCCTACAGAAAGAAGAGAAGAGTGTATACGAGAACTCGAATCTATTCTATTGAGTATTAATGGGGATGGAGTTAAGCTATCAAAGGACAAGAAGACTCCTGAGAGTACATAAGGTTGCCCTAATAAAGTATGTATGGGTGGTAGTAAAGCTAGGCATTTTCTTTCAAACTATTCTGAATCCCAAAGTCCCAATGAGTTTCAGTTGTGAAAAAAGGTGTGACATTACCACCTACAAAGGTAATGAAGCAGCCCTAGGAATTAAGCGTGCTCTTATGTGGCAGTCTATTGATGATATTTTTCATCTTCTCGAAAAGGAAAAGCTAACTCATGATGAGATATCCACCTTAAAGTTTGTAATCAATAGTTTTACAACACAAATGGTGGATGCTTGGAGGGAGACACACATAACACATGACATGGTGTGTTGAACATTTGATTTTTGCAATCGACATACATTTGTATACGAAACTAAAGTTTTTCTTTTAGCACATTCTTTTTGCACATAGTGCATTTTTTCTCACCACTTATGTTTCATTAAGCATTTGGAGTAGCCAAGGAATGGAGCGCTCACACTATCAAGAAAAAGCAGTGTATTTTAAAAATACACGATGTGGAGGTGGAAGAAAAAAGAGAAATGCCCTTCACGAGATGTTCAATTGGTTCTACAAAGTTTTAGCAGGGAGAGAGAGAAAGAAGAATAGAGAACAAAGAAGTTTGAAATGTACAATATGGAAAGTGGTTAGCTTGAGGCGATTACAATCATATCATGCTTCGAGTGCAAAAGATTGATTTTGACGCTAGTTGAAGACAAGGCGGCATAATGAAAACATTGGGTGGATTTAAAAATAAATAAATTATACTAACCATTTCTATTGTAAATATGCATTGTCATGCAAAGTGATTTGTTAAGGCGATAATTATTTTTTCCATGGGTCAAGTTTGATCTATTTTGGAGTCTTTTTTAATTTTGAGTAATTTTATTGAGTTTTTAACTTTTTAAAGAAAAATTTAAGTATATATAAGTCAAAACTCACAACTTGAAGTTCATTTCTTGTTTACACATGTTAGAAGATTCTCTTGAGTCCAAAAATACATGCACTCATATCTTGCACAACATGGACGCTACACAAGCGCACACCACTACGCACAACAATGACACCACTGCCACTGATAACACTGAAAATCCGCAACCAACACCTCATCCAGAATCAACCGCTTCAAATCCACATCCTCAACCATAAGTGGATAATCCAACACAACAAATAGATCCAAAGACCCAACCTTCTTCGACTCCAGAGGATCAGAACGCCATGTGGCAGATTTTTGGTGATCTCCAACCACTACATCATGCAAATCACACACCTCTGCCGGATCTTGGACCAATTGCAGCTCTAAATAGACCCACACAAGAAACAAGACCTAGAGCTCAAGCAACAGTAGCACTTGGAGCTTAAGCAATGGCTGCATCTGAAGCTCAAGCAACCGCTACTACGCCGCAAAAATTCTCTCCACGGGTCAAACAAAGGGTGATCAAAGTAACCAGGTGATCTTCTTTTAGTAGCACAAGAGATGCCAAGAGGAGGAAGAGAATGAGAGAGATAGAAAAGAAAGAGGCAGTTGATAGAGAAGCACAGAGATTGCACGAAGAACAAAGAAGGAAGAAGAGCAAGAAGAATGACAGAGAGACGAGGCTGAGAGAACCCACTTGGCTAATTTACAAGCACGAGTAGAGCGAGAGGAGGAGAGCCGAAGAGGATAGATCCCAAGCCGCCCAACAAGCAAAGGCTGGGAGTTCCACACCTTCAAAGATTCCTCAAAGAGCAAAACAATGTGCGAAAAAGAAAAAGGACAAGCTCACACCTGAAGAGAAACAAGCCCAAGAGGAGAGAAGGAGAAAGTACAAAAATGACCCTCCTCAATGGGCCAGACAAGCGACTCCTCCACCACCACCAACAACGTAGAAGAAACGATGATGGAAGCCAGGAATGGTTTCTCTATGTGAGATTCAAAAATATCAAAAGAGCATCGAGCTAATAATACCAAAGGCAACTTTCTCTCGGGTAGTGAAAGAAATAATTGACAAATATTCAGATTCTGTTACCCGTATCCAGTGTGTAGCTCTATTGGCCTTACAGGATGCTGCCGAGGACATTTTGGTATGGTTGTTCCAAGATGGCGTGTCTTGTATGGTCCATGCTAAGCGAGTTACTCTAAAAAATATAGATCTAGACTGTAGCGACCAATGTGAGGAATGATGGGTGCCTCCATAAGAATTAGTTTCTCCATGTAACCTCTGTTTATGAGATTTGTAATGTTTTCATATAGTATGAATGAGTCAATTCTCTACAATTCGGTGTAACTGTAATAGTTTATTGTGTAATTTTTGTCGTTGAAGTATTTCAATTAATCAAGTTGTTAGATTTTACCTCCTTGACCATCCAAGCACCCATTGGACTTGTGACGCCTACCGGTGAACATTTTGTGAAACGGAGCCGTTTTGGATGCATAGGAGGCTGTGGGACCGTCAAAATGCACGACAACTCTTGATGGTGCCGCACGGGCCAGAAAAAGGCTCTGTGTGCCTCGACGTGCATGGGCTAGTTTTGAGCTGGCCCACGGGCATTGTCGTGCATTTTAGAAGTCGCACGGCCTCCGTACGCACCCGAAATGGATTCGTTTTGCAAAATGTTCATCGATAGGCGTCCCACATCCGGCGGGTGCCTTGGATGGTGGAGGAGGTGTGAACGCATTGTAAAAGAATAAATTATTGGTCAATATGTGCAAGAGTTAAAAAAAAAGTACAGGAAGTGACCAAAAAAAATTAAAAGGACTAAATTATTGTCTATTGCTTTGGATATTACATCATGGCTGGTTGGTTTTCTTGTAAATTACATTTGTAGGTATATTAGGGAGAATGGCAGACTTGACACCAAGGGTTTTTAGAATATCCTCTAGGTTTGTCACCCCTTGACCTAGGCTTAAGGCACAACGGGAGAGGACAGACCCAGGGTGCTTTCTTGTAAAGGCATACAATGCCGCCTCCCGGTCCACCAAGATACACTTGTGAGCATTAAGGGTAAGGGAATTTTCAGCTAGGATGGCACTTAATGCTTTGCACTTGAGAAACTCCACAGAACCAGGCTTGGAGAACTCTGTGTGAGCAACTTGAAGAATGGATGGCCCCAGATGGCCAAGGTAGTGTCACAAGGAGCTATCTCTACCCATAGGAACATTGCATGAACCTCTAGTACACATTGCAAACTTATCAACATGGTATGCGGTCTGCAAAACATTTTAAACAACTTCAATACTTGCTATAGGGTACAATAGACTATCGATAAGGTTAAAAAGTGGTTACCAGATCAAGAACTTCCTCCAACCTCGTCTCCCTCTATCATCCGATCTTGTTCCCTAGTGGAGCTGGATCTTGCAGGAGGACGAGTGCCATATATGATTTAGCTTTCTGATCAACCTCTTATATATCTTCATTTGATTCCTCCACAATGGTCACACGAGGTTTTTGGTTGGTTTTTTACTTTAATTTTCCCTTCTCCATGCCCTCAAGCACAAGCAAGACAAGAACCATGCCCCAAGAGATGAATTGGGTGCCTATGCACCCCATGCCCAAGTCTACGTGGTCATCCTCATACTCTATCATGCAATCCTGCTTAGTAAGCCCTTTTATAAACCTCAACAAGCAATAGAAAAAGTTTTTGTCGGCTGCATAGAGGTGTTTTGAGAAAATCCATTGGCAACCACACCATGTCAGATCCCTCGAAGACTATTGCATATTCTTCTATGTGCTCCATCATGTAGTCAAGTAAGCTTTGTAATCTCTCTACATGAAGGTTAGCAGTGTCATGCATGTCAATCGTCCCCTCAAACACACTGACTAGTTCATGTGCACGATCTGCATGTCCTAGCTTCTGTAGTTATGTGAGAAGTGCATCAAAAGATGTTGCCATAGGTCTGTTCGCAAGAAGATGGGAAGAGAGCTGAAAGCTAGTGTCTTGTGAATGTGAGAAATGAAGTTCAAAACCTAGAAAGTCACTTTTATACTCAATGGCACTTTTTAAAAGCACTTAAAATTAACGTCAAATTAACTTAAATCTATAATTATAAACAAAATCACACGACAAGCCACTGGGAAGACACCAACATTGAAAGTATTCACTCTACAAATTAGAAAACTTGCACATTTCAATCAAAATCTTGAACAAATTAAAAATGAAAAAGAGATTCAAAACACCATATGTATTAATGGGAGCGAAATCACTTCAGTTACAAGCTTTTGCATTAATACATCGCGAAAAACTAATGTTTTCACACAGAAATCTCTTCTCTTTTCTGGAACAAACAATCTTTTCATTGATTACAAAAACATATTGATTAGGCAAGGTATATCTAAGATTAAAATACTCGCGAAGGTGATTGAGATTCTAGTCGTTATTCACCAAGATGTCGTGACTGCATTGTCGTGGAGGCATATTTGCAGATCAATTGATTCTCTAGCAGCAACATCAGATTCAAGTGCCTCCCATTCCCTTCGTCAGCTTCCATCTTCTGTAGGAAAAGACACTTGAAAAGCTTTGCTTCGCAATATGGTATTTGCACACCACATCCTCAGCAACTATAGAGCACTTGATTGTATCTCCCTGGTAGTTGACCACCTTAGTCTCCCATCCAATTGCAAGGAAGCCGTTGATCACACTTTCCTCTTTGCAAGTCCACATTGTTGGTGTCCTGTGAACACTTTGTAGTCAGAAGATAAAAACAAAAACATGAAGGGACATAAACCAAGTTAGGAAAGCTTTGTGGGAACCATAGGTGCACTTCATTGTTGAATGCACATCCGCCTCGATTCTCCTTTTGGTTGATATGATCAAGGCACTATCTGGCTTTGGCCATTCCATACTCTACAAGGTTGGTGGATGAATCGAAGAAAGATTACCATACCTAGTTTTCCTAGGTGTTACATAAGTATGGTTATTAAAAAAAAATTCCCGTGAGATAAGCTCCGTGGATGGACAACCAGCATAGAGCAGCTTGCCAAGGTCAACGTGGATGACCTCACAAGTTCCTGTGAAGGACTCTATTGGCTCCCACTCTACAAAATTGGATGGGAATACATCTGCAAACATGAACAAGCAATGAAAATCTAATAGACATCAAAGCAATATATACGGGAGAAATACAAAATATACAATCTAAAAACTTGACAGAGGAGTGAAATTACAGTTTGCAGGAAACCTCAAAATGGATTCATTGCTGTCTCTAGCTTCAGTTGTTGTGAAGCAACATACACATGTTGCACCTTTGCAAGTTGCTTGCCATCATGGGTTTGCTTGAACTCCATGATCCTTTCCTTCCAATGGTGTACTCAAGAAGCCATGTGTCTCCTTGAGACCTTGTGTGCACCTCTTGAGCTAGGTTGCATTGTCACCCACATCAATCGTTTGAACTCCATTGTCACCCAACATCCAATATCGTCTTGTACATGCTGCATGAAATGGAATCAATGAAACTCCTAGGTTGTTGAGTACCTAATGATGCCATGGGAAATAGTGGCACAACCTTCAGACAAACACTTTTGATTAGACATTGCACATCCATGTTCTCAGCTGTATAAAGAGCAAGATTCTTGATGGTACACAAAGATGAAGGATGCCACACACTGCTATACTGCTCCACCTGCTTGTTGTCTTAATGGGGAAGATAATGTTCCAAAGCTTGAGAGGGAAGTAGATCCTCTCTAGAGAGAACAATGGAGAAGGATGAGGAAACCTGTTGAGAAAACAAAGAGGGATGATCTAGCAGAAGGATATGTTGCAAATATTTAGCTTTAGGTAGAGGTGTTTAGTGAGGCTCATGGAGAAATAGAGAACTTCAGCTTGAGGAGAATGTAGTAAGCTTGAGGAGGGAAAGGAGGTTCAAACTTCTGCTGCAGAGCTTTTGGGAGGGAAAACTAAAAGGAAGGAGAGAGAAAAAACTCTTGCAAGGTGAAGTGAAGAGAAGTGAGAGATGGTACAATAAAGAGAGAGGGAGGGAATGATCAACACATTTTTGGAGGGACCCCCTTTTAGGAGAGAGGGGGGGAGAAACTAACAACCACTAGAGAGAGAAAGGATTGGTTTTTACTCAACTATTTAGAGAAAAGTTATTTTTTTTGTTTATAAGAGATTTTCTCTTTATATTTTATAAAAGAGTACAAGTTTGACCACTTACTTTTAGGCCCTATCATACCCACCATTTTAGTCCACATGGAATCCACCCATTTGCCCATTCCATAATCTCCTTTTTAATCCCATGGAAAATAAAGAGGACCCCTTAGACCCCATTCCTTTCCTAATGTGGACTCTAATTAGCGAAGCAACTTTGCATCTTGTTGCTTTGTATACTCTTTGTTTCCACATTTGGATGTGAAGATGGATCTTGATGTATCTAACTTTGTGAAACTAATCCTCTTTGTGGAGTTGACTTTATGATGGATTTGGTTTCACTTTCCACTCAATATCAGTTGTCTGCAATAGGTCACCAACTTTGAAGCATTGTGTGAGCTACATATGGTTGTTGTGGATAGCTCTTTTGCTGAATTTGTCATTGTTTTTTGTTGTAGGCCATTCTTTAAATTTCTTATGGAGTTGTTTTGTCGTCCTTGAAGATAAGAGATGCTCTTGCTAAGCATGTGGAGGCCTGCAATTGTTGCTCTCTTTGACAACTAATTTTGATAGCCATTTCCTTATTCCTAATGTAGAAGAAATATATACAAGAGGATGATGATGATTGTTTCTAGATTACGGTTTGGTACCTAGATGACCAAAGGGAAAAAAACCCAGTGGAAAAAGTGCCTTTGGTATACGCTCTTATTGGAATTGAGCATTTGAACTTGAAGTACATGTTCTTGCAAGGTGAGTGCCTAGGAGAAACAAAGAAAGAGTTCCTAATGCAAATGCTAATTATGGGACACTCTATATGCATATGAGAAATTTATCAAAAAAAAGCATGCAGTGTAAGAGATGGAGTTGATGGGTGCTTCAAGGAACAAGTGTAGGACATTGACATCAAAGGATGTCTCAATAGCTTCCACGTTTCCGAGAAGGGTTTTTGATGTAGAAGCTTCTCCATGCATAGCTCACTGTGCTCAATGCATGAGTGTATTTTGGACTTCCTCCTTCACTCCACCAAACATAAATTACATAGACTTTGACTCTTTTGCTCACCTATACCAGCATGAGCAACATAGCATAATTATGCTCAACTCTTCCATCTTGAGTAGTACCTAGAATAGCTAAGATGCTTAGATAATAGATAATTACTTGAAGTGTTGGGACTAATTCCTCACTCTGACTTTTATGGATTAGCTGGCTTAGCTAAGCCATAAGACTCTTATACAATGGCTTAGCTACTCGACTCTGACTTTTATGCCATGTATTTTTAATGGCAACTTGGACGTACCTGTTCAAAGCCAGTTCCATAAGTTCTTCAAAATTTAGGCCTCTTTCATTGTATTGGTATATAAATGCCACCATTTTGTCCAGTAAGCTAGCATTCTTTGGCTCCTCTTGGCTTGCTTGTTGTATGTTAACACTGCTTTGTGAAACAAGTCTTCATAAGTTCTGTGAGAGTAATGGTACATCTTATAGGGGATGACATCAATTTTTGCAGGCTCTTTGTGTCAGTCATTTGTGGTATTAGATTCCATTGAGATGACATAACCCTCACCTTGGATTTTGTTTTGTGTTCCCCTATGAAGGATGGTAAATTCTTTAGGGAGTGTGGTTTGCTCTCTTCAGATGCGATGAACCTGACATCTTCGTAGAGAGATCAAATATCTCCAGGATAGAACTCGTGATCCATGTTGATCTCAGGGGCATGTGTTGACTATAAAGTAGCACGACCATCTTTTTGGTTTCTAGTCATCTCCCATAACGATTGTGTCCATGGTTCTTCCACTTGAGGTATTGGATGCATCTCATAAGACTTTGCCTCGTCCATACTGTCATCCACTATCCTTGTATCCAATGGTCCTTCCTTTTCCACTATTGTTGGTCTGATCATGTTGTTTGGATTCCTTGCATAGTGTTTGAGTAGGTGATCCCATCCACAACTGTCAAAGAACCCAGGGATTTTGATTTGTTCACCTATGTTGTTTTCCTTTAGCATGATTGATCTTACCTTTTCAGACACAAGATTTACTTGCTCTAGGGTTCTCAAGGTTTCTCATTGTATTAGTGCTTGAGTGGTTTCTATAAGATTTTTTCACATCTTCATTCTTTTGGTTTTGAATAAAGGATGTGGATAGGTCAACAATCTTTATTCCAAAGTTTGGTTGTTCTTTGGTCTCGCCTCGTAGGCTTGCAACTTGTTTACCTTTTCTACTAAGATTGATCCATCTGATACAGTCCTTGACTCTTCTAATCCTCTTGTGTTTTCTTTGCTCTCCTGTTCACGTCAGAGTTATTCCTTTTTTGGTTTAATTGCGTTTCTAAGGCTGTCTTTTTCCTTAGCCTCTTTGCTTTCATTTTGTCTTGTTTGGATTTCCAAGATTTTCTTTCAGTTCTCATTGATATGTGGTAGTTTTCTTTCCTCCTCAATGGGTTTGTTCTTGACAGCTTCTTGAGCTTGAGCTCTTGTCACCACATGTACAAGAACCATTGGTTCTATCTTAGATCCACTTGAAGAAGGCATCACTTCCACAACATTCATTGTTACTTCTCCCTTCTTGTTTGGGTGTTCTGGACAATCATGAGCTAGGTGTGCAACAACGCATTCTAGAAAATATCTCAATACTTCTAGGTTCTTTGTTCAATGAGGAAAATCTAATGGCCAATGATTACCTCCACACTTGTAACATGGTCCTACTTGTTGTATAGCTATTGGTGCAGCTGATGCTTATTCTTGCCTGGTCAAAATGGTCTTTGAACCTTTTTTAGTTTTTTTAAATTACTTAGAGAAATATCCCACTAATTCATAGTGTCATTGATAAGTTTCTTGCAAAACAAGTCCTTGAGGTACATAGATCGCGATCCATGTCCCTCTACAAAATATGACCAAACTTTCCAGATTGCTTTTAGAGAGTCTACTAATGCCCTTGATCAACAAATTTTTAAATTCGAATCAATTTTAGGTCTCTACCATCAATTTTTTAGAATTTTAGAGTTATGGTCATTTCTATCAAAATATGGTTTTCAACAGTTTTTGCCCTAATCGTTCAACCCAAATTTGATGGTGGTACTTTCTACTTACCCTACTTCTAAGTATTGAAATGAAACTATGAAGAAAAACAACCAAAACACGACAAAAAAAAAGTCAAAACAAAAAACGGTACAACACTCTGAAATCATAGAGAAAATCAAAGAATGAAATGCTTTTGGCTATCTCACTCACAACCCTCTTTACCTCTAGAGAAGAGAATTAGAAAGTCCTTACTTCTATACTCTATCAAGCACTAAACCACTTGTCTCTATGCTTCACTGCTAAAGTGTAAATGGAATGAAAAGACAAATCTTTGAAAAAATCAAGCAAACCACTACTCAATGATAAGAAAATATGCCTATGTCCTACCTCACTGCTCTAGGTTGTCATGCCATTTTGTCAGTCCATGTAGGCCATTCTTGATGATGATACGACAAGTCAAAGTACGCATTTCCTAAGGTATGCCGTTGATTTTTATCTTTGTTAAGAATGTGATTGCTATGGAATCTTGCACGGTTTTTCAAGTGGGGTGCCACTCCAAAAGCAAAGTGCACTATGAATTTTCTTATTAATTGCATAAGATATGCAATGGCTGAGCCACACTCGAGATGGGAAAAATATTATGTAAAGGCAAAGGCTCACCGGTTGATAAGTCATCCAATTGTAGTAAGGCACGTTAAGGCACGGCCTATTACTTATCATGTACATTTCTTCTCACCTTCCTTTGCTCGAAGAAGGAGACAAAGGTGCTTGGCATGGCCCACCACTAATTACAAATAGGGAAGCCGATGGAAGTCTCTCAATGTCGCGTTCTAGATTTGCAATTTTGTTAGGACATGGCTCCTAGTCAAACTGTTTTTTAACATTAGTCGATCAATACAATCCTAAATGGTGAAGCATGTATCCTAAATCTATACAATGTCAAACATACCATGCGGTGATATGAATCTTGTGCTAAGGGTGGTGCTTCAAGTCTTGTAGATACGAGGGCACATCAAGAACTTGTCAAGAAAACGACAATAAAACATAGCAAGAGCATTTGTTGGCTACAAGCACAAAAGCCCTTATGTGAAGCAAGGCTTCAATTTAAGCATCTGCATTCAGGCTTCCAATATTTGTAATATGCTATCAGCATTCGAACTTGGGGGGCTTTGCAATATGTTTGCATGTTATTTCCCTGAGTGTTGGTATGAACCACACTAGGGGGTTTATGATAGCATTATATTCATCAGAATCCATGGCTATGAGCCAGACTCATTGTTGAGAACAATGAACTCTAGCAAGGATCCACCCTCAAGCGAGATAAAATTTTTGGAGTTCAAGACAACCGACAATATCTAGGCGACAAGGTTAGACAATTTCTTATTTTTTTGTATTTCAACCTTTAATTTGGACATTATTTCCTCCTGTGTAGAGCACAAGGCTTTGACAAACTTAACACAAAGCAAGGCTTCTACACGGTGTCAAAGTAGTGTCCATTGATTTGGACTCAAGGGTACTAGCACACAGGTTGGGGTGTTTTGTAATATGGGGATCTAAGCTCACATTCTACGCTTGGCAATGTTGAATTGTGATGTATCCATACTAATATAGATTGTGCATGGAACTTATGGTGTTGGCTCACTCTATTGAGACCATCATTGCAGCCAAGGGCTTAGCGTTTATAGTTTCTACTTTGCATATATGGCATGCTAGTACGATGGAACTAGTTTCACCTAGTCATTGTTTTCACGAGGTGAAGCACCATAAGTAATTCAATCTGATATAGTCACAATCACATCTAAGGTAGGTGGGTCAAGATATAACTTATGTTACCTGTCTCTGTAAGAGCGTCATACAAGCGGACTCTTGTATGCTTATAGGATAAGATACCAACCATGCATAGGATTCACAATAGTATATGCAAAGGATACACGCTATAGTAACTTAAGGAATTTTCCTCAGGCTAGCATTCTCTTTATCTTTCCTCTTTCTCTCCAAGATTAATGATAACCTTCTAAGTAGGATTTCCATACATGTTTTGGTTGTGCATAGTCATGAGCCAGGGTTTCTGATGCCACAAAAATAAATATTCATCATTCAATAGACTGAATACTAATTTAAATAAGTATTCATTGATCGGCATTAATGGACAAGTAAGAGCCTTGCCATTAATGATATTCTGGGTGTCACTTTAGCACTATATTTTTATATATGCAAGGATCAAGTTGGGTTTTTTATGATCTTAAACTCATATAGGCTTATCTATACTATGGTTTATAGCTGAGCACAATATTTCAAACAACATGGCTATTGACAAGAACCCCAGGTTATAGACTTTCAAGTCTTGTGTAGATCGAGTTGAGAATAAGATTCCAACTTGAGATCAAGTTTCCTACAACACTATGAGGGTCTATATGAGCACTGGGTAACAATAAGTTCTTTCGTGAATCTAATCAAGGGCTTTGAATTGCCAAGGAAACACCCAGGGTTAACAACTTAAATTTCTTTATCTTAAATAATCTCTATTTTTTGTGATTAGCAAATCAGACAAAATTTGATAATGTATTCTTACGGGTTGAAATATGCACTTGAGCTCCAAGTAAGTTTAAGGTATTTTCCACCTCATTGTAAGTAGTATATGCTTTTGGTTCATTTTCATTTCCAAATAAGGTTGTTTAAGCTCTACAAGAGGTATGCATGAGCTAGAAGCTTTTCATCCAATTTTCTCTTCAGCCACATGATAGGGTAATGTAAGAGCATAACATTTTGGGAAATTAGTATTACTTTTATCTCTTAAGTATTCATCAGGATACCATCATGGGTTTGTTCCTTGTTGAACTAGTAATAGACCTACATGGTAGGGTCTTGTTTAATACATGTTGTTAGGCACATGATGTACAACATGGTCTAGGAACTCATGGAGTTTGGTTTATCCATTGTTGAGTAAGATTTATAAGGGATCCTCTCACTCATATCGTTGAGTGTTTGTGGCTACCTTCTTACACAAGTACATCCTATGCTTCTTGAATGTCACCTTTTCTGACATCATTTTTTGAGACATACTTCACATGTGGAGAATATGAGTCTCTTGGAATAACATTGGTGCCTGATTCCTCATGATGTGTCATGACAAAGTCCCTAGGTGTTGGCCACATCCGTTTATTAGACCATTTTGAGCACGTAGTATCACGAACAATTTTAGTGGCTAGAAATTGTCGAGTATTAAGTACATACTTGTTGAAGTTACAAGTACTATAAACAACATAAAAGGATGGATGTTTACATATATAGCACAACTATGTTTTGCCAATGGAAATGTTTCCTTGTTGGTACTTAGATGTGATTGAGTTTTCCATTCGATTATGGTTCAACTTTTGTCGCAAATCTTTCACGTATATACCGTGGAGAGTCTCATCATGAAAATGTAGGCTTGAATAAGTTTGTGTTGAATTCATGCACACTAGATATTGTGGTCCCTAGTGTTTAACATAGGCTTGTTTGATCATTAGGAAAAATATGGACTCTCCTTGGGCCTTTTTGATTAGTGAAGGCTTAAGGGAGAACCAATGAGATGGCTCTTGGGATATCACCTAGAGGGGGAGGAATGGTAGGGGTGCAGCCTAATTGTCTCCCTCTTCAATGCTTGGTTCTTAGAGAGAGGTGGGAGGTAGGCTCGGGGGGGGGCGGGGGGGGGGGGGGGGGTAAATAGGAGGAGAAAGGTGTTATAAAAGAGGGAGGGACCCCCAAAAAAAAACGCGCATGCTTAAAAACCCTAAACATTGAATTTTTTTTAAAAGTTCCAAAGTTGACCCATTTGCCTCCAAAACTGCCCCAAAACATAAACTAACTTCAAAAAGTCAAATTTTCCCCCCAAAATCCACTTTTCTCTCTCTCCCTCATTACTTTTCTCTCCCACACTCTCCCTCCTCCCATTCTCTCTCTACAGTCAAGGCAGCCATAGCCAAAAGCTTTCTACCACTCTCTTCCTCTCTCTCCATAGCTCCCCCTTCTCTCACACCTCCATCAACCCTCTACAGTCCCACACTCCATAGCCCACAGCTCCACTATCCTCTCTACCTCTCTACCTCTCACTCCTCCCCTCTTTCTCTATCTCCACTGTCAAAGCCACCATAGGCAGCTCACCTCACCCTCCCCTCAGCTCCTCATTCTCTCTCCATAGTACTCAACTCTTTCAAATCACTTCCTGAGCCCAACTTCCCAAGCATGTCCACGCATAGATGGCCCAAACCAAAGATAGAGGAGATTGTGTTGCACAACACAAAAGACTCAGAGGGGGTATGGATCCCACAAGTATTCAAGAAGGGTGCATGGGTCTTCATGCAACCGTCACATGCTGGACCTCATCGCGTACGGTGTCGAGGTGTATTGGAACGTCATTGGAAGGGCCGGCTATTGGCATTCAAAGAAACAAAGTCCGGAATGGTGGCCATCGTGAAACACGTCTACAGTGCAGCTGAGATCCACCTCAAGAGAGCTTCAACTCAATTTGCACCTCATTGTAAGTTTTCATGGTTTAGCTATCCCATGCATATGTCATGTTTACGTTTATGTGATCATTATGTTTAACTAAGGGCATTTGTAAAGATGTTTTTCTATCCAGCTTAGTTGAGGAGCAGCCGCTTGAGTGCCTCTCAGGCACGCTCATGGTTTTGCATGCTCACATTGGGGAGCTTATGTTTCCTAATGTTTCATCGAAAAAACTTACCGAGCAGCAAATATTCATGTACTCCCACAAGTATGTGGTGCCGAAGTCAAGCCAAAGCTATGGTAGGTTAGAAGCCGTGGAAACACCCTCATTCGGAATGGCCAACTCCAGACCATTGGGCTTTGCTTTCTTTCAAGCGCAAGGTGCTGCAAGATTTCCAAGGGTCCCTAAAGTTTGGTAAGGCAACCAGATCGGTGGGTATCAGTTGGCATTGTCCCATTCATTTGTTTGTGCATGCATTCCGCTCTCTGTCGATTGTAGAAACACCAACAATGTTTGTTTGCAAAGAAGTTGACATAGATGCAATGGACACCATTCTAGGTGTCAATTGGGGCTATGTTGACGGTTTTCATGATGGTGACCGTTATAAGTGCAATGTGTCCCCCACACAGCTTTGCCTTCGGTATTTGAAAGCAAGGTGTACCTTGTATGCACGGTTTAGCTACGAGAGGTGGATGCACAAACGTGGCAAATGGATACCTTTGCAGCTGACAGCCGAAGAGGTTCAATCCTTTGAAATTCGTGTCCGCATGCCCAATAACGAGGTGGAGGTGGTTGCAGTGAATCCGCATTGGACTCTTTCCAATCTTCGGGAACACTTTGTCATAATGGGATTCGAGGATGTCAGTAATGCAAGTTTCAAACTGGAACAATGCAAGGTCTGCTTTGTGCTTGCTTAGCTACCTTTTCTTATTTTTTGTGGGTTTTTGTATTTTGATTGCCCATTTTTTGGTTGTATAGATTGGAAGGCGGATGGAGGCCACTATGCTTGTTTACAAAGATTGGGCTACATACAAAATCATCTTGTCTAAGTGAATTGGCTTGTAACTTTAATCGTTTATATAATGGATATTTTATTAAAGATTTTGAAAAGTTTTAAGGTGTTGTACTTGATTTTGTACTTGAGTTTTAAGGTGGTGTAAATTTATTTTTTAAATGCATATTTTTTATTTTTTTCGAGATGGAATATGTCTATATAAGGAGGACCACCTCCTCATTTCACCATTTTCATCCCAGCATTGCAGAGAGACCTAGCATACCCAATCACGCAAAGAGAAGACATGGCTGCTACTAGTGCTTTAGATGCATTCCTTACTGAGGTTGGGCATGCAAATCGCCCTGAGATTCAAGCATTTTTCACAACCCAACCCGATTTGGAAACCACTTTGACCCTCCACTCTCAATCTCTTGAGCACATTACTTCATACATTTCCACGTGCATGGGGAGATTCATTGTTGAGTTACCAAACCGGCTAGGGCAATGGGTCCCTGAAGGCCTTCTCCACCACATCTACCAAGGGGACAGGCCATTTCATCAGCGGCTTGCATGCTTTTCCACCATAGCACAACCCGCTGGACAATATGTGCGGCTTGAAGCTAATGATGTGCGAGCAATGCGTAAGGGAAGGATCGGAAACATTTTTTTCTCTGTTCAGGCCATAATGATCTTCCTCCTTCACGAGTGCCCAGCAGGCCCTGATGTAGTGCTACCACACTTGGAGATCGACAGGGTATTGGCTGATGTGAAGGACCCCAAGCCCGTGGCCATTGACTCATCCACAGAGGAGAGGACACTTGCCTTGACCTACCCTGTAGGGATTCAAGGCCTCTTGGAGGCCTCTCCATCAGTCGGTTCATCCTCGGGACCGCCAGAAGGAACCACCACTCTGGATGCCATCCCTGAGGTAGATTTACCCGCTTCTCCTCCATTGTGGTGGGTGGGGAGGAGTTTGTGTTTATACATGATCAGGAGAAATCCTTTGAGCTTCGCATGGATGAGTGTTTCGCTATCCTCGATGCCCATGGCAAGTTTGAGGTTGATACCACCACCTCCCATGATGATGATCTCCTACTGCCCATGGGGAATACTTTGGCGAACACAGTGCCGATCGCACAAGCCGAGGTGGAAGCGGCCGAGCAGGCCAAGGTCTCTGAGGAGGATTTTGTGGCCGTGCAAGCCATGTGTTTGGCTAAACGCGCAAGAGTGGATTCACCACCACCTGTTGCAAAACCTATTTTTCTTGATCCAAAGGGGAAGTCAAGCGTGGATCTTTACTTGCACCGGGATGCTGATGAGGAGGATCGTAGACAAGAGGTATAGATGCTCACTTACATTTGATTGTTACAAATGATTTTGTTAATGTTATGTCATAATTCTGTGCCCTATCTCAGAAAACCTATGTTTTTGCAGGATGTTCAGGAGGTTGACGCCTGGGCGCAACGGTCAGGGGGGAGGAGGACGCCATTCGGACCTCAAGTGGCACTTTCTCACTACCTCGGCACACTTCCCACTGGTGTCGTGGTGTTTGTCCATGCCGACTACTCTCCGAATGGTCGCTACAACATTTTTGCTCTCCGTTCACTCTCCAAGGCGTTGTGTTTAACAACACTTGCCCAAACGGCCAACCTTGTAGTGCTTGTAAAGAAAGCTTTTGCAATATCCACTTTCGGTGTAAACTTTCGCGGGCGCCTTATTGCCCATGTCGGCATGAACCAAGCTGTAGGGGTTAATGACACCCAAGAAATCACAACCACTTTACTTAACAGGGAGCCACCCCAAAAGGCCAAGCACCAGAAAATTGTAATTAGAAAGATCCTAAAGCAAAAGCCGGATATCATGTAAAGCATTGATTTCTTTAATGAAACTACTTTTTGCTGTCTATGACTCTCTTTCTTGCAAGGTTTTGAATTTCTTATATGTTGGGCTTCCATTGTGTATGAGAAGCACCATAATTTCTGCTATGACTACTAAAGGGTTTGGCAGGCATTAAAATTTATAAAATGCATACATTGTTATATCTAGGCTTCCAAAGTTATGGATGTTCCTAGTAAAGGGCTTGGAAGTCCCTAAAATATGCTGCCACAAGGGAGCGCATTGGGGCATTCCATCAGCAGATGAAGTGTGCAAATGCGCGCCCTTGTGGCAGATGAATTTGGACACATCTAGGAGCATACCCAGGTACAAAACAGAGTGAGAAGACATTAGTACACAGTTGCAAAATAGAAAGACATGGATAACCAGGTACCCTTAAGCCTATCTTGCCCCAGATACCTAAAGTTGTATTAACAAACCACAAGAGTAAACTATGTGGCAATATCTAGCCCTTTTTGGAGTATAGGACTGACATGGACTAAGGGGGGATGATTGCCAGAAGTTTCTATGCTAATTGAAGCATTGAAGCAAACAAAACATACTTATTTCTTGTCAAAATTGTTTGGAAACCACTGGAAAGTGTCTGGAAAGCACTAGGAAAGGCTGCCACAAGGGCGCGCATTGTGTCCATCCATAGGCCTCTGGAAGCCCCAAATGCGCGCCCTTGTGGCAGCCAGTTTGGGGGCATTCCAAACCATTTTCAACACTTTGTAGATGCTTTTTCCATGCAATAGCGAGTCACATAGCATGGATACATCAGGAAGTGCATGCCCCACTTAGCCAAGGTGCTAAACGTAGGCAATTTTTCACAATAACAAGCTAATGGCTACATACATACAATAGAAGGTAGACAAAACTTGGACCAGTGCTACATTGCATGGTACAGAATTAAAACAATACAATGCGCAGTGGGGTATACAATAAAAGACGCTTATATTAAAATTCTTCCCAATACAATGCACAGAGTGGGGTATACAATCAAAAGACGCTTGTATTCAAATTCTTCCAAATCTTGGAGTTCCGTAAATACAAAAAGGTTTGATGCCTAATTACAAGCTACTCCTCATGGCGCAAACGGCGAGCAAGCTGCATATCCTTGGGCATAATGGTTACACGCTTTGCATGGATGGCACAGAGGTTAGAATCCTCAAATATGCTAGTTAAATATTGCTCTGCTGCCTCTTGGACTGCCTCTATGGCCACGGCGCCCATCCGAAACTGAGTGTTGTACAATTGCAAAACCTCCCTGCATAGCCAAAGGGGCCCTCCAAATCAAGATCTCGGTGCTCTGTTGATAGTGTCGAATCTCCGCAAAAGCACGGCTGCGCTTTCGTACCTTCTGAGGTCGACGTGGAGGTGCATTTTTGGCACGAGTTGGGGCAGCTTGCTTCCTCTTCTTGTAGACAATGCTCTTTCTCTTTTTTTTCTGCACAGGCACTTCCAACACCTCATAATCTGATTCCACCCACTCTCCATCTGATTCGTGCTCTTCACTATTGACCGGATGTGATGGTGTAGGTCCACTCCCTTTAGGAAGTGTCTTACCCCCAATAGACATGTGAGCCTGATAAGTTTGTATTTGGACGCCAACCCATGGGGCATCTTCATCCGTTTGCGTCTCTTCGGAGCCTTCTGACGGTTTCTTTTGGCTGTTTGTTTCTTTGCCTTGGTCGCTCTCATCCTCCCTGTTGCCATCAGAATCGTTGGAGTCTGATAAATAGACAACAAGGCGATGCTTCCGTCTCTCTTTTGCTGTTGTAGAGGACTGGCCATGCTGATTTAAAGCTGTAGCTTCTTCTGTGTGGACTTCACCTTGAGCTTGTGAAGTTCCAGCTTTTGTTGCTATACCTTTGAGTCGTTGGCCATCCGGCCCCTCTGGATATGCAATCCTAGCCGTTTGTTTTTTTCTTGCCATGGTAGCACCTAGTAGGGAAAATGACAAAATGAGCGCCTTCAACCTTTAAATAGGTTTTTTTGAGATTTGGGCCCTTTCACACTATGTGGCCAATTGAGTGAAACTCAAATAAACCAATTGAATTTAACAACTAAACCTGGATCATGCGGACGGCTGACGCGACGCCCAAACGTTGCCTTTTTGATACTTAGTTGCACGCCAAGCTTCATGGCGCAGGGACGCTCGCGAGCGTTTCCACTTCTCGGATGTTGCAGTACGGGAGGCGTTGCGTAATTGCTTTGCTAACATCGACTCTCTTGCTTTCTCAATAGTACGAGTTCTCCCAAAGGTGTGCCTAAAAAATCAGTTAAACATCTCGAGGAGGTAGTTGGAGTGTGAACTACCACCACCATGCCGAGTATTCTTGAAGTAGACTCCTTTTGCTCGATAGTGGGACTTCTCCATGCCTTGTGTACTCCATATATCAAGCAAACCATAGCGGTCCATGAAGTATGCACCATGCGCATAGAGAATGTGCTAAAACAACCAAAAACGAGATAAGCTAATAGAAAAGTTGCATTTTCAAACATTGCATATGTATTAAGTTTGTTAAAACAAACCATGTAGTGTGTAATCTTGCTTTCAGACCATCCGTCCTTAGCGGCCTTTGTGAATTCATAAAGCACCTTTTTTAATTCCTCTCGCTGCTCAACGGTGGTGCTTGAAAGATTCATTAATTGCACAACCTTTTGAAAGGATGACCATACTAGCTTGCGTTGGTTAGCAACCTCCACATTGGGATCTTTGTCCGTCGTGCATGAACAAAAATCTTTCCACAACTCCCACCGCTTCTCACTTGCTAGAAGACACTTGCCTTGGATACCTGCATTGGAGACTTTGACATCTTCTTGAAAAATCGACGTGCCTTGGCTCCATTCATGGAAACATTCTGTGCCACCTCATATGTCTTCTCCCTACAAGTCTCTGCTACAATGTTCACCCTTGATCGGTGACATCCAATCTCATTAAGGAGCGTCTCCACCCCCTGCAAGGAGTCTTTTGACCGTTGAAGGGGCTTCATTGTGAAAGCATAATCAATGTGATGCTTTAGGATCCTATCAAATATTCGCATAAACGCATGCAATGTACAAAAGTGAACATTGTTGAGGGAGAAGCGATTTATGGGGCTCCACCCAGGATCTTTGCTATCCCTATTGGGCACCTGCAACATATCACATGAAAGAACCGAAGTTTGCCACTCCCTATTTATATGGTCATCATTATCTTCGTCCTAACCTTCCACTTGAGTTGCTCAACTTGTCTTGTGCCTTTTCGTACAGAATGGACAGGGAAGTAAAGAATTTGCACCTTGTTTGCATCCAAGCATGCACTTTATGGTCTTTAGATGACCACCTAAATGCCATTCAACATCAAACTCCCCACGTCCTGGAACCATGAGCTTCTCACCGTTTATTTGAGCTTTAATGACCTCTGTGACCCATGGGATTCTACTGAAAATCCATGCAAGGACTTCATGTGTCTCTTTCGAAACTTCAATTGCACCAAGCCACCATATATCCTTCTCTGATTGCACACTAAAAGAGGGCTTTGTTGCTTCACTCGAACTGCAAGATTTCTTGGCATAAGCTAGGGCTTCATTAATAAGTGTGATGCTCATTCTCTCCAACTTTCTCCCTTTAACAATTACACACTCATCCAACTTCAGCACGAACACAAGCTTGCCTTCAAGAACTGCCAACAATATAAAGCCTCAGAATGCATGTTATGACACATCATAGAGCATGTAGGCAACTCTAAACTAACCTGCATCACTCAAATTGTAGAAAACAGCCATGGACTGCTGCAATCGTATCAAGTCCACAAAGATATTGTTGAATTTGGTGTAAACAAACCCTTCGGTCCGCAACACACTGTTAGAAACAGCACCGCTTCCCTTCCCGCGGCCCTTCCTTCCTTCTGATTTGCTATGGACCGGGTGAAGAGGCATTGTGTCTTCAATATACAAGTAGTCCCCTAATCGGTGAACAACATCTTCATTTGACACCTTCTTGGCAATCGCCACTCTGTGAGGAAGTGGAAATAGGTTTTTCGTGACTCCTCGACTTTTTAATGCATCTTTTAACACTTGATGTATTGCTTGATAGCCCTTGGTACTAGTCCCAACAGCATCACAAATATCCTGAACATCTAGATCAGTGACAATATTAGAAAAATCACTAAGAACTCTCTTAGTGATTGCGTCTTTCAAGTGTTTTGCCTCTGGAGCATCAAGCATCCCAATAAAATCCTCTTTGTTGAAACAAGAACGAAGTAAAGTAGCCCTAGCTGACGCATTCTCGCCGCCGCACGTTTCTTGGACGAAGTTCCTATTGCCCAAAACAACAATGATGAGCGGTATTAGACTTAAACAACATGAGGGACAGAACATGTTACCTCATAGCTGTCACCCTTCGTTTTCTTGCACCTCCACGTGGTGCAAGAGTCTGAATTTCGAACAACTCTCATTTTCTCACCCTACCTCCCACGGCAGTACTCTTTGCCTCCTCAAGCGCACTAGTAGCTGTTTGCATCTGATCTTGAAGATTGTGGAAACTCCCATTGAGAAACTTCCAATGACGCAAGTAGATCTCGGACCGCACAATCTCGTGTTTGTTGAGTCTCTTGCAGTAGCCCAACAAACCTTGCTCTCCATTTCCAACGTATTGCAACAGTGATGGAATGTTTGTAAAAGACGGATGAACATTGAGAGAAGGATGCTTTGGATACAAGCATCCGTCTGTCCAGAGATCCACATTCTTCTCCCCTTGAGCGCGGCGTTCGTTGGCTAAAGGTAATGTACCCAAGCATGTTTTCTTTGTCGAAACATACGCTTGAGGTAGGCGTAGGAAAATCCCTGGAGACCTACCGCATGAAGAGCTTGCTGGGACATTGGTCACGTCGTCAAGAGGCATTGGAGGATGGAGAGATGGAGCTTGAAGGATGGAGAGATAGAGCTTCTAGGATGGAGAGATGGAGCTTGAAGGATGGAGAGATGGGTGTGTAGGTGTAGCAGTAGGTGCAGGTGCAAGGGGGATGGGTGTAGGAGAGGAGCTTAGATTAGGAGGGAAAGTTTTCAATTTTGGGGGGAATTTCCTAAAAGTTTTGGAGGGAGTCAAAAAATGTTGAATTATGAGTAATTTAACTTAAAAATATTTTTTTTATTATGTGTATATGTTGGGGGTACTTTTTAGGGGGGAATAGAGTTTTTTTGAAAGTTTTTGAAAAAAGTCATTTTTTTAACCTCTTTGACCCACGGATTTGCTTAGGTGGCATGGGAGAGTTAAGAGGCCACTTACAAGTTGGCCAAAAAGCTAGAGAGAGAAGACCCCCTACCCCCCTACTTTTCAAATGGTTTACCCCCCCCCCCCTTCCCTACTTTTTAAATGGTTACCCCCCCCCCCCCCTTCCCCCTACCTTTTTAGGGGTCAAAGGTGGAGGAGACCCTACCAAAATAGCCCCATTCAAAGCCTTTGCCCCCTTAATCTTGGCAAGCTTCCTTTAAATTAGGGATTCTTACAAGGCCCATGGAGAGTCCATTTTTTTCCTAATGTGTGGCATGAAAATTCATGGACATGATAGCTTACAAACCATATTTCACCACAAGTGGAGTATTTACGTGAGATCTATCGTTGATCTACCAACTATCATATGAGGTGAGGACTTGGTATGGGTGTTTGTAGATAGATTGCCTAAAATGTATACATGTTTTCCTAACAAGTTCACTCTTTAACAAAGTTGGTTGATCACAATCTATATAGATTATACGGATTCAAAAACATTTTTCATTTCATTGTGAACCCCCCTTTACTAGTCATTTTGGGAGAAATATTTGTTAATGGTTGGGGAGAAACAATATACTACACTTGTCTAAAGATAGATGGGTTGATGGTATGTATTAACCTGGTGCTAAAGGTTATGCTAAGAGCATATGTTAGCAAGAAGCAACCCAACTGGAAATATTATCTTTCTAGCTTGGAGTTTGCTTCTCATGATGCAAATCATGTTGTGACTAGGTTTAGTTCCTGCATGTTATTGTCCAGTTTTCAACCTTGATCATGAGTTCCATTGGGGTTGTCTACTGATAGAAATGATAGCAAGTCAAGGATTTAATACAGGATGATGAGTTATCTTAGCAGGTCACTTGTATGGGAAATTGAGAAGAGGTATTCACAAATGTTCTAGTATCTCCAAAAAGTCCAACTCTTGGTCATTCACTTAAACACCTCTTTGCTATGGTAACTCCTTTACAATACTCAAGAGAGTTATAAATAGAGTCTACACACTATGTTGGATTTAATATGGTTTCACCAACAACTGCACAGGGACAACAATGTGGAAAATCAAGATGTTTCTCTTGGTTTCATTGAACCTCCTACTAAATTGTATATTGGTCACATGAACAACTCGACCGCTGAGAGGTTCCACTATGGAAAACATTAGTGTTCTTGAGAAGATCTTACCACTTTTTTTTTTGAGGATGAGAACACTTCTCCAAGGGGGGAGTAATTTCATGCCAAGGGTAGGACTAGGAGGGCACAACCCTGGAAAAGTGTTGGAATCACTTGTAGTATAGGGGTCTATATATAGTTGAGAGAAAGAGGGATAGGGGCCTATAATTAGGATGGTTGGGTGGTTATTTTCAGGTTTGTCTCCCATCTGTCTTACACTAAGAAATCATCCTGTTGACACTACCAAGTAGAAATGCTTTGGCTTCTTCCACCTCCTCAGAGCGGGACTCCGGCTGGTCAATGACTTGGTTTAGATGCTCAAGAATAATCTTGGCCATTTCATATTGGTTCTCTGTAGCGTTTCCATCCCCATCCACAAGTGATTGGATGTGGCCCTCATGCTCCTCGTGATTTTCAAGGCTTGAAAAAAGTGTGCCTGATTGGAGGCCTCAAGCTGAAGGAAGGTATCTCTTGAGAGCACCGTAGTGCTCTTCGCCTCCTCAAGTTGAAGGTTAGCTAGGTCAGCTTTAACTTCTAGCCACTCTTGTGCTCTTCTTTGGAAGCAAACCCAACATTTTTTTAAAACAACAAAGCCACTTTATCCTCTACCTACTTCATACGTTGCTTTTTGAATACTATTTGTAAAGATCTACCATGCTTTTGGGTTTTTGAGATCAACATATTTATTAGGCTTATGTGAATTGTATTTGGTTAGTCTTTTAAATAGTGGATATTTGAACAGATGTTCCCTAGAGATAAGAATATTTCCTCTCCTTTGGCTTTGATAAATTAAATGAATAGTGGCAGGTGATCTAACAGGTTCTATGTTGTAACCACCTTCATTTTGATCAGTGAAGGAATCCAGTTGGCATTATGAGAGCAAAAGCATCTATCAAGTTGGGAGGCCATGCGAGCATATTGCACGCTGACATACATGAACCCTAGTATGCTATTCCAAGGGTCAACAACCTCCCACAAGTCCAATAGAGCCCATTTCTCATAGAGACTCAGGCATTTAAACTTTTCCAATCCAGCCACATAGACTTGAGGATCCCGTTCTATCCTTTAACTTGTCCATTATATTGAAGTACCCCAACAAGATCCACTACCCTTCAATCTTGGTATCTCTAAGGTACATCCACAACTTGGCTCTATCCTTAGCATTGCAGGGGTTATTTATGTTAATCATATTGAATGTCTCACCCTCCCATTTAACTCTAGCTCCTTGAACACTCCCTGAGGAGTGATTCAAGATCACTCTTGGATCTAGGTCCCTATTCACAATAGACAGGACCCCACTGTATCCATCCACTCCCTCTTCGTAGAACACCAACTTCTTTCCCAGAGCTTACTTTCTTTTGCTGTAGGCATCTAGGTGGTGCTTCTTGATAGCCCAATAGCTAACTACCTTAGTTCTCTTAATTTCCTCCTAGAAAAGGGTGCAAATTTTCTTTTTTGGGTTTTCAATCCTTTCATGCTCCAAGATTGTATAACAATGTCTTCCATCATTGAGATAATGGTACATATTATTCTATCTTGTGACATTATTTTGTGTTCTCTTTCTTGTTGTCCTCCTCCATAAGGATATTTCCGATCTGTGAGCGGGTCTTCTCTTAGTACCCCAACTACTCTTGCTTGAGATTTGAAATGCTTACATGATATGTTGGATACATGCTGCCAAAATTATTCTTTCTTTCTCAATGAGGGTGCTAATACAATCTTTTGTATCACAAGATTTTATTATTTTGGCATGGCTTTGGACACGAAGCAATACCTTTGAGCGGCCTTTCCCTTTCTATTCTTGACTTGGGAGGACTTCACAATGTTTTCCTTGGTAGTGGGAATCTCCTCAGCTTGAGGCTCTTTCCGTATAGCTTTGACATCCAGCTATGGTGGAGAATCTATGACAACCACTTCTTGAGAGCCTGATGTTACTCCTTTTTTCCCTTCTTTGTGATCTATAGTCACTGTCAAGGCCAAGGGAAAGGCCCTCACAAAGTTTGTTGTACTTGAAGCACGCACCAAAAAGGGTGTGAAGGAATAACTTTCAGCCCAACCCCCACATTCACCACTAAGATCCTGGGTTGGGGATTTTTAAGATTCCACCAAATGCATACCTTATTTGTTGCCACCCCAGGGGCTGTTATAGATAGCACAAAAAGAGGGGTACCAAGGGATGCTACCAGATCTCTAAAATTGCTCCTCAACCATAGTGAGAGGTTTCAAACTCAACCCATTCCGGGGCACATGTCATTAAAAGCATCAATGGATACAAATGTGGGATCCCATGGAAGCACACACACTAGCACCTTGTTAGAGAAGAGTCGTCTCTTGGCTGGGATTTTGGATACTAAAGCCTCATCATTGAGATGCACCGAGAAGAATCCTTTGGCCATGTATTGAACCATCACCAGCAAACCACCATGATTGAGGACATAGGCACTATACAACCAGTTGATCAATTTGGCTTTGGTAAGAACCTTGTCCATAAAGCCAAACACCAACGTTGAGTTTTCCAGCTCTATGAGCTGTCTCTTTATCAATACCGGTGGGATCACAACAATGATAGCATATTCAACCTCAACCCTTTGTGGTAGCATTTTCCTAAGGGCATGTTTTTCCTCATTTTAAGGGTCACTATTAGAGCTTATCAACACTCATGCAATGAGTATAGAATACAACTTTTGAGTCAAGATTACTCATGGACCTAATTTGTGCCATTGAAAAATTCATTTCATAATTTTGGTCACTTACTCTTGATCTATATCGTAAGTCTCTTGGCTTTTAAAAAAGTAAAATTGACCAATTCTATGGAATATTCCTCTAAATCTTCCATGCTTCTTTGCACACTTATGCTTCCTCCATCTTGACTCATGATGCCTCCTACATGGCCATGTGTGGCATAAGATAATAAAACCCCTTGAGGTGGTATTTACATTTCATATTTTTCTAGCATCACTTGCACTCTAGCCCTCTTGTCCGGTTTCCACACATAATCAATATGCTCTCTCTGAACCTCACCCACATCCAACTTATGAGCTATGTACTTTTTGGTTCCTGCATGGCAATTCTTGAAGGCATAGCTGTGTGCAAACTTTGTACTAATTTCCCTTTGAAACAACATCTTGTAATCTTTGACCAATTGTGACTGCACATGGTTTAACACTAGAATGGTAACAGGACACTTTTATGTCCTTGGACACTTTTGTGTCCTGTTAAGTGACCATTTTGCTTGAATTATTTGAAGAGTATGAAATTGAATTTCTAGGTGCTATATATCCACAAAGTTGCCTTATGAGCTGAAAAAAACTTAGCATTTTTTTTGGAGTATCGATCTCACCATTAACCTTACTCTTGCACAACATTTTTGAACCTAAACTGTGTGAAAAAACGGGTCCTGTTTTTGGTTTTTTTTCAATTTTTGGCAACTATGCCACTCTTAACTTCATGTTTGTAAGGTTTAGATGGCTAGAGGTTAGGCCTTCATAGTTGTCAACATGTTTTGATGCTTGTAGGGAGAGCTAAGTGTTAAAATTGAAAGTTATGACCAATTTACAAGAATTGCATAATCCCGTTTTTTGGCCAAAATTAGCACTTTTATGATTTTTCTGGTGGCTTTCTTGATATCCAAATTCAATTTTGATTATTTAAGTGTAATGTATAACATAAAGCTAATCTTCCTTGAGTTTTGGGGGACCTAATATGCTATATAGCATAGTATATGATGATTGTTGAGTTTTTTGATTGCTGAAGAATACGATACATTTTAGAGTAGCAAGTATAACTTTCTCTATATTGCTATTTTCTTAAGCCAATTGTGTGTATTTTGTAGGTAGTAACCATATCTAATCATAGACTACAAACTTGGCTAGATATTGAGTAGTTTCTATGGGTTTCTAGAGGTCATAATGCTAAACCCAGTTTTTTCATGTTTGCTGTATTTAGCACTTTATCATTGCCCCCAAGGTTCCAATTGTAAGAGATCCATTATCCTTTTGACATGCTCCATGGCTCCTTTTGAATCCAAAGGCTCAAAGGGAACTAAGAAAATATGTATATAGTATCTGTATTGAGCGTGACTATAGAAACTTTGGTGATAGGTTCGCAGAATGGCAAAAATGCAACTTTTTTGTAGCTATTTTTTTTGCCCAAAATAAAAATAGTGAGGTAAAGCAACCATATTTTTTGGTCACCAACCCATTGAAGTTAATGGGGCATTTTATCTCATGTCCTACAAAAATCCCCACTCTTATTTATATGCAATCAACCGTAAGAAATTGCGGTTTTGGGCAAAATGCACTGGTCCATCAACTTTGGAGGCTTGTAGTGACCAAGGGATGAGAAAAATTATAAGTTTCTCATTTTTTCCATATTTAGTAGTTATTGAACTATAAGCTCATGAAAGGAATTTTCAAAATGATTGGATCTACTATGGTTTTGGAAATTTTTCCCAAAACCCTGAAAGGACACTTTTATGTCCTGTTAGGTTACCATTCTAGTGTTAAGTATATCCTGACCCCCTTTTTGTGCAACTGTTTAAACATTGTTGGCTACCATTGGTCATCAAGGAAGTATTTGTAACTAATGTCCTTTGGAAGGACCCCTTCCATACTAAGGCCATACTCCTCATGCAGTTCCTTAACTGTAGAATAGAACTTGGTAGCTTGAGAGTATTTCTCCATTTTGTTTTTTCCTATAATGTGAAATATGAAAAAGCAGTCAAACATGCTACTTTACGCTTTTTAATGGAAGAAAATTATGGAGACCCTCAACTGTAGAATAGAACTTGGTAATTTGAGAGTATTCCTCCATTTTGTTCTTTGCTCTAATGTGAAATAGGCAAAAGTAGTCAAACATATTACTTTATGCTTTTCTATGGAAGAAAATTGTTTGGACGATCTCAAAATTAATGTGGTGCTGCCTAGCTACTTAGTGTTAGAGATCATTATTGGATAGTACTAAATTTGACTCTTGATAGTACCAAAGTTAAAGCTTTACAGTGCTTAATTTGAAGCTTTATAGTTTCAAATTTGAAGCTTTATAGTACCGGTGCTTTGTAGTACCAATTTTTTTGTTGCACACATCTAGGTTCATAGTTTAGGCTTTTATAGCTACTATCTATTCGTGTTTCAGTAGACAATGCGGAAAATCTTGCATTAGAAGTTTGTAAAGCTCTTAAGATAGAGCACAAATATTCCTTGCATGTAACAAAAAATAAAGATACAGAACATACTTTTCATGTATGCAATGCAAATGACAACGTTGGTGCTCTTAATTCCTCTCATCTATGGGGAGCTTCTTTCCTCCTTCGAATTACCCTCTCCTTTATTGATGCTTCAAGGATATTTTGTCTCCATGCCGGGGGGAGGGGGGGGGGGGGGGGGGGGGGGGGGGGGGGTTGTGAAGATGTGTTCTTCGTCTTGCTCTTCATTTGAGATCTAGTCTTGGTAGCATCCTTTCACGCAAGAGTCATCATATTAGCATCCCTCACATAGCAAATGGCACAAGAAGAAGAGAGAGCAGTGCAACACAAAAATTGCAACTATGGAGCAAGAAGATGGTAGTATCTCTTCTCACATGCATGAACCTACAACTACAATTCAAAATTTTATCCATTTTTAGTCATGATGGCCACCCCAACCTTTCACTCATATTAGCATCCCTCACATAGCAAATGACATAAGAAGAAGAGAGAGTAGTAGCACAAAAATTGCAACTATGGACCAAGGAGATGGTAATATTTCTTCTCACATGCATGAACCTACAACTACATGGCTCTACTACATTCCAAAATTCTCTCCATTCCTGGCCACCCCACCCACGTATTCTTTACACGAGTGGGAGAGAACTTTTAATTTCATAATTAACTCATTAATAGATTTATTTCTATTACAATTTCATTCAAATAACCCATTGAAATAGTGTTGAATCACCAAATAAGTAGATTTAAAAATTTTCCTTTTTCTATACCACCAAAGCAGACTTCCGACCTATGATTGGATCCATCTTTTGGACTCATCAATTTGCATGGTCTGTCATTGCACTTCATGTTCTATTTATATTTTTTGTCTTTTGATACTTATGACTTGCTATAGTTTTTGGCAACTTATCATTCTTTCCAAGGATGTACCTTCCACCATGTCATCATGCTTTGCTTCAGCAGCACACATACATATTAGGAGGGGGGGAATGCTATCAATGGCTAACGCATGCATCAAGGATGTACCAAGCATAGGAGGACATGCTACATTTTTTTCTATTAGTTTTGTACAATTTTAGGCTTAACATTTTATACCCTATAGTGGTGAGCCTAACTTAACTAAAATGCATATAGGCTTGGAGTCCATGATTTTATAAGAAGCCCTTTTGCACAAATAAGCTACATTCTTGAAAGCCCATTCTTGAGCATCACTTTTGTGGTCACTCTATGGATGTCCTAGCCTTGATACCCATGCTTAGAAGACTATTGATAATCCTTTGTAATTAGAGAATCACTTTTTTTATTAATCTAATGTGTACTTTCTTCATAAGTCTTGTTTCTTCTACATTTCATCAATGTCATGAAGTAGTTTTACACTCTCCATATTAAAGATTTGAGAGAGGTAATGATTTCTTGCTTTGATTGGCCACTCCTACCATTCTATGAGTGCTTTGATTTGTGCTATTTAGCTTCTCTAAATAAATTTATTAGTGGAGTGTGTGTACACCCTTCCTCTTGTGATTGAAGCAAGATTATACTAAATCAATTGATTTGTGTAGGTGATGCTAGATTAGTGATTAGACTAAGGTTAAGGTTAGTCTATTCATCGCTAATTTCTATCTACATTGGAGAAGCACTCTATTGAATCCTCTCATTTGATGGATCCAATGATACTCATGCCTCCAAGACCTATCCGGGTTATTTCACCTTGGTAGTCAAGATACTGATCTAGCATGCATCATGTTCATAAAAATTACTCGAATGATGCTCACTTGAATGTGGATACTTTTCATAGAATAGAGCAGAGAGGTGTAGTGTGAATGTCATTTCTAGAGGGTAACAAGCACCTTTGTTATTATCTATCCAACTAACTAGCATATGAAATCTTCAATGTCTTATATGTATGCCTCATGTTCTTGCCATCCTAAAATTTGTAAAAATTTGATGAGGCCTTCTACATGGGATTTTTCACACAACAATCAAATATTTTTTTCCCTATCATCGTCAACCTCAGAGCTAGGTCTATTGCCTACTCTTCTAAGGAAGAGATGAGCAAAATTACCATGCAATTTGTAAATGTGGTAGAAAAGGCGCTTTGAACGAATTAGGAGCAGCAAGCAAAGTTCAAAAGTACATGGAAGGAGGCAAGAGAGATACCTTCCTTTTATTTGATGGATTTTATGGCCAAATGGATAATATGCTTAACTTCATCCAACAGTTTGATACCATGTTTGGAGTTGAGAGGTTTACTAAAAGCAATGAAAGCTACACCATGTACCTATGTACCTCCATAAGTTTCTTTATCAATGGTGGGTTAGTATGCTCCATAAGTTTCCTTATCAATGGTGGGTTAGTATGTAAACCCAAGGTACAAAGCCAAAGACTTGGAATGAATGTAGCATGTCTATTTTAAAGCAGATATTTTTTGGAAAATCCAAAGATGATATGCTTATTTCTTGGTGTACTATTAACCTTAAGAAGGGATAGTCAATTCAAAAGTATGTGGACAAGGTTTGGGATGCCATCTCAAAGCCAATGCCTTCAAAAGAATTGACTTCTCAGGGAAAAAGTAGCAATATTGTGTATGGATTTGTGAGGATAGTTGCACATACGTTGAACAAATCTAGCTCAATTGGTTGAGCATTCAAGCGCCGTGACCTAGGTCATGGGTTTGATTGCGGTTGAGTGATGCCAAAAAGTGCACCATATCTTATAAAAACCAAGATTAGGCATTGTGGTTCATGGCTAGTCTTGATCATCATATCAAGTTGTGCATTCCTTTCATCTTGTTTTATGCAAGGGACAATACATAAATTTCCTCACTAAAAGATGAAACTAGAAGGTTTTGTTTGTCTAGTCAGGGAAAAAAACATTTTGCCTTTTTGGCAAATGAGAAGAGTGAGAAGGCTTTCTAGAATGGGTGCATTTCTAATGATTGCAAGGGTGATAAATAGAAGAAACAGAGGGATGTATACAAGGGGCAAAGAATAAGAGCATGTAATGTTTGAAAGCTATTTGTGTTCTCATAAACATAGCATGGAAATGAGGGGTAGCATGGTATTTTTATTTTAATTTACAAAATGTGGTGGAGCCCATATGTTAACTAAGCCAATGTCAGCTAACAAATTTACTAAAAATCCAAGCCTAGAAAATGCACATCAAGGATGGATACACCAAAGCAATGAAATTGGATTTACACATTTTTTCAATATGGCCATGTATTTTAAATTTTAGATTTATTTCAAGCCAGTACAATAATTGTAATGTGTTACTGGCTCAATGAGAGTTCCAATGTCATAATAACTAATATCTAATTATCCTGAATGATTTTCTCATGTTAAAATGATCATTTAGTATGGAGAAGTACCAGGGGAGAAAAAGCTAGAATATTGGTTAAGCTGACAGACCGGCCATAGTAGGGATCCAAAGGAAGGAAAATAGCGATCCAAAGGGGGGGCCATCTACAAAAGAGAAATGTGAAACAATGGGCTTCAAAGACCCTAAGGTTCAGCCCATTAAGACTTCCAAAATGCTAAGGTTCCAAAATTCAATGTAAAGTCCAGTGGTCAAACCTTAGGGATATTGGATGCTTTGTAAGTGTACACAAAGTCCTCCTAGATCCCTACATAGGAGGGAGCGAGCCCTTTTAGTAGGGGATGAGAGAGAAACACACACACACACACACACTCTTGCATGCCCTTTACACAAAGGGAATAGGGGACACATGTCAGCTCCCTAGCCCAGTTGCCCCCAAGGTGCACTCAAATCCTATTGGATGGCCATAGAGGTGGACCAATGAGAATTAGGCTAGAGTAAATCTAGTTTAATTCATTTAAAAACACTTGATAAAAGAACCAATAAGAATTAAGCTCTCTAGAAAACTGTTGGATAGTCTCCCAAGGGGTCCAATGAGCATTCAGCAGCCCAATGGCTTGCCTGCTTCCTATTGGCCAGAAGAAAAAGGGGTCCAATGAGAGTTTAATTGCATTATTTAATTACCTAAAGCTCTCAGAAAAGAGGGAAGCGGGACACATATCACAAGGCTATCACTTATGCTTCTCAATTATGATTGACTAAGCTTTGCAGGGTCCAATGGGGTGCCATCATAAGTAAATTGCAAGAGGGGTCGACCAAGAGAGAGAGGGGGGGACTGATTTTGGCAAGGCATTATTACACACACACTCACACAATCTCATGTGTGAAGCAAGAAGCCTCTCTCTCTCTCCTTCTCAAGCTTTAATGAAAAGCTCATTATCTACTCCAAGCTTGTGAGAGGGAGGCCTACAACAACAACTCTTGGCTTTGTGATGCAAATCCAACCAAGAGCCAAGCTTCAATGCATGGTCATCTCGTCTACCATGCTAACTACTAAGCTATGCTAAGCTATTATGAGTGATTGTGAGAGGAGATATACTTATTCCTCATAAGAATACTCCTTCTTCCTCTCAATCTATTCTCATACCCCGCTAGCTCTCACCATCTTCGAAGGTATGTGAGGTCTTGGGTCTGAGACCGCCGTGAGGGAATTGATGCTGTATTTTAAAGTGTTTGCTAGTGCTTGAAGCTTACATCTTATTTTAACTAGCTAGTTATTGAAGGAACACAAAGAATTGTATTGTAAAATGTCTCCCTTGATAAGGGAAACCTGTAATACAAAGCCTTTTGGAGGGGGGACCGGCTCCATGTAAATCCGGTCCTCAACTATTGTCAATAGCTTAATTTATCTCTCTTTTGAATTATTGTTCATGCCTATCCAACTAGGTTTTATGCTTTTTGTTACTCTCTCCATCCAAGCACTCTTGCCATGATCATTAGGAATCTATTCTAATGAAATGCTCACTATGTTTATGCTATTTTTTGCTACACACAAGTTACTAGGCCATTAAATGTTACATCCAATCTATAAAGAATATGTCAGTTCATGTACCTAGGTTGCAAATATAGTAAGATGTGGATCCCTAAAGACCTTGGGTACTTGAACATTGCATATTTTTATACTGCATATATAAGGCAGTGTGTAAATGGAATTAGGTTTCTCAGCCTCTAAGACCACCTCGAGTGAGAGCTCATGAGGTGTGTATCTATGGATTCCTTGTATAAGGGCCTCCTCCTAGCCCTTGCGCATAGCCAACACCTCTAAGCCACCAACTCAGCCAAAAAAAATATATATATATATATAATGATAATAATAATAAAAGTATTTAAGTAAATTTGATCTAAATCCAAGTTTTGAAGTTTACCCACGAGTTATTTATGGCTTATGTTGTGGAGATAGGGGCATAACCAATGCATGAAAATTACCTTTTCATCTCAAGGAAATTAGAAAAAGGAAAACAAAAGAGAAGAAGGATAAGGATAAGGATGAAGTGAGTAAGTAGCTTCTTGAAGAATCTATGAAAAAGAGGAAAAGTTATCAAGATAAGTAAAACTAACTTATCAAGATAAGTTAAGGCCTTTATCAAATCAAGCATAAAAGGAGTCCTTCTCTACTCCTTCAACACTCTTCTCTCCTTTTTTGGACGTGCAAACTTGAGATTAAGCTTGGTGAAGCCATAGGGGTGGTGGATGCATGGTAGGGTGGACTAAAAATCATTGTCTTGGACATAGGTTTCTAGCACTGAGAAACTACATTTGTTGGAAGAACATTTTTTAAAAAAAGAATGGATTTAAAAAAATTATGAGTGTGTAGCAACCTAGGAACGTGGGTAGTGAACCACAAAATCATTGGATCCCATAGAGCAGAAACTCCACTCCCTCTCTCTCTCCCTCTCCCTCTCCCTATGTGTATGTGTGTGTGTGTGTGTGTGTGTGTGTGTGTTTTGAAATGAAAAACCTAACAATAGTTTGATTATACAAACTATTGAACAATACAATGGAGTACATCAGACTAGACAAATGTACAAGGGTAATGAAAAATCAATAATAATGACATTACATAGAAAGGTAAGTAGATGTATATAGCACCATGTCACTAGACAGATGTACAAGGGTAATGAAAAATCAATAATAATGACATTACATAGAAAGGTAAGTAGATGTATATAGCACCATGTCACTTGTTTATCTTATTTGTTTATAATAGCCTAAAATACTAATGAATTTTGTTTTGTTTGATGTAAAACTTCTTTCTTCAAGTATTACTATTATTGTGTTCCAATGAGAGGATATCCAATCCATAGAGAAAAAACTACACCAATCCTACAAGGAGAAGAATCCAGCTATTACCTTCATCCATACAAAAGCATTCAGTGAGAAATGGCTACGCTTGTGCGTATTACATGTGTCAAAACTGGGTCCAATTGTTATCCATGTCACACGTGCAAATTTAGTTTACACTCTAGCCTACGGACTATTATTTTTTCTCACCATATACCAAAGTAATCATACATCTAATGTATCACTAGAATAAAGAGGTAGCCTTCTTTTCCAATAAGTAAAATTGAAAGGTTTCAATAATTATTACTGCTAAAGACTTTTTATCCTAAAGTTCTAGAAACTATAGATATTTCCAAAGCTAATCATTAAAAGTCAAAGAAAATAGCAGAAATCGATTTTAGGAAACTGGGGGGCTCTATTGGGCTGTGATGAACCTGCCCAAGCTGATTTTAGTAGCACATGGCGTTAGGGGGAAGCTGAGGGCTTGCTTGAGGTGCCAGGACCTGACAGAAACAGCCTAGGGGCCCTGAAAAACTATAAATAGATCCCCCTTCTTCACTAAAGAAATTAAACTCAGAGTCTTGGCAAATTCTCTTTCACCTAGAGAAATCTCTACTCAGAAATCACTAGAGATCAAAGCTCTAGTTGGTTAATGAACGATAATTATCACTAAACCTTTTTAATTCGTAGAATTATGCTAATCTATTTACATTTTCTTAGTTAATTCAATTAATTAAGAAGATTAAACTTACTTACACTCTAAAATTCTCTCATAATTCTTTATTCTTTGCTGATTATTGAGATTAAGCTTAGGGATACTACTCTAGTTAATTATTATATTATATTAGGACTGAAACTACTCATTTTAACCATAAATTAATGATAATTATACTAATTAAACTTAGATTATGATAAGATAATTTTCAAAGATGTGTTAGACTGTCAAGATGCTAGAAAAATTATTTTTTTATTTTTTTAAAAATGTTTATAATTATTTAAGCAGAATTACACTTTTCTAAGAGAAAAGTAAAGGGAAAAATGATCAAATTAATCTAAAAAGCTTTGAGATAATTATTAAAAATAAAACACATCTTTAAAAATCCATGATAATTATCTTAACCATAGATAATTAGTTTAGCTAATTATCTCAATAGAAAAACACTGTTTTTAAGAGAAAATTAAAGGAGGAAAATAAAAAATTAAACTAAAAAGATTTGAGATAATTACTAGAGGTAAAATACATCCTTAAAACCTGTGATAATTATCTTAACCATAGATAATTAGTTTAGCTAATTATCTCAGTAGAAAAACACTGTTTTTAAGGAAAAATTAAAGGGGGGAAATAGCAAATTAAACTAAAAACCTTTGAGATAATTATCAGAGAGAAAACCCATCTTAAGAAACCTGTGATAATTATATTAATCACAGATAACTAGTTTAGCTAATTATCCCAGTAGAAAAACACTGTTTCTAAGTGAAAATTAAAAGGGGGAAAGAGAAAATTAAACTAAAAAGCTTTGAGATAATTATCAGAGGTAAAAACCATCTTAATGAACCCGTGATAATTATCTTAAATATAGATAATTAATTTAGCTAATTATCTTAGCTAATATTAACAAATTTTGTGTATAAATTGGGCAAAGGAAAGTAGTAAATGAATTTATATAATCACACAATAATTATCAAAGATCGGAAATGGCTTTTGAAAGTTGGAAAAACTACCTTAGCCCCAAATAATTACTGTAACAAATTACCACCATCCAATATTGTCTAAATCAGACCATAAATCTAGAAGGGAAATTTATAAACTAATTTTATAATGAGTTATCCAAAAAATTATTAGAGCTATAACATATCAAACTTCATCTAGGGTAAATATCCCACTAGCAGATAGGTAACTCATACTTTACTAAGGCCAAATAGGGTATTTTGGAACATAAATTCAAGGAGGAATTTAGTAAGATAACTCCAATAATTATACGATAATTATGGGAGAATACTAACAGTACCAAGAAACTACAGGAGAAATGTTTCCTCCAAATAATTAACATGGATACCTATTTACTCCAAAAATCCCTATTTTTGGATAAAAGGAATAAAAGAGATTATTCATTTAATTCTCTAATCGATTAAGTCCTTTTATAAAGGCTGCCAATATAGCTCCAAAAAGAACCATAGTAAATCCTCTTTCCGATGAAGAGGATACAATCCACAAAAGGAATAGAGCAACTCATGACCATGAGGCTGGGCCTAGTCATAGGCCTACGGAGAAAAGTCTACAGGCGCTAGTACAACAACAAATGGCTGACCAGTCCACAGGTGGATTTCCATTTGTTCACTTAATTATTTAAATAGCTTAAAGTTTGTTTATAAAATGACATTGCATACGTAAGAACTAGGAAGGATTAACAGGCCGTAAACAAAAGGTGACTTCCAAGAAACCAACGAGCAATGATTGTAAATAGGAAAGAAATGATTGGGTTATGACTGATTGACCTAGGAAAGAAATGTTTGATCATCTTTAAGACAGCTTGTCTCAAGACACCTCTGATTCCTTGGAATATTTTACTCCAGAGGATGAGTAATGATGGCGACTCCGCCATGGAGTCGGTTTTCTCAATGCGCCTGCAGTCTTTACCCCGTGCTTGTCTTTGCTTGTGAATAATTAATTAGGATATTGAGTTTATCCTAGAGGAACCACCCGGTTGTATGGGCAACTGGTTGGCGTATGGGCGCCCGGACTTTGGGTGATGACTTTTTCCACCCCGGTTTTTTTAAATAAGGAATGGGTGTTGTTTTTTCACCCCTGTATAGGTAGTCTTGAGACAAGCCAGTACTGGTCAGAGTTACTCCAGGATGACAATACCTTGTCTTAAGTCTAAAGATGTCTGTTTGCTAAAAGAATGTTTTCAATACTGTTTTCAATGGCTGTTTTAATGAAATTCATGTAATCTATGAGGTAATTCGTCAATTCGAGGAATATGATACTTATTCTTTATGGATACCTGATTAAGTTCCCTATAACCGATGCAGAGACTTAAAGATCCATCCTTCTTCTTTTGGAATAGAATAGGCGCTCCCTTGGGTGAAATGCTTGGTCTTATGAATCCTTGTTCAATAAGTTGACTAAGCTGTTGTTTTAATTCAATAGCTTTAGGGAGGGACATTTTGTAGGGTTATTTTGAAATTGGTTCACTACCTGGAAAGGTTTCTATTTCGTGGTCTATGTCCCTTGGGGGAGGTAAATTTGAGAGATCTTCCGGAAATATATCCGAAAATTCCTTAAGCCATTCTAGAGTTGTGTTGTTCTTTGAATCATTCACCTTATTGAGTTTTACTACAAAGATCTATTGCCCCTTGCGTAACCCTTTCAGAAGTCGACTAGCCTTAACTAAATGAGCCTTAGGCTTCCCATTTTATCCTTGTACTAATGTTTCTTCACCTGAGTGATTTTTGAAGGATAGGTTTCCTTGAGCACAGTGAATATGGGCTTGATTTTTGATTAACTAATCCATTCCTAGAATACCATCATAGATTCCTACTGGTAGAGTCCGAAAGTAAGATGAAGTAAGGGTTCCTCCTAGTTCAAACTCAATTTCCCCGACTGTAAATTATAGAACCTCTTTTCCATTTGCTAGTTCTACCACTAATTTCTTGGCAGGGTATTGGTTTAATTTGAGTTTCCTTAAGAATCTAGGGGAGAGAAAAGAATGTGTGCTGCCACAATCTATAAGTAGTTCAAATTTCTTACCTTATTTGTTTGCAGTGGTTTGGATAACAGCATACTGTTGCCAAGCTCCAGGGTTATCAATGGTGGAAAAAAGAGTAGCCCTTTCATCTTCTTCATCCATCAAGGTTGGCTCTCCTATTGCAGCATAAGCTCTGGCTCCTCTACCTCTTCCTCTCCCTCGTCCTCTATTTCTTCCACCTCTTTGATTATTTCCTTGGCTTATCTGAGTCTGAGGAGTAGTTCTAGCAACAACTCAAGGATTTTGCTCCTCGAGGCATTGGCTCCTATAGTGCCCCATTCGATTGCATCCATAACATCTGATATTTGGAAAAGTCTGTTCTATAGCAGTTGCAGCTTCCATTGCCCTTCGTTGATTTCCTTGGTAGAAATTTCCCCTTGTCCTTCCTCTAAAGTTATTGTAGTTATAATAGCTCCTTGCAGGGGGGTTTCCTTCAGCCGCAAGCGTTTAGCTCTAAGAAGGATATCTTGAATAGATGTGGGTCTCATAGCTTCTAAACGGATACTTAAAGGTTTATTTAGGCCCTAGTAGAAACGAGCAATCTGTTGTTCCATTGTCATTATTGGTGCATAACAACGTAAAGACACATATTTGGTGTAGTATTCTTCTAAAGCAAGCCCTAACTGTCCGAGGGCAAAAAATTCATTCATTCTAATAGCTTGATGATCTGAAGGAAGATATCTTTCTTTCACTGCCTGTTTCATTCTTTTCCATGATGGATTAATGGAAGGATTATCCCTACAATGCTATTTTCACCAGATTTTAGCATCTCCAGTGAGTCAAAACATTCCTAGCATTGCCCAATTTTTTGAAGTAGTTTCTGCTGCCAAGAAATAGTCATCCATGGCGTCGAGCTAGGCTTTGGCATCACGTTCTAAGTTGGTTCCCTCTCCCTTGAAGGTTGGGAGTTGAACCTGTTTTAGTAGTAGTTTGTTCTCTTGGGTGGGATTGTAAAGGCTTTTTGCATTACCCTAAGTTTTTAATTAATGAAGATCTTTTAGTCATAACAAGTAATTTTGTGTTGTCATGCAATTTTTCTAATCTATGTATATACTTTTAGAACTTTGAATGAAAACAGAAATCCAACAATTACTATAACCATCCCATTTGAATAACACAAAGCATGTCATTCTCATACAACCATGGTATATACAAGAGTTAATAAAATCATTGACTCATACTATGTACAAGATGGACTTGTACTATATACAAGATGTAGTTCTCTATACCAAAATCTTCTTAACCACTGGTGGGTCTGACAAGGGATCAAAAAGTATAACATCTTTTGGTCCTCTAAACCTAGGGCCTACCCTCATGGATCTAATCCTACCTGGGTATATAACTTTAGCTACGTGATCAAATACCCACTGATTCTGAGATACCTCTATCCCATCTATAGTACTAGTCTGATCCTGATCTTCAGTCCCACTGAAAGAGAAAAATGTGATGGTTCGAAGTGTTTTGTCCCATTTGAGTCTCTTCAAATTTAGTGCCAATCCTTCTATCTGTCCTGCATCAATCAGGAAAATTCTGCCAAACTGTGACCAGCTGATTCCCCATGTAGGAGGAGGGGAGAACATTTTGTCTAATAATTGCATGATGCTCTTGCAAAATAAGAATTTTCTAGAGTTGCAAGCAGACTCGAACATGATTTTGAAGATCATAAACTTCCGGTAATCTTGGGAGACATTTTCTTGTATTGATAGGGAAATTCTCATCTCAAAATATACTATAATTAAAAATACAAAATAACTTATTGTGCCCATTTTGTCAACTTTTCATCCTAGGGTTAGGACCTTGTTAAACCATGCTCTGATACCACTTGTGAGGCCCCCAAACCCGCTGAAACCAAAAAGCAGGATGGGATCCTTGACAGGTCTCTAGGCCTAATAAAATCTAAGTCCCTACACAAGAAGAATACATGGAATTTACCCTTACCATTAATAATGGTTTAGGTTTATAGCCCTAGAAGGAGACCTAGTCCTGTCTTGCAGTGGAAACGAGACAACTTGTTGAATTAAAAAAAAAACTATTCCGGCCCTATAACTTCCATCATTTGGATTAAGGTTCCCTTAGCCAACACTTTTCACCCCCTAACATATGTGAGGGCACAGCCCCCGTTGGTGGACTCCTCTTCCAAGTGGAGAAGTTTCTAGATGCTTTCAGTGCGTAGGAATGCATAGTTACCTGACTAATCATGCCCACCCGTCCATGATTGACAACCTCAGTCAATCCCCACTTACCACCCTGCACTCACACATGTTGCTTTGTTATTTAATTACTACCACATTCTTTTCACAATTAAAATAATTATTTACAAAAATTGATCTCAGATCAGGTTAACATCAAATCCGGATTAAGGAAGTAGATATTTATAAAACTACATTCAACACCCGATATGGGCATTATGAGTTCATTGTGATGCCTATCGGTCTTACGAATGCTCTAACAACATTTAATCGTCTCATGCAAGATATATTTAGAGAATATCTAGATAATTTTGTGTTGGTATTTTTCGACGATATCTTGGTATACTCCAAAGATGAAAAAGAGCATGAGGGCCATGTACGTAAAGTACTTCATCTTCTATGCCAACATCAGTTGTATGTCAAGATGAGAAAATGTGTGTTCTTCATGCCCGAAGTTAGCTATCTTGGATTTATAATAAACCCTAAAGGAATATCTGTAGACCCCGCAAAGATTAAGAACATAATAGATTGGCCACAACCCAAGACGGTCAGTGAGATTTGAGGATTCTTGGGCATTACAGGATGGTATAGAATCTTCATCAAAGATTATGCAGTCATCGTCACACCCTTGACATAGCTACTTAAAAAGACAACCAAACTTATAGGGGAAAAAGAACAGGAGGAATGTTTCCTCAAACTAAAACAAAATCTCACATCAGCCCCTGTACTCAAACTCCCTGACTTCACTCAAGAGTTTGAAGTAGTAACCGATGCCAGTGGCCTTGCTTTAGGAGGAGACTTAAGCTAAGAAGGCAAACCATTCGCCTTTACTTCTCAGAAATTAAGAATCCACGAGCTGAATTATCCAACAGTTCATGATCTAGAACTCCTAACCATCATCCATGCTCTTAAGCTCTAGAGGAACTATCTTCTAGGAGGAAAGTTTCAGTTAATCATTGATCACATCAAAGTCTAAAGTGGATTTTCTCACAAGCAACAACATGAGCCAGCATAGATGGATGAAACTCTTACAAGAATATGATTTTGAAATAAAATATAAACCAGGAAAGGAGAATGTGGTTGCTGATGCCGTTAGCCGCAAGGTTTTTCTTGGGGCCATTTCCACAGTGAACAATCCAATTCTAAACAAGGTTAAGGAAGCCTCCCTGGAAGATGAGGATTATCAAAAACTTCTACACGTTATCAATCAAAAGGACCTAAAAGAGAAAGAGAAGGACAGAATCAAAGATTATTCACTTGAAGATGGGCTTCTCTATTATAAGTACCGGCTTTACATTCCTAAGAATCCAACTTTAAAGGAGTTAATCCTTTATGAAGAACACAACGCTCCAGTTCCCGGCCATCTTGGCTATGCAAAGACCCTTAATGCCATAAGGAAAAGCTATTTTTGGCCAGGAATGAAAGGAGATATACTTCGCTACATCAAACAATGCCTTTCCTATCAAAGGATTAAGGTTGAAAGAGTAATGATGCCAGAGAAACTTCAACCTCTTGACATTCTTCAAATGAAGTGGGAACTCATTAGCATGGACTTTGTAAGAGGCCTTCCTAGCGTTCAAGGGGGTTACGACTCCATTATGGTGGTATTGGACATGCTGACTAAAGTGTCTCATTTGATGCCTGTAAAAACAACCTACACTGCATCAGACATGAGCCGTTTATTTGTCAAAGAGATCTTTAGATTGTACGGACTTCCTAAGAGAATAGTCAGTGAGACAGGGATGCAAAATTTACTTCAAAATTTTGGAAAGCTTTATTTGAATCCTTAGGTACCCAGCTATGTTTCAGTACAGCTTATCACCCTCAGACGGACTGTCAGACAAAAAGAGTGAATCAAGTTATTGAGGACATCCTTAGAGCTTACTGTAGTAGAGAACCCCAAAAATGGATACAATTTCTTCCTCTGGTGGAATGCGCCTATAATTCCTCATTTCATAAAAGCATTGGGATGTCACCATTTAATGCACTTTCTGGGCATGAATGTATTTCACCCTTAAACTTTTTTGACCCCACTACAAGAGTAGAAGCTTCAAAACAAATGTTGGATGAGATGGATGCCCATACCAAAGCCATACGACAGGACATTCAAGCAGCTAAGGACCGCCAAAAACATTACACTGATCAAAATTGGTCTGATTGATTTTTCAAACAAGGGGATAAAGTTTTCGGCCAAAGAGAAGCAATTTATCCTTGGGAAAATTCAAAAAACTAAGCCCCAGATATTGTGGACCTTATGAAGTGATAAAAGTAATCAGTGATCAAGCTTACAAATTAAAGCTACCTGAACACCTCAAGGTCCATAATGTATTTCATATTAGTCTTCTAAAACCCTATATTCCAAACCCCAATCACACTCTAGACGACGAACAAATTGTGATGCAGAAGCAAGGAATTCTTGAACTCCAACCGGATTGTATTCTCGATACTAGGAAAATAAGTCTGTGAAACAGAGTAATCAGAGAACATTTAATAAAATGGAAGAACTACCCCACTGAAGATGCCACATGGGAGGACGAAGTATCACTTCTCAAAGATTTCACCAAATTCGATTGAGATGAGGACATCTCAATTCCTTAAGTTGGGGTAATTGTAAGGTTTCCAGTTTATGAAACTTTAGAAATTGTACAAAGCATGATCAAATTAACTTGGTTGTTAAGAAAACACTGTAGAATGATCCAACTATGGCAAATACTGGTATTTTTGGAACCGTAACCAGGGCTTTACTATGGTTAAAAATTTTCAGAACAGAATTCCGATAAAATCTGGAAAAGTTACGGGCTCTGAAAGGTTACACTGTGAATTTAATTAGCTAAGTAAAATTGAAAGATTTCAGTAATTGTTACTGCTACATACTTTTTATCCTAAAGTTCTAGAAACTGCAAATATTTCCAAAGCTAATCATAAAAAGTAAAAGAGAATAGCAGAAATTGATTTTAGGAAGGTGGGGGGCTCTGTGGGGCTGTGATGAACTTGCCCAAGTTGATTTTAGCAGCAGGTGGCCCTAGGGGGAAGCTAGGGATTGCTTGAGGTGCCAGGACCTGCCAGAAACAGCTTAGGGGCCCTGAAAAACTATAAATAGACCCCCCTTCTTCACTAAAGAAATTAGACTCGAAGTCCTGGCAAATTCTCTCTCGCCTAGATAGATCTCTACTCAAAAATCACTAGAGAGCAAAGCTATAGTTGGTTAATCAACGGTAATTAGCACTGAACCTTTTTAATTAGCAGAATTATGCTAATCTATTTATATTTTTTTAAATAATTCAATTAATTAAAAATATTAAACTTACTTATACTCTAAAATTATCTCCTAATTCTTAATTCTTTGCTAATTATTGAGATTAAGCTTAGGGATACTACTCTAGTTAATTATTATATTATATTAAGACTGAAATTACTCATTTTAACCACAAATTAGTGATAATTAGACTAATTAAACTTAGATTAAGATAAGGTAATTATTAGAGCTATATTAAACTGTCAAGATGCTAAAAACATTATCTTTTAATTTTTTGAATACTTTTTGTAATTATTTAAGCAAAATTACACTATTTTTAAGAAAAAAGTAAAAGAAAAAATGATCAAATTAGTCTAAAAAGCTTTGAGATAATCATTAGAGATAAAATATATCTTAATAAACCCGTGATAATTATCTTAACCATAGATAATTAGTTTAGATAATTATCTCAGTAGATAAATGTTGTTTTTAAGGGAAAATTAAAGGGTGCAAATAGCAAATTAAACTAAAAATCTTTGAGATAATTATCAGAGGTAAAATGCATCTTAAAAAACTTGTGATAATTATATTAACCATAGATAGTTAGTTTAGATAATTATCTTAGTAGAAAAACACTATTTTTAAGGGAAAGTTAAACAAGGAAGATAGGAAATTAAATGAAAAAGCTTTGAGATAATTATTAGAGGTAAAATGAATCTTAATAAACCTATGATAATTGTCTTAACCACAAATAATTAGTTTAGCTCATTATCTCAATAGAAAAACATTGTTTTTACTAGAAAATTAAAAGGGGAAAATAGCAAATTAAACTAAAAAGTTTTGAGATAATTATCAGAGGTAAAAACCATCTTAAGATACTCATGATAATTATCTTAACTATAGATAATTAGTTTAGCTAATTATCTTAACTAATATTAACAAATTTTGTGTATAAATTGGGCAAAGGAAATTAGTAAATGAATTTATATAATTACATGGTATTTACCAAAGATTGGAAACAACTTTTGAAAGTTGGGAAAATTACCTTAGCCCCAAATAATTACTATAATAAATTACCGCCGCCCAATATTGTCTAAATTAAACCATAAATCTAGAAGAAAAATTTAAATATTAATTTAATGAGTTATTCAAAAAGATTATTATAGCTATAACATATCAAACTCCATCTAAAGTAAATATCCCACTAGCAGATAGGTGATTCATAATTTACTAAGGCCAAAATAGGGTATTTTGACACATAAATTCAAGGAGGAATTTAGTAAGATAGCTCCAATAATTATGGTTAGACTTAAGTGAACTTAAAGTTCGTTTATAAATTAACATTGCATACGTAAGAACTAGGAAGGATTAACTGGCCGTAAACGGAAGGTGACTTCCAAGAAACCAACGAGCAATCATTGTAACTAGGAAAGAAATGATTGGGCTACGACTGATTGACCTAGGAAAGAAATGTTTGATCATCCTTAAGACAACTTGTCTCAAGACACCTTTGATTCCTTGGAATATTTTACTCCAGGTAATGAGTAATGATGGCGACTCCACCATGGATGAGTCAGTTTCCTCAGTGCACGTGGAGTCTTTACCCCGTGCTTGTGGACATTACTTAGGATATCGATTTTATCCTAGAGGAACCACCCGGTTGTATGGGCAATTGGTTGGCGTATGGATGCCCGGTCTTTGGGTGATGACTTTTTCCACCCCGGTTTTTATAAATAAGGAATGGGTGCCATTTCTTCACCCCTGTATAGATGGTCTTGAGATAAGCCAGTACTGGTCAAAGTTACTCCAGAATGACAGTACCTTGTCTTAAGTCTAAAGATGTCTGTTTGCTAAAAGAATGTTTTCAATACTGTTTTCAATGGCTGTTTTAATGAAATTCAGTTATGAAAGATAAAAGAAATCATTATTTTAATTGTGACAAGAATGTGGTAGTAATTAAATAACAAAGCAACATGTGTGAGTGCGGGGTGGTAAGTGGGGATTGACTAAGGTTGTCAATCATGGATGGGTGGACCTGATTAGTTAGGTGACTATCCATTCCCGCGCACTTAAAGCGTCTAGAAACTTCTCCACTTGGAAGAGGAGTCCACCAACGGTTGTGCCATATGTTAGGGGAAAAAAGCGTTGTCTAAGGAAACCTTAATCCGAATGATGGAAGTTATAGGGCTGGAATAGTTTTTTTTAAATTCAACAAGTTGTCCCGTTTCCACTGCGAGATAGTACTAGGTCTCCTTCTAGGTCTATAAACCTAAACCATTATTAATGGTAAGTGTAAATTCCCTGGATTCTTCTTGTTTAGGGACTCAAATATTATTAGTCCTAGAGACCTGTCAAGGATCCCATCCCGCTTTTTGGTGTCAACGGGTTTGGGGGCCTCACATCACCTCATTTGGATTGGCCCCTAGCTGGGTTGATTGAGTCAAAGAAGGTGATAGAACACCAAGTGACTAGTGTTTTTAGTGCTTGTCAGCATTATGACTAGGTCATGGAGAAGAAGAAGGTTGTATCTTACAACCCAATATAGAGGAAGAAGATTGCACTTCAAATTGATGCTACATCAGATGGTGCATCGGATCAAGTAGCAGGCTAGAGCTCCCAGCCTTTAGATCTAAATGGTTGGTCACTTGGAATATCAGAAGTCGAATGTTATCAAGTTAGCATTAGGAAGAGAATGGGGTCTAGGAGGGCCTCTTTATTTGGCAGTTTAAGGAAGTCAAAGCTCTAGTATTTAGAAAAAAAACAAAGGAGAGCTTTTGAATTCAAACAGGCAAAATGGCTAGTTTATTTGAATTCATATTTTCCCCCCAAAATGAAATTTAAAATCTAGCGTGCAAAACTATATTAAATAACATATCTACAAAAAGAGCTCGGTGTGTAGATTATAGATCTATAATCTCCGCTCAAATCAGAGATCATATGTAGGACTTATGGAAGGCCAAAAATAATAAAGTTGCCCCCCCCCCCCCCCCCCTTTTTGGAGGGAAAAGTGCATCCTTTGACCATTCTTACACCTCTCTTACACATCCACCATTCTTGCACACATAGCATGCACCTATTTGTCAAAATGTTAATCATTTGCATAATCTCATGGCAAATAAACATGCCCTCCTAGACCTCATCCTCTTGCTAATGGATGCTATTATGTTGGATTTCGGTTCTTCGGAGTTTTTAAAGTGGAAATTTTGAAAAAAAAAATGGAATTGCGGGTTGATTCTCCACTAAGAAAAATCATCACAAAGAGGGTACGATAAGATGTGTGTGAGAATCAGGGTGCACTAATCAAAAGTGTGAGCCATCACCTTTGTCGCACTCATCCTTCACACATGTTGTCACCAGAGTTTCTCAAGTACGCTCCCCATGTACACTTGCCTTTAGCCATGGTGAGAGGGAAGCATAGTATTTCCATGCAGCCGGAGCTTGATAAGGATGAGCTGCCAAGGTGACTCCGTTGCAATTGTAATCAGCATTGACATTAGTAGCCAAGAGGAAGAAGAAGGTTCGGCTGAGGAGGATGCTTCTATGGAGACTGCCCTCAATACAATCAAGCTTCAACATTCCCTCGTGGAACCTTTCATGGACTTCAAAGTAAACATCAAAATCAAAACAGAGGATAATGCAATCTAGTTCTAGAGCATAGGGTTGCATGCATTTGCATCTCTTCCATGGGATGAATGGAAGAACATCTATTATGTGAAGATCAAAGGAATGATCTCTAGCACATTGTCTCTGACTCTTGAGTTGGTAGCACAGGTATTTACGTTGCCATTAAAAGGTATTACTATGATCCCTAAATGCTACGAAATATTGCTAAAACTGAATTTGGTCCTACTGAGGGTGGCATAAAATACTATACGTTGAAGAATGCCAACTATGTTAGAAGGTAACAGTTAAGGTGGTATTTAGAGAGATTGTGTTTTCTGATTAAGTTTGATTAAATGTCCAAGGAGAATTATGAACCCTTGTGTTTTGCAGAGCAATGGGGTACAATGAATTGGGGGAACTGGTTGTATGACAAGCTTTCTGCTAAAGTTTCCGTCAGATAAAAGGAAGGCTCATAATGGTAGAAGACTGTCTGCATACTCGACTGCTTTTTTTTCTTTTTTCTCACAAGCTACCAAATGAAGAAAGTCATTCATCATTCATAGGAGCAAGCACAACCTAAAACTACTAACAAGGCAATATTTGTAAAGGACCAGTTTTCAACTCAGAAAGTGGATTTAGTAGCAAGGTTGGGAGATGATTTGGAGAAGCTGGAGTCCGTCAAATTTTTAGTGCAAGCAGGATATACAGAAGTTGACTCAATGCACTTGAGGATGTAAAACTTTGCACCTTCATCATTAGCTGGTTCTGCATTGACTGCAAAGTTGTCTCCAACTATGAGAGCATCAGTCAAAGCATCATGATGGCATGTGTGCAAGGGCTCATCAACATCCTCTTCATCACCACTACCCAATGCATCAATGGGGACAATAATGTGATACATCCAAATTCCAACATAGGCCTTGTTTGTGCATATTTTCTATGCCCCCTACAAGCACCAAGTGCAAATTCATGCCAGCCACCTAAACCTAAGTGCTCGGGCATTGTGGGAATCATATCTCTTAACACTATGAATGGAGGGAGATTGATGAATAGCTTCACAATCCCACTTGATGTTGCAGTCTACATCCCCTTCTTTGATCTCCCAAAAAACCTTGTCTTCTCCATTTGAATATGAGTACTTGAGTCGTAGAAAGACCACGACATTTCTTGCACATTTCAAAGGTACACCATCTACCTTGAGTTGCTATTGTGTCAACGCTCTCCTAATAACTGCACCTGCTTCATCATTTTCACCCTTGCCATGAATTGAGAAAAAGAAGTTCCATAGCATTTCAGTACCTATGAGTTTTTTGTATTGTGCAACAAAGTAAAACGGTCAGTTTGCCTTGAATTGTGATGTTGCTCCATCTTACCACACCCAATGATACTTCGGTGCTAGCCCTTATTCTTTCAACCATTTGTGATGCAGTAGTAAGCAATGTTGGAAAAACAATGTATCATACTTTTTGTCATCAGATATATAGAAATGAACAACCTTTTTTATCGCACCCTTCACTTGGAAGTGGTTTATATGCACCAGAATTGTTACTTGGAAGGAGTACCAATGCATGGACTAAATTTCAATTTGCTCTTTAAAAGTGTAATTCTCGGCAAAGTCAATGCTAGGAACGATTGTATCGGCCAAAAATTGTTGAAGAAACTCCTTAAATTGTTCATCTTGCAACCTGCAAATGAAATTGTGTTAATGAACTTTTGAAGTGTGTATGAAACATATGGAGAAGCTCATTGCAGGGTAGTTTCTTGTGCAAAAGATCCCTTCTTTTTTTTTCTACCTTTTTGATTGCTACCAGTAATGCCGTTAACATCAACTACTATTTGGACATCCTCAAAAACTTTGACAAAAACCTGCAAATCCTTCTCGCAAAGCTCTACTGGACACAAGGCCATTTTTTTGGTGTTGGAAAAAGCACAGTTTCCCATTAAACAATTGTACTTGTGAAAAGATGAATGTGTGAGCTTGGGGCACAAAATAGACTCACATAAAGTTGTAGTACTCTTGTATGCATGGTTAGAAGCATTGCAAGAAGTAGTGTGTAAGTCATGGGCACACATTGATCATGTGTAATCACATGCAACTTCATGTAGGCCAAAACACTTCTGTCGCATGTGATTTATTGCTTCCCTTAAATAGGTCATTTGCTGCATTATGCATTGCACATGCACAATGCAGCAACATGTAATTATTTCCTTGAGCTTGCACACAAAATATGGCTTTAGATACTCAAAAGTTGTTGTTGAATTTGAACATTTGGATAAGCATCCTTGAACCTTTTAAATAGATCCACCTAAAAAACAACACAATGATCAAAGTTAGAAACTAGGTAGTCCAATCACCAAAGCATAGCAGTGCTACAAACCACCAGAGAGTTGCTAGAAACCTCCAAAGAACTACTAGAGACTACTAGAAACCTCCCAATCAATGCTTGGAAAAACCTCCCAAATCAGAGCTAGGAACCTCCCAAGAACTGCTAGAAACCTGACAAGAAAATCTAGAAACCTCCCAAGAACTACTAATAACCTTCTAACTAGTGCTAGAAAAATAAGAACCTACCGCTAGAAACCTCCCAAGAACTATTGATAACCATTTAATTGCTACTTGAAACCACCTATAAGTCAAAGCTAGAAACCATATGTCACATTGCTAAGAAACCACCTTGTCATAGAACTACCAATCATCTACTCATCAAGTCACATAGTTGCAGCTAGAAACATGTCAACAAGCAGTAAAAACCTCCCAAGCACTACTAGAAAGCACCTACTTAAAGCTAGAAACAAGAAACAAGTAAAGCACTACTAGAAAACACTCATACAAACTTGTCAAAGATTACTAAGAAACACTTACTCATTGCTAGAAACCCAGTATTCCAATCACTAGAGTAATATGGTGCTACAAAGTACTAGAGAACTTCTAGAAACCTGACAAGAAAATCTAGAACCCTCTCAAGAACTGCTAATAACCTTCCAAGAAGTGCTAGAAAACAAGAATCTACCGCTAGAAACCTCCCAAGAACTATTGATAACCATTTAATTGCTACTTGAAACCACCTAGTCAAAGATAGAAACCATATGTCACATTGCTAGAAACCACTTTTTTATTCAACTACTCAGTGCAACAAACCACATAGTCGTAGCTATAAACTTGTCAACAAGCAGTACAAACGTCCCAATAACTACTAAAAAGAATCTACTTAGTGCGACAAACTAGAAACAAGTCAAGCACTACCAGAAAACACTCGTACAAACCTGTCAAGGATTACTAAGAAATACCTACTAAGTGCTAAAAACTTGGTAGTCCAATCACCAAAGAATAACAGTGCTTCAAAGCACTAGACTTTTCTCCTTCTCTAAATCACCTTAGTGATGTACAAACTAACCAACCTATACTCTTTGAGTTGCATCAGATATTTTCTCTTGTATTTAATTGATAGCTTAGCGCTCTTTTTTTTTGCACTCACTCTGAGGCTTGGCACCACACATTTTGTTGAAACTATAGCTTCAAGTCCATACACCAATTTGAATGGAGTCATACCTATTGTTACCTTGAAGGTTGTTCTAAAAGACCACAATGCTGAATCCAACTTTTGATCCCATTCTTTTATATTATCCTAAACAATCTTCGTCACCAGAGTCTTATTGGTATTCTCAACGCTGACCATTGACCTAAGAATGATAAGCTGCAAATTTCTTATGCATCATCATTTGAGTTTTTCTTAGCTCTGAAATGACCTCATTCAAGAAATTAGTTCCCTTGTCACTCACCAATCCCATAGCCAAACCTGGTCATAATGTTGTGGTGAAGAAACCTAGCAACAATGTCAGCTTTGTTATCCTTAAGGGACATAACTTCCACCCATTGGTGCAATAGTCAGTAGAAAAAATATATTTGCATCCCTACTTGTAGTGGGCTTTACTATTCCCACAAAGTGCAATCTCCATTTTTTAAAATGTTCTAAAGGCAATATAGGATGATCATACATCCTATTCCTAGAATCAGGCTGACCAAGTTTATGAAAAATCTTACAACTTTTAGCATGCTCATGGGCATCCTTCAACACAGTGGGCCATCACAATCCAGCTTGCAACACCTTTTTACCAGCTATATCACCTAAAACGTGTCCAAAATGCTGCTCTTGAATGAGCTTCTTGCAATATGGATTTCTATTCAAAGTCAGGCACACATCTTCTAATCACTTGATCAATCCCCATTCAAGTTGAGTCGAGGATTCAAGTGTACCAAATTCACTTAGCAATAGTAGAAGAGGTAGCATAGACATAAGTGCAACAGAGAAAATCTTACAGCTCTACGTCTATAATGGGGACAAAGTTTTGTATATAGATTTAAGAATCCATAAGTATCTGATGAGCAACAAAAGTAGCATACAAGCCAAGATCCTATTGATCAAAGTGAAGCTAGATCTAGAGAGCTCTCAGATGTTTACAGATTTTAGTGGAGCTAGGTATTACAAGCTCAAAGATGATGTATAGATAGAAGTTCAAAATATTGACCAAAGGAGCTACCCAAAAATCTGAACAAGCCAGCAAAACATACAGTTGGTATTTATGAAATCGGGATCATTATACATAGACTATAGTGTTTACACTTAAGAGCCAAATTTAGAAAATCTAGTAGACTAGCCAATACAAGAAAGTCTTATTAGAGAACCAATCCAAACGTAGTATAAGGATCAAAATTTCTTGATGTTAAGTGTTTTGAAAGAGGATACCAACAACTTGGATAACACAGAAGCAGAAGCTTCTCAGCAAGATCTTGAGAAGAACAAATCGATTAAAGTGACATAGATTATGGTGTACTACTCAAATTGTGGAAGAAAAGAAGGACATTTTCCAAAGGATTGTCCTAGGAACCCAGACAATAGGGACATAGAAACTTCAAAGAGAAGCACATAACAAACAAGAAATCCAATTTTTTATGTAGGTGTATCTAGCCCCTCATTTTTTATGCAATCAAAATGCTCCCCGTGTTACTGTTAGAAACACCAGTAAAAGCACTACAAGCTCAAAATCTACATGAAGATGTACAAGCACTTGAAGGATTTAAATTGGAACCTCTAGACAATAAATTCATGCATGAATTTAGTCAAAGCACTTGGGTATCACTGAAGGTCAAAAAGAGTTTCAATTTTGCAAATGATCCTACATCCACAACCACTAATAATGTGCAATCACCAATGAGTCTAAGGGATAAATCAAAGAAAATGTTGTTAGCATTGTATGATACACATAATGCATATGCACATTATGTAGACTGAGAAGGAAAACTATACAAAAAGAACAAATCAATGATTGAGAGGCCTACATACCAGCTCATAAAATGATGCCTAGTGTTAGATCAAGAAGGATGATTTTATCCCTGAAGAAAGAATTTTTTATAGACTATCCTCTCTAGAATTGAATGAAATTACTCGATAGAACCTAGAAATTTTTCCAAAGCCAAACTATCACCCACCAACTAAAGTCGAGCTTTAACGTTATGATCCGACAAGCACATATTATGATCGGGATAGACGAAGATATAGATGAGAGTCTATAATATATGATGCCTCGGGTCCTCAATCCAAAGAATCTCATGTCTTAGAAGACTCATGGGATAGACAATAGACAAAGATAACGATATTCACATCTTAATCTGAGGAGATATATGTCATGTTTCACGCAGATACATTGGAAACTAAGCAGATACATAGGAAACTATGCAAAAGGTTTTTAGATGGTAAACATCAACAAAGCAACATACAACATGTCTTCACAACCCCAAAAAATGAGATCAAATAAGAGTCAAATAATTTTGAGCCCACGTCATGGAGAAAGCATAAGTGATTACCCTAGGAAGGGGGAACTACGGATTCATAAAACTCAGTTCTTGTACCAAGAGCTACAACCACAACATCTATTAGAAGCCCTAGAACTTCTAGCCAAACCTCTTCAAATAAGAATTCCCATTACAAGATCATATGGTTGTTGGAAGCTACCAATTGACCCAAATTCCACTAGTGTCTGATGAAAAATAAGGATAAAAGTTTAACTTGAATTTTAAATGTCAAAGTTGCCCAATTGTCAATCTCTGAAACCACATCCTGGATCTAGAAAGGCTTCAACTAGATAGAGAGGATGCAATCAATCACTATGCAACACAAGCAGAGTGATGACATTTAATCAAGGGATTAAGGAAAAGGGTCTAGAAAAAGGCATGTTAGCGTTGAGATACGACAACACTAGGAAAGACAAGAAATTTCAACCCAGATGGGAAGGGCTATTCATTTTTTAAAAGCGATGCCAATGGCAGTTACAAATTGATGGAAGCAGATGGTAGAATTCACAAGACCAGAGTCAATGGATGGAGGCTCAAGAAGTACTTTTTAAGGTTTGACCTAGTATTCATGCTAGATATTCTAGAGGAGGAAGAACCCACCAACTCTGCTGTTAGAGAATCAGAAGCACAGCTAGAAGCATGAATGCCTCTAGCCAGAAGGGAGGGCTAATGACGGTCGGTTTTCAAAACCGCGGCCACAAGAATCAACCCCAATTGGGGAGGAGCACAATACCAAAAAAAATGATAAAAACATTGTTTTAACATTCACCACCCCCCTTCTATGCTTGCCCACGGCGGGCCGCTTGGCCACACCCCTCCATTATCACCAGAAGATAGCTCCTCTCTCTCTTGCTCGGATATGCCAACCCACCATCTCTCTCTTACCTTGCTTCTGTGTCACCCAGCCCAATGGGTGCATAAAACAAGATGCCACGCTTTTCTTCCACTGGTGGGCCACCATGCTTGGACAAAAGTCTCCCTCTCTCTCTTTCATTATTCATATTAACTCCACTCTCTCTCTCTCTCTCTCTCTCTCTCTCTCTCTCTCTCTCTCTCTCTCTCTCTCTCTCTCTCTCTCTCTCTCTCTCTCTCTCTCTCTCTCTCTCTCTCTCTCTCTCTCTTACCCCTCTCACTCGTCCATACTCCCTCTGGCGGGCCACCATACCTCACCCCCCCCCCTCGTCCACACTCTCTCGACCTCACCCCCTCTCCCCTCTCCTCTCCTCTCCTCTCCTCTCCTTTTGTTTTACTACCTCTGGCGGACCGCCATACCACCCTCCTCTCTCCCACTCTCTTGCCACCTCACCAACCCCTCTTATTTGGCATACGGTGGGCTGACCCTCTCTCTCACACACTCTCTTCTCTCTGCCTCTCTCCTCTAACCCCCCCCCCCCCTCACACTACTCCCTCACTCCCTCTCTCTTTCCCTAGTCTCTCTCTCTCCCTCCCTCGTTAACTCTCTCTCTCGCTCTCTCTCGGCCAAGCAGCCCGAAGGCACATTGCATCTCTCTCTCTCTCTCTCTCTCTCTCTCTCTCTCTCTCTCTCTCTCTCTCTCTCTCTCTCTCTCTCTCTCTCTCTCTCTCTCTCTCTCTCTCTCTCTCTCTCTCTCTCTCATAAACACACCCACACACCCCTCACCCCTCAACCCCACCCTCATTCCCCCCTTGGCCCGCTACTCCCTCACCTCCCCCCACTCTGTTGACCCAACCCCCCCTCCTCTCGTTCCTGTCGGCGGCCAGGCGCATCCCGAGGCAACTCTCCCTCTCTCTTTCTCTCCCGCGCTCTCTCCCCTCATTAGCTCGAAGGCGCATACAGAGAATCTCTCTCTCTCTCTCTCTCTCTCTCTCTCTCTCTCTCTCTCTCTCTCTCTCTCTCTCTCTCTCTCTCTCTCTCTCTCTCTCTCTCTCTCACGCACACACACACACACACACCCCACACCACCCCCTCACATCCTTGCACACTCCCTCTCTATCTCTCACTCACCATCTCCTGCGCTCTCTCTCCCTTGTCAGCCTGCAGACGCCGCCCGAATTCAACTCCCTCTCTCACAACACACAACACACACACACACACACACACTCACTCACTCACTCCCCATCCCTCTCACCCCACCTCAGCCCTCACGTGCTCCCTCTCGGACCTCCCCACCCGTTCTCAGTGTAAGCATGCACAAAAAATATATATTATATATAAATATATATATATATATAACCATTCTCTCCCTCCTTCCCACACACATGCACTCTCAATACACACTTACACACCCACACACACCCTATAGACATATACACACCCACTCACTATCACGCCTACACGCACTCACATATACACACAATACACGCACACATATACACACACATATAAGAAAATAATAAAAAAACAAAGGAATCGACATCGATGCCCCAAAGAATAAAGATGGCCGAGTCACACGATGGTGACACCCAATCAAAGAAGGATGCCGAAGGCATGCCCCAACCGGCCCCGAAATTGTCGAACGCGCTACCCGACACACCAGCAAGGCCCGCTGTTCGCCGGCATCTCGTCCACTACGTATCTTTGCAATAATATCCGTAGGTTGTCATTATTTTTTGAGTTTCAAGCCAAAATCTTGTAAAAAAACCCCAATTGTAAATTGTCACCTCTCTCTAGGTGATGCTCACAAAGGCCCACCTAGGAGTTTTCATTTTTTAAATTCTCCTAGGACAAAGCAAGGATCAACCATCTAGGACCCAACTCCTTGCTTTGTCTCTCGTGATTAGGGCCCTAAACCTAATCAGATTATCCTAACCTAATGCACCTTGCACCTATAAAAAGGCACTGAGAGGTCACTATTGGGGGGGTCGGCACTTGGCAGCACTTTGGTGGGAGGGATTGGCAACACTTGCATCAAGAGAGAGGGGATTTAGTGTAGCATTTTGGGAATTAGCACTATGTGAAGAAGCCATGTCTACACCTTGACTCCAATGGTCGCCACACACCCACGATAGTAGAAATCTTCATGTTTGTGAGTCACCTCTAGAGAACACACTATAGGCTAACTATCTCTCTCTGTCACCATGGTTGCCACCTCGTCGAAGATAAGGTCGCTGTAAATATTGCATAAAATCAGTTTCCCTTTGCACCCCGAAGGGTTTTCAACACTTGCGGCTCTCTTCTCTCTCTCTATGTGTGTGTGTGTGTGTGTGTGTGTGTGTGTGTGTGTGTGTGTGTGTGTGTGTGTGTGTGTGTGTGTGTGTGTGTGTGTGTGTGTGTGTGTGTGTGTGTGTGTGTGTGTGTGTGTGTGTGTGTATGTGTGTGTGTGTGTGCGCGCGCGCACAGAGTTTGTGTTATTTCAAATCACCGTTGTCCACGTCCTAGCCTCTCAAAGCTAGGTGGTGCCCCCTATTCATCTCACTGTGGCCAGCTCGGCATGCATCGGCTCCTGAAGTTTGAGGCCGTCGGGGTCCGCGTCATGCTTTGCGCACGTCACCATAATCCGCAGCATTTCATAACTCTCAAAAAATAAGGCTTTGTTAAGTTATGTCATGCGTTGACCCAGCCATCAAAACTCCCCCCTTTCGTGTTCGTGTTGTCCTTGACATGACCTGGTTGTCAATGTTGGTGGGTCTTTGTTGTTGTTTTGTTGATGTAAAGAAAGTATAGGCTGTAGCCTTTGCACGAGCTCGTCTTGTTCGTTGAATCCGACGTACATAATCTTCACATGATTCAGGAAAATCATAATTGATGATGAACATCTGCTAAATTTTTGTCCTTCTCATTTGAGAAACAGCTTCTATAATCTGTAGAATTGAGTGATTGGCTTTGAGATATTGTGAGCCAATGACAACTTTGTAAGGATTATGTAAAAAATGTCTCGCTAAACCTTCAACCTATATAGGCCAAGTTGCACTTCAATACAAAGTCTGTCTGTAAGGCCGAATCTGGGAGATAATTTTTTTGATTTGAGGTTCAAGACCCATGTCTAGCATTTGATCCACCTCATCAAGGACAATCGTTTGAGATCCATTGATTACTTCTATGTCTGCTCTTCTTCATTGGTGACTCCCTTGTGCCTGCATCAAGGTGATCAAAGTTGCATTTTCCACGGTTAGCTTTTATGTGCTATAAATCAATATACTGCTTCTACTTGATACACGACTTAATTAAAGCCCGACAAACCCTAGTTAATTCCCCAAGTTAGTAACGTACTTCAAAAAGGCTTTATCCAACATCATTCATCATCGATGGGCTATCATTGTCCCTTTGTCTCCAAAACTCATATACATGATGCACAAGGTATATTGTAGGCTATTATTGCTTCAGCTTTGAAAAAATTGCATCTTTCGCTAAGTGTTATAATTTTTTTAAAAAAATTATAAAATAAACCTTAGCTTGTAACCTCTAGACAAAATTTGTCTTAATTTGGACTTGTATTTGGCAGTTTTTTTGGATGTCAGTCTTGAGAATGACTGATGGGCATCTCTGGCACCTTCTAGCTACCAAACACTTCTAGAACCAATGTTGATGATCAGAATTGGGCTTGATCTCTTATTTCCCCTGCAGGCATCTATCACAATAGGTGACTAAATTGTGATTTTTGGCCCCTTTGTTCTTGTCAATACGGTTAGTCCCTTTTGTTTGCTACGCTTCTTTAAGTCACATACAAGATAGAAGATTACAGTATGAAGATCTAATTCCTGTATACGGCCTTGTTATTGTGTGAAGTGTCTGATGGAAGCTTTACACTTGATAGGTGCTTTCATTTATTCGATCACCAACTTTCTTTGTCCTTGAAGGCTAGCCCAGAGTGTTATGACCATTCTTAGTCATTTTTTACCTCATGTTTTTGTCGAAGGTTAATCAACATTCTTTTCTTACCTCTGACATTCATGTACCTTCTTCTCTTTGTATTGCTCAAGCATCTCTCCAGTCTTTTCTTCATCTGGATTATGGATTTTTCTTGCTTTTTTTTGGGTGAAAATCTCAAAAATAACAAAATAAAAACAAAAATGAAGTCAATTCAAAAAGAAAAATTATTCTAATAGAATTTGGAATGCTATGTACACTATACAATGTCCCTAGGGGTCATATATGGTGTTTGTCCCCTTACTCCTCTTGTAATGCTATTATGAGGGCATATACTCTGAATTTTGTCAAAAAATGTCACAATCAAACACAAAAATTCAATACCACTCACAAAACATTGCCCTCTAATATTCGTATATTAGGTCCATATTTAGAATGCCTCCCCCCTTCCTATTTGGAGTCCTCCTTGACGATAGGGTATCACCAAGGGTATGTGTTGTGCTTGGGAAACCAAAAAATGTGTCTATGCAGGCCTTGTAATGTAGCCCTATTATGCATACGCAGTCAATGCATGGAAAGATTCATGTTGTGCAAGATGTGGGTATATAAGCAATTTTCTTATTGGCATTTGCTGACAAGGCTTCCTATTCTAAGCACTATGACAGTCTTTCAAGCTCTTGTGTCGTTTGCTTGATGGAAGGTTGTAGAGTATTTCAAAGGCTTACTTATCTGTTCAATGTTTCTTTGGAATCCAGTTTAGCCTTGTGGTTTGTTTTTGTATTTGGCATTGTTCCTCAGAGTGGGTTCTCTTCTTACTATACTGTAACCGTAGGAGGAATTGAAAGAATTCAAGCGACGGTGCAGTAACAATAGTTTTATTGGTTTCCTTTGGGACCCACTTCTTTGTGATTACTGGCTGCTACATTGATGCTACTCGTTTGGGAACTTATACTTGTTCGTGCTTTGTTTGTTTTTGAAGAGACTTCTTTGGGATCCACCTTGTCTTTGTGTGAATCTACAGTGGTCTTTGCTTTAGCTCTTGTACACTTTGTTGGCGACAAGATCCAGAATTTTGGAGTTGACAATTTATTTGTTTTGGAATCCAAATAAACTCTCACCTCTCTGTGCTTGAAGCAACTTCTTTGGAACCCAAATCTGATTTACAAAAGCTTGCGACTTTGGGATTTGCTTAGCTTTTCTTGCAGGCTTTGACTGTTTTTTTGCTGGCATTGGATCTTGTGATTTTTCATCAAAGATCTTGGTCTTCTTGATCCATACCTTCTTTTGGCCAATTTGGCTCTTTGATATCCATATTTGTTGAACTTTCTGGTTCTGACTTGTTGTTCTTTTCTTTTGGCCTTAATTGGTTGTGACGGAATTTGTTAGTGATGGTGATGACCTGAGTTGCTGGTAGGGAATGTCATAAGAATCATCACTATTGTTACTATCGTCAACAAGGTTACATTCTAGCACTTTCCCTTTGTGGTTTGGTTGGTTATGGAAAGTGAATTTTTGCTTGCTCTTGGGCTGTTGTTTATGGGATGACCTGGGTATCCACTTGATTAGAGAGTTGGTAGCTTGTTGACATGGCCATCCTCTTCTTGGTTGAGTCTTTTCTTCATGTATAGAAGCCACGTATAAGGATGTTTGTTGCAGCTGCATTTTCGCTGTGAATTTTGGAATCCACCTCTGATGCACTTTGTTCTTGTAGCGGTGACATTGGTTCTTGGATCTTTGATCTGGATAATCATAAAACCTTGCATTAGTTAAAGTTTTGTTTTTGTCACGTGCTGGGTCTAAGTGTTCTATAGAGTCGTAGAATTTGTCTTCTTCTTTGTCTTTGATTTCCTGGATTACACTCACTGCAAAATAAGAAACAACATCATAGCCATTTTCATCACAAAACTTTGTTGTTGGATCGTCTTGAATAGCGCACACATCGAGAATAGCCAAGATGTGTTCCCATTCAAGTGGCTCTAATTCTTCCTTAGGAAAGGGTTCTGGATGTAATCCGTATCATCAATTTCCCTTTCTAGGATTCCTTCCTCTCGCTTTAAGCTTCCACATTGTTGGAAGTTGTGATCCTGCTATAGTAGCGAAATCAAACTCCTCCATAGGTGTTCTCGTCACATCCCTATAACTATGGTCCTTCAAGTTTATCCTTGTCGTGGTTTCCATATGTCTCAGGTAGATATGGTCATGACCCCAATCTTGGACCATTTTTTGTTGTCTCATAAATGGTTTTCCTAGAATTATATCATAATTGTTCTTCTTGCCAAAGTCAAAAATAGCAAAGGTTTGCTCATATTCAATTCCACAAGAAGTAACAACTGCCTTTCTAGCAGCCCTATGGGCCTTTCCATGTGTTTGCCTGCAAGATGTAGTTTTATCCTTGTAGCCCTCACTATTGGTTTTCCCCATGTTTTCTATACCTCTTTTGTTGCAATGGAAACATCGGCTCCATTGTCAAGGATTATTATGGTTTTTACACCTTAAAATTCCACAGGAAGAGTGGTGTTTCCATCTTCTCCCTCATAGTACTCTCCTACCTTGTCTAGTGGCACTGGCCGAGTGTTTAGCTGAGGCATTTCCAGCTCTCTGATCCCTTCCTTGATTTGAGTCATTGGTTTTTTTACACCAAATTTCTCTAGGTATTTTCCCACAGTAGCCCACATGCTTGGTCATATTCTAAGCAATTTGGCTAACATTATCATACAGGTGACTGGTGTAGACAAAATGTCTATCATCCATTTTGAATCGCTGACCTTTTTGGGAGACAGTCTCTGTGATGGGATTGCAACAACATCTAACTTGGCCTCGTACTCTCTCGTATAGGACGGTACTGTTCTTAGCGAATGGGGTTGACTGTCAATAGGCTGTACAAATCCTTTGTCTCCCCAATATGATTCCATTTCTAGATTCAATTGAAACCCAACCTCAAATTCCTCTATTGGTGGAAGAGACACTCCTCTTCCATCACTCGTCCGGCTTACTCGTGTGCTAAGCTCACTTGCTTCATTGGCCTCTCTGACTTATTTCCACAATTTGTCAAGACCATCTAATTCTCTACAACTGTCAGGTATAGCTATGTGAAAACCCTCGGAAGAGTTATCTGTGGTATCTAACACTATCCTTGTCTCTATTGTTGGGTCCTTGAGATTTTGTCCATGCTCATGACTAGAATCTAGATCTTTTTGTTCTTGCCTTGGTAGGATTACTGGTATAGGTGGGACAAGGATCACACCCTCAGGTTTTCCAACTTGTGGTTCTAGTAAAGCTTGGGCTTTTTGAATCCATTTCTTACACATTTCAAACCCGTCCTTTTCTAGTTCCGCATATGGATATGTCATCCACTTTTGTTCTTGGGTTTGGTTGTTTTTGAACCGTGTGTCAAAGGCTTTTAGGAAGGCCTCTAATGGCTCATTATCTTTTTCTACCAATATTGATCCTCCCAAACTAGCACTTCTCAATTTCTCATATGTGGATGGTTATTCTGGAGGCTGAGACATCTACGTAAGAGAAGGTGCAACCATTTTCTCATGTTGTCTTATCTTCTCTTCAACTTGGGTAAGCTTCTCAGCCAGGGATTTCTTCTCTCGTTCCCTACGTGCTTTCATCCTAGCCTTTCTAGCTTTCCAGCTATTCTGTTTGCTCTTGGTTTTTTGACTAGGTGCATCGATCTTTGGCTCGCCCGTCTCTAGACTCACTTGAGTTTTTGTTTTCTCTGTCTCTGGGTTCTCATCAGCTTCCTTTTGAGCTTGCACTATCGTAACTACTTGAACTGGTATGACATTTTTATTTTTTGAGCTTCTAGGTAGTTGAACTATTCCAAAGACATTCATTGTGATCTTTCTGATTTGGTTTGGGTTTTTGGACAGTCAAGGATCAAGTGAATGACACGACAGTCTAGACAATAGGTATTTACTTGTGTGATCTCCATCTGAGGACATTGTTTGACCTAGTGGTTGCCACGGTTTTGTGACAGTCTATCTCTAGTTGAGGAGATTCTTCTTGCAATTCCTCTTTGCTATAAACACGCTTTGACCTAGCTAAATGTCTATTCACAATGAACCGCAATGTCCTTTCATCCATCTCGTTTCTTCTTTCTTCAGGTCAAAACGTAGGAGTGGAGGTTGTACCGGCCTCACTACTCCATGTGTTTCTCTCATCTTCTATCACTTTGAAGGGCAGTACCTACTTTGGTTGTCATAATACATTGGACCTAGCACTAGTGCTTGTTTGTTAGACTGTTCCTGGTGCGTTTTCCATAGCGTATCTGGGTGGAGGAGCTACTACCGGAATAGGTTGTACATACCTCTCCCTAGCATATTCCATGCTATAGTAACACTCTTCCCTCGTATGGTTTATCCATTTTCTCTCAATTTCACACCATAGAGGTTCTTGGAGGTCAGATTTGACTAGAGGAGCAAGTCTTTCAACTAATCCTTCTATAAGATTTATTTGCTCACTAGATACCTCTAGTTTTATTGTGGGTTGGGTTCTTGGTGAATCACTCCTCTGAGACTATGTGTCACTCTCACTATCATTATCATGTCTTCTCAAGGTTCTGCTCTGATATGGATAGGAGTAAGTTATAGGGGTTGGTGATGGTACATATGGTCTTGTTGTGGCCGTAATTCCACCTCTATAATAGCCACGTTCTATGGTTGCATCTCGGTACAGCCATGGTCCGTTAGGTAGATTCACTTGAGGAGGCATGTCTGCCATCTCTGTGATCATTTCATCTCTTATTGCTGCTCTAGAAGGTAATCCAAGTGGCTCCATTTTTGGAATTATCATAGGAATTCTCATGCTTGGTGGAGATATTTGTGGTCCTTTATTGACCAAATATCCACCTCTTTCTAGTGCATTGTGTGGATTTGTCTCAAAATGTAGATAGATTGGCATTTCAGCACTTCTAGCTTGGCTTGCCATACCTCTGGTCATATCTACAAAAGGATTGGTAGATTGGCTCTCCATCCTAATGATCTTAGCTTTCTTAATGTCAGGCCCACTCAATACTCTCGAGATAGTCCTTAATAAGCACCTTTGGCCCTTTGTAAGGTCCCTAAAGTCAAGTCTAGGTGGTCTTTTGGCCTCTGTATACTGGTTCTGGGTACCCTAAAAGTTTGTATTTAGGAAACCTTGGAAAATCCAGGTGTGTCCTATTGCCTACAAGCTTTTCTCCTGGCTATACCTGACTCAATTTGGAGTTGTCTATTAAAAGTTAGAGCAGTTTTGGTAAACTGCACTTGAAATAGCACTCAAAACAGTTTCAAGATCAATGATTTTTGCTTCTATCTTGACCAAATGTGACCCAAATTTGTTGAAACTTGATCACTAGGCTTCTTTTATACTAGCAAACACTTCTGTGAGCTTAGATGTAGCTTTTGACCTCTATTTTGGCACTTGAGACATCATACGTGTAAGTTTATGTGCTTAGAATTTGACAAAATTTGGTATGTAAGCTCTCCTTGATGTCCTCTACTCACTGCAAGTTTCAGTTTGTGAATTTAACCTTTATTTTGACACTTGAGACATTATACACGTATAATGTCTTTTGTGGAAGAATGAGGTGACCTTTGTTCCAATGATTCCTTATCACTCAAGCAACTCTTAGCAAGTTTCAGAATTCAGTTTGGACATTTTTTAAGCAAGTTAAGACCAATACAAGCCTGAATCTGCAATTTCCTATCTTTTTCTCTTTGCAAGCCCAAATGAGCTCCAAATTTTATGAAATTTTGGCTAGAAACTTCTTTTATGCTCTAGGACATTGAGGTATACTCAATTGTCTGTTTTGACTCATATCTGGCCTATGAGACAGTATACGTGTATAAAGTCTTTTGGCTCAGAATTCACTTAGATCTCTACCAAGCTACTTCTTGATGCATACAACAAGACTATGTGATCAGAGCAAATTTTGGGTCTCAAAATTTCTCAAGGTCACCACTTTTTCACCTTTACCTTCTTGTATCTGCAAAATTATCTATAAATGCAAAAGTATGTGTCCAAATGAGATGAAATTTTGCAAGCAAGCTTAACACATCATTTCCAACCCTCCTATGTGATCAAAAGTGAAATTTGACTTTCATATCTGGCCTTGAGACATTACACGTGTATAGCGTCTATGTGCTCAGATTTTGACAAAATTTGGTGTGTGAGCTTGTCTTGTGGTGCTTAACCCCTTGGTATGCTCAGATTTCAATTTTGGTCTCTAAAATTTCCCTTTAGACATCATATATGTATGATGTCTAACTGTTCAAAATGAAGTGATTTTTACTCCAGAGGTTCTTGACTACACTGGCAACTCACAGCAAGTTTCACAATTGAATTTTGACACTTTTTGAGCAAGTTATGGCCAATACAAGCATTCACTTGCCTAAATTCATCTTTTGGTCTTTGCAAGCCCAAAAGTGATCCAAATTTGATAAAATTTGGCCTATATGCTTCCTAAATGATATAGATCACAAGGGTACACTCAGATGTAACTTTTGACCCCAAATCTGGCCTATGAGACATCATCCATGTATAATGTCTTTTACTCAAATTTTAGTTATGTTTCTACCAGAGGTGCCCCTTAGTGTGTAGAACAAGAATATGTGCTCATATTAAAATTTGGATGTCAAAATTGCTCAAATGCATTAGTTTTTACAAGGAAATCCCTTGAAAGAGTAAAATCCCCCCAGTTTTCAATCTATATGTCCAAATGACATGAAACTTGGTGTATGCGCTCAGCACAACATGCAGAATACGTGTATAATGTCAAAACTTCATTTTGGTTGCCAGAATCAGCCTTTAGACATCATACGCCTATGATGTTTGTTGATGAATTTCTGGATAGAATTCATCCACATGCATCCCCAAGTCTCTAGCACTATTTTTTAAGCACTTCTGCCAATTTTCATGCAAAAATGTGCTCAGAATCACAAGTTTTTCTTTTTTCTGTTTGCAACACTCCGTCTTTTGCCTTTTGGGTGTCAAGAGTGTAAAAACTCTACTTTTAATGAATATTTAAGGTAAAACCCCCCTTCTAAACACATTGGTGCATTCAGATTTTTCAAATTTAGTCTCCAGATGCCCCTTGAGACATTATACGTGTATAATGTCCAAGTTTATAGAATTTTAGTTTTTGTACACAGAACTCTTGCACATACCCTCTTATATGCTTAGCACTATTCAGTCATGCAAAAATGTCAATAGAACTCTTTTTATTGCATTTTTTCCTCAAAAAAAATCTTTTCAAAGATCATGAATGCAAACAAGCACTTTAGCAAATAATTCAGTGATGAATAGCTCTAGATCAAAATCAAATCACTTATCTAAAGCTACTCCTACCAATCATATGAAATTTTGCATCTATGAGTATAAAAAAGCTTCAATACCACACACGTACAAGCAAACGCTTTTATCACCTCACAAACCACTCGATCGCCAACAACTACTCTAATCTACAAATCTTAACTAAATCTATCTAGCCGCAGACCCTCGGCAAGACACACGGTTCCTGGCTATCCACTTGATCTCGGAATAACCTCTTTCGTATCCACTTAAAAAAAAATCTTTCTTTAGCCAAAACTAAAGTAAGCAACCATCACACGAGTATTAGAAATACCTACCTAAGTCCTTGTATCCTCCACAGCGGTGACAATGTTGCGGGAGCAAATCACACCACCCATAAAGTGCATGTAACACAATCTAGATCAACATAATGTCACACAGATGACACGTAGACACATGGAGGAAATCTCTTTAGCTTGTCAAGCTGAGACCATCCTACACATACAGCACTCTGGAAGGCCAACTAAACCACAACCTAGAATATCACTGCTCTCAACTACACCACCTAGACACATACACACAACAGAAGGAAAGTCACTAAATCATACCAGAATCGTATGAAACTTAAGGGACATCATCCCCTCACTAGGATACACATGTCCCTAAGCTCTACACTCAAAACCCTAGCTCTAAACCCATCTGCAAAAAATGCATATAAAGACAAATCCAAATTCTAAAAGTGTCCAAAACTGAAATCTATGAGTACATATGCGTAACTTATGTCTCCACAACTCTAATGACTACTTGCAAGCAAAAAACAGACATCATTTGATATACTTACAACCACAATTATCTCGTAGATACGTTAGTGCCTTTGCTTCATTCCGTGAGGAATGCTTGGCACTATCATGTAGCTCTTGTCGAGGCTACAACAATGGTGAAGTCGGATCTACAATGTGATGAACAAGCGGGGAGTAGCACCAGGATGAAGCTCACGCTCTCTCTCTTCCTCTCTCACACAGTCGACGACAGCTTAAAACTTGTGATAATGATAAAAGTTGTTTTACAAAAGTGACCTAGGTACCTTATATACTAAGGTTACCTTAGGTTAAACCTAAAATAGAGTTTGAAGGGTCAAATGGCTTTGTATTTACACTCTGGAAGTGCCATTGCACCCCAGCTTCTACAACTAGACTAGCTACTTATTACAATTGATGTTTCTAACCAGAATCTGAGCATTTCATAACCCTCAAAAAATAAGGCTTTGTTGAGTTATGTGGTGCGTTGACCCAGTCGTCAACAGTATGGCAAAAGAAACCTTCAATTCCAACTTGGTCCTTGAATAATCCACTCTTTGAGGATTCAAACTTACATTTACTAGAACGTTTTTTTTGGTAAGCACAAGAATGTGACAATCAAGTTTCTAGAGTGCAAAACACACTAATTGGCATAGGTAGAGTTGAGGATGCTGAGCCGTGAAATGAGAAAAACATTATTTTTAAAGCTTCAAGTCTTAATAAGCTATGTGCTAAGAGTCATAGTTATTAGGCTTACAATCAAGCTAGTTGAGCTTATCTAGGTTGTGTAGCTCATGCTAAAATAGATGAGCATAAGAGTAGACGTCTCTTAATTATGGTGAGTGACATAGAGTCCTACACTTATGCACAGTGCACAAAGAGAACATATTCTCAACAGTGAAAACCCTTCCTAAAGGTATGCTAGCTTGTAAATCCATGCCATAAGTTTTTATAGCTATGCCTTCTTTCTAAAGAACCCCCCAAAAATCTTTCTTGCACTCAATATGTTTTTTATGCATTTTTGTGTATGCATATATGATGTCCCATCATCGGACATATGCATTAGACGCTCTCTTTGGCTTCCACTTATGCACTTGAAGTGGACTACAAGAGGCAAACCAACTTCACATACTGCTACCCTTATATTTGCTTCCATCTTGTTACTATATCAAGTAGCCAATAATCACAATTTAGTACTTTATTAATATTTCCCATTCTCATAAGTACTCCAATAATGCATGGATCCCGAAGGCACTTTTTTCCCAATGGGTTTTTCCCTTTGGTTGTCCAGGTATTAGACCCTAGTTTAGATGCTCAATTCTCTACTTGTCTTGTATATACTCTTAATAGATAAAGAACAAACTCACCATTATGCTCCTACAATGAACAATGCAACATCAATCATCACATGCACACCATAGACAAGTTTGGACATTCAAGATGCTACAAAGGAATGAACCTCATCAAAAAATCCATCAACCAATCAAGGCGGCCAAGCCCATTGACAACCAATCAACTACCTTTTAGCCTCCACGAACACTTTTGGATAATGCCTGAGAATGGGAGCTAAAATTGAAAGGGGAGAATGTTAACTCAATCATCATCAATTAACAAAATCTGCTAAAGAACCGAGCCTAAAAATGCACATCAAGTACAGATACACCAAAGAAATGAAGATTGGATTTACACATTTTTCCAATATGGTTGTGTATTGTAAATTCAAGATTTATTTCAATCCATTGTAATAATTGTAATGTGTTATGGGTTCAATGAGAGTTCTAATCTATAAGGATTATACCATTTAGTGAACCTAGGCTGAAAATATAGTAACATGTGGAGCACTAAAGGCCTTGGGGCACTTGAAAATTGCACACTTTAATCCTAGGTATATAAGGCAATGTGTAAATGGAATTAGGGTTCTTAGTCTCATTTGTTGAAACTGCCACTAGTGACAGCTCATGAGGTGTGTGGCTATGGACTCCTTGAGCTTTTCCTTTGCTCATGTGGCTTGATTAACATTAATAAATTCTTAATTTTCTTCCACTATGCCTCTTTCACTCTCTTATGATTTCACTGTCTTATGATTGTCTATGATGCTTTGATTAGCTAGATCTTAACTAAATGGCTATCAAATATTTCCCCATGTCTATTCTTTGTGTGTGCATGTAGGTTTGATTGTAGTGTGGATGCTTGATATATCTATATGAGTGCATTTATGATTAGTGTGTTGCATGATGGAATTAGTAATGGTGTGCATTATTGCAATTGTTAGTGTGTCTGATTGAGTAGATTTAGGTGAAGAGAAGTGGATGTGGAGATTGCCAATATTTATGGCTTGGCTTCTCCATAGGCTTAGAATTTCATCTCATAAAGTGACCATTTGTGTTTTCATGATTAATCGTGTGTGATTGTTTCAATGTCCTAGCCGGGTGGCTCATCACCATTGATTGACATTTATGTGTTAGTCATTGGAGCTATGCTATGATAGTACTTCCAACATCATATTCTGAAACTGTGAACAAAAATATATATCCAATGGTATATAGTACTATATTCTCATAGAACGTATCACTATGTGTATAGTTGAGAGGGGAAAAAAAGATTGTGCAAGGGATTGGAATTTCCATGGAATCTCTCTTTGTGCTTTAACTCTTTTAATAGGCCTCTTGTTCTATCTGATAACACGAGAATGAGTCATAATGTTCTCCACTTAGATGTACACTTATTATAGGATTCCTAGCCTATCTTTATGAGACCCCTTAACATTCTCTTACCTATTTGGCCGTGCCCACCCTTGGTCCTACCCTTGTACTAACATTACCCCCCCTCTAAATGAGAGTTTTTGTTTGTGAAAACATCAATGGAACATCTCTTCTTAAGAGCATCAATGTTTTGCTAATCTAAACTTGCATGAGGTGGGTTGATCCATGCAATAAGTACCAAAGATAGGAATCACATGTGGAAAAAAACTTAACTGCATGATTGCAATCCGTATCTTTTAAGAGGCCTCTTATTCTATCTGATAACATGACAATGAGTCATAATGTTCTCCACTCAGTTGTACACTTCTTATAGGATTCCTAGCCTATCTTTATGAGACCCCTTAACATGCTCATACCTAGTTGTTCGTGCCCACCCTTGGTCCTACCCTTGTACTAACATTATCCCCCCTCTAAATGAGAGTTTTTATCTGTGAAAACATCAATGGAACATCTCTTCTTAAGAGCATCAATGTTTTGTTAATCTAAACTTGCATGAGGTGGGTTGATCCATGCAATAAGTACCAAATATAGGAATCACATGTGGAACTAGGGAAAAAACTTAACTGCATGATTGCAGTCCATAACTTTTAATAGGCCTCTTATTCTTTCTCATAACATGAGAATTAGTCATAATGTTCTCCACTCAGATGTACACTTGTTATAGGATTCCTAACCTATCTTTATGAGACCCCTTAACATGCTCATACCTAGTTGGCCATGCCCACCCTTGGTCCTACCCTTGTCCTAACATTACCCCCCCTCTAAATGAGAGTTTTTATTCGTGAAAACATCAATGGAACATCTCTTCTTAAGAGCATCAATGTTTTTATAATCTAAACTTTCATGAGGTAGGTTGATCCATGCAATAAATACCAAAGATAAGACTCACATGTGGAACTTTTAACTGCATGATTGCAATCCGTATCTTCATACTATTTTTTGGGCCAAAAGGAACCTCTAATTATTTATCATACTAGTAGTGGAGCCTATCTCAAATGAGATTCTTGAAATAAGTAGACCTATGGATCCTATTGGGTAACTAAGTGCAGAGTTGATCTCCAATGAGATTCTCTAACTAATGTAGAGACTATCTCAAGGGAGACACTCTAACTTGTTACTCTCATTTTGCTAGTTAGAGACTATCTCAAGGGAGATACTCTAATGGACCAAATTAATTCATTTGTCTTAAGCAATTCCTTTCAAAATTTGGAATTCTTCTTTCTAATGTAGGTTAGTCAAGACCATGTGGATGTGTTATGGGTATAATTGATCTCCACATGTAAAGTAAATCCCAAAACTAGTGCTTCCTTTTTTAAAGAAGAAGAGCCATTTGTGGAGTATCTTTGCTTAGCATAGTAGGATATCTGAACTTCTTTACTCTAGGATCTAATGAATGTTGTAGTGTGCCCAATCATGGCTACTTAAGAACTACACTAACATCCCTCCGCTTAAATTGTCATTTTGTGATGGTTGTTGTAAGAACTAGGGAACTAGGCCTTGAGATCCTCCTCCCAACCTCCCTTTATATAGGCGGGCTCCTAGCCCCTTGCCCTAGACGGATCCCCTATCCACACTGCCTAGCCCGACCCTTGGCCGTAGTCCATGACTATCCTAGTTCTTAGGGTACAAGACCCTTGTCCTGACATTACTCCCCCCTTAAAGAAGAGTTTTCTTCCTCAAAAACAAAAGTGGTGATATCTTCGTAAGAAAACTGATGTTTTTTGTCTTGGTATCCTATACGCGAGCCCACTGATACATGATGCAATGAGGAGGTTCAATGCAACCAAGAGCAACATCTTGATTTCAACATTGTTGTCTGTTTGTAAGCACGTGGGTCTAAATGGTAACTCCATTTATAACTCACTTGAGTATTGTAAAGGAGGAACCATAACTAAGAGTTGTCCAAAGGCATAACCAGCGTTCAGATCTTCTGAAGGTACTGGAATAATTCAAGGAAACCTTGGCGCAACTGCCCATGAAATTGAGAGCCCTACTGACAGTTTGGGTTCTGTTTCGTAGTGCAGTACTTAGAAGTACCAGTCTCGGTATGACTTCTTGGTAGTTTTTGAAACTAATTGGGACCGCTGGTTGTCAACAGGCTGATTATGACACTTTGGAGAAAAAATGGAAGGAAGGTCAAGAGCATACCCTATTTGTGAAGGAGATGTTGTCTGATATCAGGCTTGGGAAGAGGTTCCTACTATATCCTAGGCCCAAGGTTAATGATTCGGTAAATGTGATCCCGGTGTTTGGTATGTGTGTTGCATGCGGTGAGCCCTTGGAGTGCGCACATGTAGTCGAAACCTTCATGCTAGAGTGCCGACACCAGTATCATCCCTTGTGCTTCAGTGCTCTGTTACAAAGCAGAGATTAGTGTGTCAAGCTAGGTTGTAATATGGTAATCTATGATTTGGCAAAGTCCTGGGCCAATGGGCTTCAAGTTGTCAAGAGTAAGTATGTGTGCATTTTTGAATACATATGCGCACTTGCAACTGAGTGAGGTTTTCATACAAGTTAGTATGTGTTGTCTTTCTTTGCGTTTGCAGAGGAGCAGGATGCTGCAGTTTTGCTGACCAGCACACCACAAAGTCGGCTGCAAGTCGAATATGGGATGTGGATGAGGTGACAAGGGAGATATCAGATGTTCTCCACGATCTGAAGCAAGGTAATTCTGTAGGGAAAGACAATGTGACGGGGCAAAGATGTGAGGCAACAGGTGACAGCAAAAGTAAAAGTGAGGAGGAGCCAGAGATGATAAAAAGACAGGTGACAGCAAAAGTAAAAGTGAGGAGGAGGCCAGAGATGGTAAAAAGACTAAGGACAAGGAGGAAGGTAAAGTCCCTGTTGTTGTGGAGCTGGATGCGGAGGAAAGCCAGGATGCTGCCAACACAAAGCTCGATGAAGCAACGGCCAAGAAGGGAGAGGAAGAACCCACAAAGGGGGGTGTTGGGGAGGGGGTGGAAACCACAAAGGGGAGTGAAGGGGAGGTCAAAGAGGGGTCGGAAGGCAACAAAGATCGGAGGGAGGCCGAGGATGAGCAGGAAGAAGTACTTGCGAACGATACTGTTGTGGAAAGCACCGACAGGGGCATTGACTCTACTGCTGCCGATGCTGTTTCGAAGCGGAGAGGTGATTCCCCTGATTCTGTGACCCTGCAGGAACTTTTCTGTTTGCAAATAAAGAAGCGCAATCGCGCCCATGATCAATTATCCCGTGCATGCAAACTGTAGCCAGTGAGAATCTATTGTATTCCGCACTTTGTGCTTTTTTGATTTTTTGGCCCTGAGCTTTATCTGTTCTCTCTATCCAGTTCTGTGTTGGTATGTTACCTTTCGTTACATTAGTGTTTCAGTTGTCCTCACTATATGTGCATTACAGTACCAAATTTGGTACTGTTGAACTTGGGTGCACGTCCGTCCACTATTACAGTACCAATTTGGTACTTCTTGAACTTGTGATTTCGGATAGTCCTTATCACTTGTGCAATACAGTACCAAATTTGGTAGTTTTTGGACCAGTTTTCTGTTCTAGATATGATGTTTGCACTGTGTATTTGTCCCCACTCATTATGTTTGTTTTGTTGTAGTAAGTTGGTGGCTAGACGAGACACCAGCAAGCACATTGTTGCAGCGTGATGTGGCTGCTAGACGCGGGCGGATGATTGTGCTTCATCTTAATGGCGTGCTACTAACCAGCTCCAGTGAAATCCCTGAGGAACTTGAGTGCCTGCCAAAGGAGCACACGCCACGGGTAGTCTATCTCCAAAAGAATTAATTTGTCTTGTAAGGCCGGATGCGGAGCAGTTCATCCTACGGCTTAAACAGAAAGCTAGCCTAGTGTTGTGGTCCTGCTGTAGAAGGGAAAAACTGTTACACATGGTGAACGCGTGCTTCCCCAACCATAGAAGGCAAAAATATTTTGCAGGTAAAGCATGCCCGCTTTGAATGTTGTAGGACATAAGTTACGCATACCTCTAACCTCGTTTTTTGGCATTAGCAGATATTCTCTCCCAAGAGGACTGTGAAATATGGCGGCCCCGTATGTTGGAGGTGCTGGTTGTGCCCAAACACATGGGCGATAAGCCCGTTTTCCTGAAGAAGCTACGGACGCTGTGGGCAAGGCACCCGAAGTACGATGCCAGCAACACTATTCTTGTAGATGATTGTAGATACAAGTCTCTTAAAAATGACTATGAAAACTGTATGGCAATCCGATCATACGATCCCATGGTAGTAGGAACCGATTACCCATTTTACTTGCTGGATTTTGTTTTGCCTTGGTTGCTCGGGTGGATAAGGGATCGGTACCCAACAGCGTGCACTCGCAAAAACCCAGTCTTTGACACTGAAGATGATATTTCTGGGTACATTACTGATTACTTCATACAGATGGAGGGGCACTCCTATAAATTTGATCCCCCGAGGTAGCAGATTGCCATAATCATGTAAATAGTGGAATTTTGTAACCCGATACTATACATAATGGAAAACCACTTCTCTTGTTCAGATTGTCTTGGTATCTTGATCTCTACTGTTGAAACCTCTGACTAATTCTGTTGAAACCTCTTGGAGCTAACCAGGTTGCCCAACATTTTAATTTTTGAGGCAGATAGCATCTATGTTTGGCATACCTTTCATGTTATCAACGTAGTTCTAGACATTGCTAAAGGTGGTCGTATCAAATACGAATAGACAAACTGAAAAATACCAAGAAATAAAGTAAACCATAAGTGATACAGCAAGTTCAAGGAGTACCAAATTGTACCAAATTTGGTACTGTAATAGTGGACCGACGTGCACCCAAGTTTAACAATACTAGAAAGTAGAGATATAGTGAGGACAACTGAAACAGTAATGTAATGAAAGGTAACATACCAACACAGAACCAGATAGAGCAATAAAGTAAACCATAAGTGATACAACAAGTTCAAGCAGTTCCAATTTGGTACTGTAATAGTGGACAGACGTGCACCCAAGTTCAACAGTACCAAAAATTACCAAATTTGGTACTGTAATAGTGGACAGAGAAGCACCCAAGTTCAACAGTACCAAAATGTACCAAATGCACATATAGTGAGGACAACTGAAACAGTAATGTAATGAAAGGTCACATACCAACACAGAACTAGATAGAGAGAACAGATAAAGCTCAGGGCCAAAAAATCAAGTTGACTCAGTCACTAAAAAGCACATAGTGCGGAATACACTTGGTACTGTTGACTACCAGATTTGGTACTATTGACTACCGAATTCAGTTGTTCAATCAGGGCTTCTCATTGTCCTCAAGTAACATGGACGCACCTTCGTCGCTCTCATCATCATGATATGGCATGCTATTGTATATCCTCTCATATACTTCAGTAGACAACTTGTATTGTAAAATTTGACCTAGGGATCCTGCAATAGGCTCCATCGGGAAACGTATGGCCCTAACAAGATGTGAGTAGATCATTACCGGAGATGTGTGATCCAATAGCCGGTATGTATCAGCTTTTCCTTCAACTTGTCCATAAAAAAGGCCTTCAACAACCTTCCCTCCTCTAACAATTTTGTTATGCCACTTATCCTTTTGTGATTTCACCGTTTGGTACAACACTTCTGTGCATTTGATAATGTAGAAGTCTTCGTTTGCCTCAGCTGCTTTTACTGAAAAATTATCCCCTATGGATAGCATGCCACTTAACATTTCAAGGCATCCTTCATATAGTGGCAGGTTGGACACTTGTCTCATCGGAATCGATGTTGAATCTCCACCCTCCTCCTCATCATCTGATTCGTCATCCCTAATTGTATCCCCGGACTCTGGCAATGGTTTGATGCAAACATATTTCCATTCTTCAATGTGCATTCTGTTTCTGCATCTTCTCCACAACCCACGCATACACGGATCAAAAAAGCATGAAAGTGATCGAAAGCGTATGGCGGTGAGGTTGTCTTGTGAATAGCCATCAGCACAATGAAATGAGCGGGAGCCAACGATGCACTCACAATACCATTGAAGATTGCGCTGCACTTCATTCGTGCCAATAAGCCAAAAGACTCTTTGCGTATTACACCTTTGAGACTGTTCTCTTGGCTGAAAAGTTGCTTTCAAAAAGTTGACAACATCGGCTGACACTTCATACGCCAGCCATCTGGTTTCAATTCCTCATGCGTCAAAGTTCTCTTGATGACTGCCCCTGCCCCATCATGTTCACCTTTTCCATGGCCGGATGTAGAGAAGTTATGCATCATGTGCAAGCCTGTCATTTGATAGTACCTAGCCACAAAATAGTAAGGTCTATGGGCCTTGAATTGTGAAGCAGCACCATCTGACCAAACCCAATGTTGTTGCAGAGAATGTCCTCGTTCTTTCAGCCACTTGTCATGCAGCAAGTGCATTTCTTAAATAAGTGATGTGCACAAGTATTGTGACTTGGGTAGACCACCAATGCATTGACTGAATTTCATTCTGAACTTTAAAGGAATAATTCTCCTCAAATTCAATAACAAATACTACAACGTTGCTAGGAAAATTCTACAAACAGTCCTTGAATTGTTGGGCTTGCCAGCGGAAGACAAAGTTGTGCCTGATGAAGCCTATCAAATGGGCTGAAAATAGGCTAAGAAAAGTCCCACTTTTCATCCGTTGCACAATCAAGTCCTTTCTCTTCTTCTCACTCCCACCTTCGTGAACCTGGCCTGTTCCAGCCTCCATGAAAACCTTCACAGACACCTCCTTGCTATCCTCTGCTATCTCACCGGGACAAAATGTCAACCTCCGTAGTCCACATTGTGAGCAGTCCCCCATCAAGCATTTCTTTGCATGGTATTCACAATTTGGAGGCTTTGGGCACATGATGGATTCCCACATAACGGTGATGTGCTGACACACTGCTTGGTTTGCAAAACACGTTCCTCTCTCATCACCTCTGCAACAAACGGAGCAAGTGCAAAGGTGACCTTTCCCGTGGTGCCCAAACTTGTTCTACCGCATTTGATTAAGGGCCTCTTTGAAATAGAGCATTTGCATATGAACCACACAGCAACAAGTATTTCTGTCCTTCAACTTCTGTACAAAGTATGGCTTCAATGCCTCGAAGCATCTAAGAGACACTACCACTGTTGGGTGAGCCTTCTTGAATCTTTGGTACAGCTCATCCTATGGCACAAAAACAAAACGATTCAGAAAAAAACCAACATCATGGTACTCGTAAAATTTCACTACTACAGTATTGCCAAAACTGGCTTTCGACACTTCCAAATATGGTACTATAATAGTGGATAGACGTGCACCCAAGTTCAACAGTACCCAAAAGTACCAAATTTGGTATTGTAATAGTGGACAGACATGCACCCAAGTTCAACAATACCAAAAAGTTCCAAATATGGTACCGTAGATTTGGTACTGTCGGTAGGCTTTGGTACTCTATAGATATTATTTGGTACTCTACATATAGGCTTTGGTACTATCAGAAGTGTGGGGTACCTTGTAAATATACTTTGGTCCTATAGTGGTAGGCTTTGGTACTCTACAGATAGGATCTGGTACTCTTCAGAGAGGATTTGGTACTCTATAGATAGTCTATGGTGGTATCCGATGAGTTTGGTACTCTACATATAGGCTTTGGTACTATCAGAAGTGTGGGGTACCCTATAAATAGACTTTGGTCCTATAGTGGTAGGCTTTGGTACTCTACAAATAGGATCTGGTACTCTTCAGAGCAGATTTGGTACTCTACAGATAGTCTTTGGTGGTATCCGATGAGTTTGGTACTCTGTAAATAGACTTTGGTTCTCTATACATAGGCATTGGTACTGGATAAATAGGTTTTGGTACTCTGTCGAGAGTATTTGAAACTCTATGGATAGGCTTTCGCACTCGATCGCTAGGATTTTGTACTCGATATACCGGATTTGGTACTCTACAGATCTTAGTTGGTACTCCATAGATAGGCTTTGGTACTCGATATACCGGATTTGGTACCCTACATATGTGCTTTGGTACTTTATAGATAGCCTTTGGTACTCAATAGACAGTATTTGGTACTCTACATATAGGCTTTGGTACTATCAGAATTGTGGGGTACCTTGTAAATAGACTTTGGTCCTATAGTGATAGGCTTTGGTACTCTACAGATAGGATTTGGTACTCTACAGAGAATATTTGGTACTCTACAAATAGTCTTTGGTGGTATCCGATGAGTTTGGTACTCTGTAAATAGTTTTTGGTTCTCTATACATAGGCATTGGTACTGGATAAATAGGTATTGGTACTCTATCGAGAGGGTTTGAAACTCTATGGATAGCTTTAGCACTTGATAGCTAGGATTTTGTACTCGATATACCGGATTTCGTACTCTACAGATCTGCTTTGGTACTCCATACATATGCTTTGGTACTAGATACACCGGATTTGGTACTCTACAGATGTGCTTTGGTACTCCATAGATAGCCTTTGGTACTCGATAGACATGATTTGGTGCTCTACATATAGGTTTTCATACTATCAGAAGTGTGGGGTACCCTGTAAATAGATCCTGGTCCTATAGTGATAGGATTTGGTACTCTACAGAGAGGCTTTGGTGGTATCCATTGAGTTTGGTACTCTGTAAATAGACTTTTGGTTCTCTATACATAGGCATTGGTACTGGATAATTAGGTTTTGGTACTCTATAGAGAGGGTTTTAAACTCTATGAATAGGCTTTGGCAGTCGATAGCTAGGATTTGGTACTTTATAGATATTCTTTGGTACTGTAAACACCCTCTGCTGTACAGCAGACTACCAAATTTGGTACTGTCTGGACCAAATAAGCCTTAAGTAGCACCAAACAAGATGAACAATTACTAGAAGTTGTTGGTACCTGAGATTCGTCGAGTAGATGTATAGGATGTTTGACGACACTTTTCCTTCCAATTCTCATCTTGCATATGTCTTTCTTGTTGGGTGAAACTCTGCTCTCTGATGTCCAAAAGGCATATACCAAATCTCTTGTTTCATTGGTAATAACGGTTCCTCGTGGCAATTGTCTCTCACAAGCACTCAATGGCAACACTTCATCTTCTTCTTTATTCTCTAGCCGTGAGCTTGCTGCAGCTATATTCCTTCGATGGATCCCCAAGATACTAGCCATTCTGGATTGGTTTATTGATTGTGAGTTTGTACTATTGTTCAGAATCATTGCCAAAGAGCTTCTCTTTACAAAAAGTTCACTTTCTGAATGAGGGACCTTGATTTGAGTCAAAGTGTTGCGCACACTCGATACAGCAGTGTCTTCGCCTTTGCTGAAATTTGATGGTTGCAGCAAGGAAAATGTTTGGTGGTCCAGGAGTTGCCGAAATATTTTCTTCTGCTCATTCTTTGCAATCCCTACTGTTTGCTTGCGCCAACATTGCGCCACCGTTGCACAAATGTTCTTTCTTGACCTGGCTTCCCGTAATCCAAGAGCAGACGTAGGATGTCTTTCCTTGCTTCTATGTGCGCGTTTCTTTGCAGCCCAATAATCACGAGGAAAAGCCTGATTACCGGCTGGAATACTAGTGCTAATGGAATTTATGTGCATCTGCTAAACATTGCTTGGGCCACCTTGTACCTCGTCAAAAGAGAGGAACTCTGCGTCACCTTCCATCTCGTTGAGAGGAGCTGTGCATCACCTTCTACCTCGTTGAAAGAGAGGTCCTGAGCATCACCTTCTATGTCATCGAAAGAAAGGTCCTGAGCATCACCAAGATAGTAATCTCCTACGCTACTATCCATTTGCAGAGAGAGACAGAGAGAGAGAGAGAGAGAGAGAGAGAGAACACAGCAGCTCGGTGGCTATGGAAGCGGCAAGGAAGGCGAGAAGATTCAAAACTGAGAGAGACACACAGGGAGAGGGACGTGCGAGGGAGGGAGGGAGAGAGAGAGAGAGAGGTGCTGGAGTGAAAGCTCCCAACCGTAACCCCACCCCCCGGCCCCGCCGTCACCCCCACCTCTTCTTAGGATTGCATGCTTCTAAAGTTAAAAAAACGTCCACTTAAAAAAGAAGTTTATTTGCCCCCCCCGCCAAAAAAATGCCCATGGTTTTTACACACAAGAATCACCAAGCATATGTTGTGTCAAGGACACTACTTTTTGTACCACCAAACCATGCTTTGACCCGCATATGGAGGAGCATGGGATTCATACATAACTTTCTCACGAAGGGAATGGGTAACACATAGCCTATTGTCGTGGAGAAGATAACCATCCTGCAAGGTGAATGGTTCCTCTTTCTTCCCCAAAGCAAGGGTTGACATTATGTCTCTAAAGTCAGGGTCAATAGCATACTCATCTATCATAGAGGATAGATCATTGTGAGTAGCTATAGACACCGCATTAACTTTGGGTCGTCGTGAAAGTGCATCGGCCACTTATTGTGCCTACCAGCTATGTGAGCAATATGGAAATTAAATTGCGAAAGAAAATTTGCCCACCTCATTTGTTTGTCGGAAAGCTTGGTTTGCATCATGAAATACTTGAGACTTTGGTGGTCGGTTCATAGGATAAATGGAGTCCCCAATAGGTAGTGCTTCCATGTGTCTAGGGCATGTAGAACAGCTAAAAGCTCTTTCTCATAAATTCCCAAGACTCGTTCATCAATATTGAGCCTTCGGCTCTCATATGCTATGGCATGCCCTTCTTGAAGCAAAACTGCTCCAAGGCAATCACCACAAGCATCACATTGAACCTCAAATGGATTTGAGAGATCCGGAAGCACGAGGACTGGTTGGGAAGTAAGCTTCTCTTTGAGCTTTTCAAAATCATTTTGCTCCTTAGCATTCCATACAAACTTAACGTTCTTCTTAGTTAAGTCGTGTAGTGGTCCCGCTACTTGAGAGAATTTTTCTATGAAGCGTCTATAGTATGCGCACATACCAACAAAGCTTCTTAGCTCATGTAGATTTCTTGGGTTAGGCCATGCTTTTATTACCTCTAACTTTGATGGATCCATTTGGATACCATCTTTAGAGATAATATGACCTAGGTATTGAATCTTTTGAAGGAAGAATTCGCTTTTCTTTTGGTTGAGAAAAAGCTTGTTCTCCCTCAATGCTTGAAAAATCACTTGGAGATGTTGCTTATGTTCCTCCAAAGACTTGGAGTAGATGATGATATCATCAAAGAACACTCCAGTGAATTTGCCGTATGGTCTAAAAATTTTCTCCATCAAACGATTGAACGTAGCTGGTGCATTAGTCAAGCCAAAAGGCATGACTAGATATTCATAAAGACCAAACGTTGTGCGAAACGCGGTCTTTAAGATATCTTCATCCACTATCCTTATTTGATGATAGCCACTCTTAAGGTCAATCCTATTGAAGTAGGTAGAGCCTTGTAGCTTATCAAGCAGATCTTCTACCCGAGGTACGGGAAATCTGTTTTTGATAGTGATATGGTTTAGTGCTCGATAGTCCACACACATACGGTATGTACCATCTTTCTTTTGCACTAAAAGTACTGGACAACAAACGGGAGAGGAACTAGGCCTCACCATCCCTTTGTCTACCAGCTCTTGTACTTGCCTCATGATCTCCTCTTGTTGAGCTTGTGAGACTTGATAAGGAGGCTTGTTAGGTGGTGAGCTTCCAGGAAGGAGCTCAATGCGATGGTCATCATCCCCTCGTTTTGGAGGTAAGTCCATAGGGATATCATCGATGAACACATCTTAGAATCCTTTTAGAAAATTAGATAAGTCTAACTCTTCTTGATTCCTACCATTTACATTTGATGAAACATTAGTATCTTTTAGAGACTCTTTGACAAAAATCATGTACGCAAAAACTGAGCTCTTCATTGACTTATCAAAAGCAAGAGGATTTACAAGTGGAATAGTACAACCACGCTCACTAGCATCTATATACATGTTCTTTCCCCTATAGGTGAAGTAGATTTTCCTTTCAGGGAACTTCATGTTGGCAGCCATGCGATCAAACCATGGTGCCCCTAGGATAACATCCTCATGTTGGAGAGGAGAGATGAAGAAGTCTTCTTTGTCGACATAGCTTTGGACATGAAGCCTCAACTTCCCAATCAAGGGAGTAACAGAGGCTTTTTGTCCCTTGAAAGCTGCATCAGCCACTACTATATCTCCCATCTCAAAAGCTTGAATGCCCAACTTGGTGGCCAACTCCGTTGATATGAAGTTGAGAGTAGAGCCAGGGTCAAACAAGATGAAGGCATCATGCTCTCTTACCTTTCCCCAAGCATAGAAAAGTGATGATCCTTTGCAATGAGCATCCTCTTTTGGAGCTTTGATGGTGGAATCCCTAGGAGTCTCATTGCGAGTATTCTTCTTGGGGCAAGAACGATAGCCATGTCCTTGCTCCCCACACTTGAAACACTTATGGTCCTTGCGAAAAGCTTCAAGCTCTTCAGGAGAGATTTTTTTTTTACCTTTGTAAACTCCCTTCTCCTTGGACCGATTGTTGTTGTTGCTGGAAGTGACTTGGGAAGTATTTTAAACATTGGTTTTCCCCTTTGCATCATTTTTGCCTTTGTTTTTCATGGGCTTGACATTACGTCTAGCCCCTTGATGGAAATTGATGCAGGAAGCAACCATGGTGTGATGGATTACTTCGCTAATAGTACCAGGCCGTTGAGAGTTGATGTATTCGGCCATCTCTTCAGGTAATCTCGCACAGAATTGTTGCCTTTGCTCGGCAATGTCTATCTTTTGAAAGATAGTAGCCTTGAGATGTAAATCCCAAAACTTGTCTACATATTTGTGGATAGACTCATGGGAGAGGAGCTTCAAGCTGCGCCATTCGGTAAGCACTTTGTCCTTTGCATGCAAGGAATTGCTTCATGATGGAAACTCGTAGAGTTTTCCATGTCTTTGGGGCTTCACCATTGCCACGAAGGCTAGCCCACCATTGACGAGCTGATTTTTGGAAGTGCATAGCTACATGGCGTAGCTTGGAGGACTCTGTGAAGCCCTCGTCTCCAAAGGCCGCATCAAATTGCGGGATGAAGGCCAACACTTTGTCGGTAGCACCAAAGGTGCCATCATAGGTGAGAAAAGAGATACTCTTTCCTCCCTCCTTGAACTTCTTTAGCTTTTGTGACCTTCGCCATGCAGGAAATGATTTGCGATGTCCTCCTCTCTTGTATTCTCTAGGCGAATAGTCATAACTTTCGTCGGAAGAGGAGGAAGGTGAAGAAGAAGGAGAAGAGGGTGACCTCTTCCTAGCCCTTTTCTTCCTTTGTTTCCTCTTTTTCCTTTCAGAGTGATGAGGAGATGGACTATGTGTTGATCTTTTCCTCTTGGGAGGAGTGGGCGATCGTCTAGACCACCGTCTTCGTGGAGCCACATCTTCAGAGGAACTTAAACTTTCATTGCTTTCTTGGTCTTTGGCTTCCTCCTCTCGAATGGGAGAGAGTCTTCTTTTGGGGCTCTCTTCAAGAGGCCTCCTAACCTCTCTCTCCTCTTGGAGAGGAAGAGAAATTCCATAAGCACGAAGTTGTTGAGTAGCTTCGGCTTGCAAAGCAGGGTTGCCCATAGCTTGCTGCAACCTAGTGATGAGATAATTCACAAACATGGGAGCATCATCATTAGCACCTTCATGTGCAAAATCAAAGCTTTCAATGTTCATTCTACTCTCTTGATTATTGTCAGCCATGTTAACAAAATTTATGTAAGTACTTAGTGTATGCTTTGGCAATTCAAAACCTTAGTTGCCACTCCTCTTAGCCTTTGAAAATCGTCTCTTAAGTATCTACACCCACGGCTCAAAGTGGTTAATTATAGAGAGTAGAGGAGTAGGTCTAACATAGCACAGTTGCCAAGAGCTAGCTCCTTTCGGACTTCTTATGGCTCAATAATGGTAAAGCCGTAGGCAAGTCTAAAAAGACTCCATTATTAAGTCCAAATCTCCCGAGGTGTGCACCATCCCCCACATCGTAGGCTCAACAAAACCGATAATAGATCCCAGTTCCACCTACCCTAATATAATTAACAACATCAACCATTTATAGGCTACTTAAGGACCTCTCTTCTTAAGCAAGAAAAGAGAAACCAAATGCTCTGATACCAATGTAATGAAATTGGCCTATTTAATTTGAGAGTAGCGGAAATTAATGAGAGTACTTTTGAGAAATGACTTTGTGAGCATAGTGGGTGAACATAATTGAAGATAGAAACATAATTGAACATAGCGGGTGAACGTAATTGAAGATAGCAACATAATCATAGCAATTAGTTAACTTGGCATGAACAATACTTTTGCAAGAGAGAGAATTTATAGAACATGACAACAGTCGAGGACCGGATTTATGTGGAGCCGGTCCCCCCTCCAATAGGCATTTGTATTATGATTTCTCCCATTAAGAGAGACTTGTTACAATACAATCTTTGTGCTCATTGTGACCTAGGTGATGCAATGAAGATGGAAAGCTTCATGCATCACGAACATAACATAAACTTGAAGAAAGCTTTAACTATCCCAAGCCTTAGTCCCAAGACCTCAAACACCTTCGAAGGTGGAGAGAGCTAGCAGGGAATGAGGGTAGGGAAGAGGAAGAAGAAACATTTCGTAGGAGAAAGAATTAGTTCCTCACTTATCATAACTCTTGTTGCTAGCATACATAATAGCATAGTAATAAAGAAGAAGGAGATGGCAAGCTTAAGCATTGAAGCATGGCTCTTGGTTGGATTTGCACTCCATATCCAAGAGTGTTGGTGTAGGCTCTCAACCTCTACTTGCTTGGAGAAGGAGAGGGAGCTCTTGCACTTTGCATAGCAGACAATGAGGGTGTTTGTGAGTGTGTGTGGGGTGAGTATACCCCCTAAGCAACCCCCTAGATTGCTTGGGTCGACCCCCACTTGTAGCTCATGCTTAAAGCTCATTGGACCCCTCCAGGCCTAGCCAATCACAAGCAGGAGGCATTACAAGCAGCAAGGGTAGCCTTGAGACAAGTGTCCCCCTTTCCCCTTTGAGAGAGAGGGCTAGATAAATGCTAAATCAATTAATTAAATCTCCTAAATTATTATTGGACCCCTTGGGTGGCCAACCAATAGGCTTTAGGCACACCATGAGGGCAACATGAGGAGGAACTTGACAAGTGTCCCTTTTGCTTTCTTTGTACCATGCATGCCTTGTGTGGGTGTTCTCTCTCATCCCCCCTCATGTAGGGCTCGCCCCCTCCTTGTAGGGATTGAATCTTTGACTTTTTGACACCTCAAGCCCCTCATGCATAGGCCCAGTTCCCACCACAAGCTTGGCTCATAAGCACTTTAAGCTTGGGCTAGGTTCTCACCTCAAGTGAAACCCTAGCATCTCAAGCATGTCAAGCACCTCAAGAATCTCAATAGTTAAGCACCTCAAGCATCTCAAGCACCTCAATCATCAAGCACCTTAGTCATCAAACATGACAAGCAGGACAAGCACCTCGAGCTGGGTCGGGTTCCCGCGCCTCAAGCTCAGCCCTAGCTTACCTAAGGTCAAAGGCCTTTTACACACATTATTGGAGGTCTTCAATGAAGCTAACCCTAAGGTCTTATGCTCCATTTGTTAGCCTTGCTCTTTGATAGACCATCTCTCATTTGGGCCCCTTTACCATTGGCCCCGTGTTGAGATAGATCTATAAGCACATGTCTATATCTTAACACTTGTTCCTGTTTATTCTCCCACATTAAGTGATCAATTTAATATGAGAAAATCATTTGGGTTGGTTAGATATTAGATATTAGATTTTATGACATGTTTACTTACCCGTATGCAATTGGAGAGGAGCACGTCCCCTACCCGAAAAAAACAAATAGCATTGCACTGGGAACCCGGGGTGTTGCCCTTGCAAACCATTCCCTCGGATTAGAATCTACGTAGTCAAACCCCTTGATAAGACTCTTTGTAGAACTGCTCAACTAGCAGATAACGGTAACCAACATATGTAACCATGTACAGATTGAGTGGAATCAACTTGAAAAGTGTGTTCATCTATTACCACGGTAGATTGCGGGATTCTTTCCTTGAAAGCATTAAAGATCGACTGCGATCTTTAATGCACATCAAACTGTGATCATTCATGCCTATGGGGTGATGTAGCAATCACCCGCCGGGTCTTACCTTAAAATAGTAGGTCCATAGACACTCCGTAGTGTTATAGAGAGAGTAGAATACCCATACGAGTGAAGTACCGATCCCTTACAACCATGTTGTCACAAAACTGATTGCTGCATCTATACTCCGTGGTAGAGATCATCCGGTGTGAGTTTAAGACTATCAAAAACTCACTTGAGCGGTGCACTGAAAACATGTAGTGCAAAAATGACACCCTAAACATCCGTAATGGCAAGATGCTTGCTTGTCAATTAATGAAAACGTGTATTCCACTGGTTAGACTTGTTCGATATTGAGAACAATCGTCCAAGGAATACCAACAAGTGGATCTTATCCTAGGTTTAGCAATGGCTCTTAGCCACCGTGCGTGGTTCATAACCATCATGGCAATTAGTGTTCAATCGTCGAACGGATGAAGACTAATGTGGATGGTACCTTGCCCAACTTCTAGCTGAGAGTTTTAGAGCATCTTGGCTCAAGAGAACTCAGTAGTGAAACATGAAACAAAACTTCGTAGAAAATTTTCATTTTGTTCCTTGGAGAAAGAGAAGAAGAACGAACAGAAGAGCATGCTGGGCTGAGGAACTTTCCTTAAATTTCTAATGTGTGTGTGCCTAGAATGTGTGCTCTTAGACATCTTATGCATGACTGGCAGCTTATCCTATAAGCATGCAACCATCTGACTGTATGATGCTCGCACAAGTCACATCTTGACCATCTACCATGTATGGGTTGTGAATCTAATAGAACTTTTAGATTCTTTCTAGTGGTGTGTGCCTTGATAGCAACCGAAATTTATGGGAAACAATGCATAACTAATATGGTCCTTGACAGAGTGATTGTGTGAGAGAGTACTTTATAGCACCTGGGTAGCATGCCTTGCATACAAAAACGGAAGGTGACAACCGTAAAAGCTAACAACATAAGTGCCTTGCACCGGCTAGGACTGGTAGGGATTCAATGAGATGAGATCTTGAATAATGTAGGTGCCCCAAACATGGTTCCCTACTGCTCTTGACGCCGAGTTAATTGGAGTACGAATTAGAAGCCTTGTGTTATGTGAAATGGGCCAAGCATTTAGCTTTTCACAACAAACAATACTGTCCAAAGTAAATGCGTGAAATTGTAGGACACGTGTATCATATACAACCTAATTCAGTGATCTTTCATGCATCTCATAATGTTTTCGGCAGATCGTATAAGCCGAGATGATGTGACTGGTCCTACCAAAAATGACTATGGCAGAACAATTGGGGCGTAACAGTACCCAATTCAAAACACTTACAGTACGCTGAAAATCCATATTCAAGTATGAAAAAAATTGGCTAAGCATAACATGTTCAAAATCCATATAACTATTGTGCGGTGCACTGGAGTTTATGTCAAATCACGAACTCGTTCATCATGCTTAAGTGTGTCGGACATGTGGACACTGCTTTTTTTGGTGTGTTCCTAAGCAATAAAAGCATAATTTTTGACGCTTTTCTCGTTGGAAGTCTGATTGTGAGAGTCGTTTCCTGACCACGTTGGTCACGACCAAATCTGTATCAACCACCACTGAGGTTTCTTGTACACGCTGGACCTCTTTGGTCATAACTATTGGGCAGACAACCTCTTGGGTTGCTGGCGAGTGAGAAGCTGATTCAGGTAGCATTCTATAAATTAGTTGTGTGAGATTTTCTACTTGCGTCACCAATATTTGGACCCTTACAGCTAGTGAGTGAGAAGCTGATTCTGGTAGCATTCTGTAAATTAGTTGTGTGAGATTTTCTACTTGCATACCAATATTTGGACCCTTACAGCTAGCTTGCGAAATGGGGCATCAAAAGTTTGCCAGTCCTATCAAGTGACAAACTCCTTGGCATCCGGCAATTGATTGTCATCCTCTAGAATCTCCAACATTCTCTGAGGAGGAGGGGTTGATAAATGAGGAGATAGAGATAGATCACCTGGGTTTGCACCATTCATCCCTTTTGCCATGAGGGTACCCTCCGTGAGGGTATCCGGCCCATCACATCCATAGGTGTAGCCAATTCCAGGTATTCAAAGTCAAACATGTGTTGATCATCAATTTCCACACTCATGGAGAATTTGTGTTGTGCGAACAAAAGAGGAAACAGTACCTTGGAGTGCAACAAAAACTCGTAGCCGTATCGAACACAGAGGTCGGTAGTTAGTCGTGCTAACTTCGCCGGCGGTCGTAAAGAAGGTGAATTTCAAGTCACAATAGGAACTTCAAATTGCCAATGACATTGAAGGTATTGAGAAAGTCGAGCTTCTCAATAAACTTGTTTGCATCGTGTGCAGTCCAGCAGGTTGCAAGTCATCTAATGTAGACTTGATGAACGGTCTTGCAAACGTTTTGAAACCCTGATTCAGAACGAGCTCATAGCAGGTTGCGATAATTAACTGGGTAATTATGTCTTCAACTAAACCAAAGGCCAAATTTGAAGCCGGATTGTAAATGCCAAGCAACCGTGAAATCAGCAATTGGCTCTGCAACCAAGGATGCACTCAAAAAGATGGATCAATTCATAGTGGCAGATAATTGGATTTGCATTCTATGCAAACGGAAAATTGGTTGGAATTTGTGGTCGTTTGCCTTCCACCAGAGTACACAGATTCTGGAATTTCTGCAGGAACTAATTATAATCTTAAGTCGTGAAGGTCGAGGGAAAGACTTCGCCGGCTTGTAGCTTGCTCTAGCTGGCTTGACCGCTTTGTTCGCCGATTTTCTTGTGGGAAGGGCCACTAATAGTGGCCAAGGCTCAAATTGAGTTTCAAGTGGCCATGCTTATGTGAAAATAACTCACCTTGTTGAAGGAAAAAGGCGTAGACAGCGTGCAGAGTTGACGAAGGAGAGAGAAGAAGTTTTGGCGGCTTGCCCAAGTGGCCAATGGCCGCGAGGTTATGGAAACTCCCCCCCTTCCCCAGGGCGCCTGTGTCAAGCCCAAGAGTGCCAGCTTTCGTGCACCATAGCTTTGCATCCAAAACAGGAAAGCCTGCCCCAATTGGCAAGGAAAACTGCTATTTTTGGAAAAGCCTCAAAAAAGCCACGGTTCTCACCCAAAGACCTTGCTTTTAGGGACCTAAAGTGACCACGCCTAGAGAGAGAGAGGAAGAGAGACTCCTAAGCTCTGATACCAGTGTAAGAACTAGGGAACTAGGCCTTGAGATCCTCCTCCCAACCTCCCTTTATATAGGTGGGCTCCTAGCCCCTTGCCCTAGACGGATCCCCTGTCCACACTACCTAGCCCGACCCTTGGCCATAGTCCATGACTATCCTAGTTCTTAGGGTACAGGACCCTTGTTCTGACAGTTGCACTTTTTCTCTAGATTTAGTAGCCATATAAGATCATAGATATGATCAAAATCAACTGAGAATTGCACACTCATAGTATCATATTGGAGTGATGTGAATAATAAAATTCAAAATTAATCACAAAATGCTTACCAACTTGTAGCCATAGATGGATCTAAACCACGGGGTATTCATCACTAAGAGTTACCATATGGTATCACGTGAGTGTACAATAGGGGGGTTTTCTAAGGCCAAATGGATAGATTTTACATAGGAGGGTCCCGTATGTAGCGGTTAAAAAAGCATTTTTGTTGCACGCAGGTGGCATCCCCCTATTACTACTAGTGAATCCCCCGTTATCTAAACATTCATAGCACCTCATAGCCAAAGATGAGCAAGTGTACAAGCTAACCTCAAAATTGCACATGCATAGTGTCTTGATGTAGTGAGAATGGACTATGGTTTGAATACTTACCAAGAAGTGCACTCACCCTTTTACATGAGCATCTTGTGGAGTTACATAGAAAGAAGGAAAAAAATTTGGAAAAGTATCACTTAATTGCTATACATTGAATGCCCAATACAACCAGCAATATATCACTCAGAGGAATATTGTTGCAAACAACCACTTTGTTGTTGTCTAGCATTACAAAATGTGGCTTTTTTATCACCAATTTTTCTAGACTATGTTAGTGAAAAAATAACTAACAATGATCTAAATGAGATCCAAAAATGGACACCTATCATGAAGCCTATAGTTCGTGGTGGTTAATTGTGGAGTTTAAGCCCCTTACATCAATTTAATCTGCCTTCATTGGCCTGCCGAGCTTGCCTTGATAATATTTCTCTCCTTTGTTCTTCCTTTGTTGCTTTAAGATAGAGAGAGAGAGAGAGAGAGAGAGAGAGAGAGAGAGAGAGAGATCCCAGGAAAATGATTAATCATGGGAGATTACGGCTTGGGTTATGGCTTCTTTGATTAGAGTGGCTATGGGAGCTTGTCTTAGAGTGGGCTATGGAAGCTTGGCTTAGGATTAGAAATGCTCAAATCTTATGGCTTTCCCCCCCTAATACAGCAAAGAACAAAAACTTAAATATCTCCTAATCAGTACAGAATAAGCCCTTGTGCATGAGACACAAAAATCTTTAAAAGGCCGTTTTCCTTGACTCGCTTAGCCCATTTCTACACTAAACCTATTTTACCAAAAAAATTTAGACTAAAACTTTTTTGGCCTCCCTCATGCAAAGGTGCGAAGTCTCTCATACACTTTCCTTTTTACCACTGACCACATGTCTTCCTCTACCCAAGTTGCCTTGCATATCCAAAGAGCCTTTTCACATGTAACAACCTTTTCTTTAAGCATGAAATCTCTATGCTTAGGCCTTCATAACCACATAAATCATATACTTCCTGGATCTCCTTGCTTGTTCTAGAGCCCTGGTCACTACTTAATAGATGTGTAAGCTTCAAATAAACTTTTTTTGCTTCCCTTTGCTCTTTTTTCATCATGGAAGCGAAGCTGCACGACATCCACCCCCTTTGAACTTGCACAGCCTCCAGTCTGTGCCAATTGCACTCAATCAGTGTCATCAAGCACATCATCCGATGCATACATAACATTATCCTTTAGAGGTTGATCTGAATTGAGATCTTCAAGAACAATCTCGCCTTCTTGCTTCTTGAATAGCTTGATCCGTTTTTTTTCAATAGGCACCTTGAGCACAGTTCCTTCAAGTTCGCATAATTGATATGTTTCTATCTAGAATAAAGATCACCCATGGAGTAAATAGATCTACCTACAAAGGCCTCAGAAAATTCATCCACGATTGGGCCAGTACCCACATTGCGGATTGTTACCTTATTAACCGGCTGTATGTCCTGTATGAACCTTGTAGTACCATTTTTATTTGGAACAGTGAACCATCGATTAGAGTATGGTGCACATGATGGCTCCAAAATTCCCATTTGTATCTTTTCATTAAGCAAATTGATCATCTTTGGCAAGTGAGCTTTAGGATATGGAATAGGACGTAAGCTCCATGGCATGTGAGGAATAGTGAATATAACCATAGGTGAAACAACACTTGGATCCACACATCCAATCTCACTTGGCTCAAAAGCGAAATCTTTACCGTGTTTTTTGAGCATACCTTGAAACCACTTGATTTCTTCTTCATTGAGAAAACCACCTTCTCCAACCTTCAATTGCTGCAATGTCTCCTTAGTAAATTTATGCCCAATATTCTTAGGATTTTTGAGCATAGGCTGTCGATAAGCTTCTTTGATCACCCCATCGCTTCCTTTTGGTAGAGGTGTAGCCACTGGTCTCACTTTCTTTGCAACAGTTTTGTACTTTGTCTCTACATGTGCTTCAGCTTGTTTACCTAAATCATCCTCAATATGCATAAGTGCTTCATATATACCCAACTCTTCAAACATGTCCATTGACTGGACCTTAACCAATTCAATTCCGCTTTGTAACTTGTGTTGCATGATCTCCTCAAGATCTGACATAGTATCTACATAAGATACCTCTTCAAAGATCCCTAAAATCACATCATTTGATTCAAGCACATCACATCCCTGCAGTTCACTTTGGATACTTGAAACATACTATTTTTCCCACTTTGGCAAATCATTAAATTTTCTATAAGATATTGAACCTTTAGATATTAACCCCAAAAACCATGAAGAGAAAGCTTCCCTTTGCAAGAACTTCTCCTGATTTGTATCACCATAGTCCCGCTTTATAGTGGCACTCCAAGAAAACCTGTGCAAACCTGTGTTCTTTAAACTCCTTGCATATGTCTGGCAGTGGATGATCACATAAAATATCCTTGTTCCTCGCATGGTCAACACATACATTCAAGAATTGAACCGCTTTCTTACCATCCCGGCTCCGAACCCTGGCATAGGCTGATCCATCATCCAGTACCTTGGTTTCCATCCGCACATCCATAATGAAGAGTTGTCCCAATATGAATGGATAAGAGGAATGCTCCTGTATAAAGAAATTTTTCTCATCACACACATCCCCTACAGTTACCTTGACATTTGCACATGCACCATAGAGATCGCCTGGAAACATGTTGGCAACTCATATCCACCAACCATGGTCTACATCAATAGGCCATTTCCCCTTTTTGTGTAATCTTTTTTCCAGCAAATTTATCCCCGATCCATGATCTATTAGTGCTAAGACCGGTTCTTCAATGTCGCCAAGATTCAAAATAGTTTTGGTTGTTGCGCTTGCCCAATGAGTCCTTGAAAAGTGACTCCTAGGTATAGTTTTATTGTCTTCTTCATCATTAAAATGAACATGTGTTACCTCAGGTACAATTGGGCTTGAAACTAGCACAAACCTCAACTCTTCTTCTTCAAGATCTGCCAAATATTCTTCATAATCATCCAAAACTCCTTCAATGTGCCAAATCGTCTGGCTCTTAATTGATTTTGGCTCCTGCTCACTTGGTATCTGCCACTTCCTCTTGATAATACTCACGTTTGGCAATTCCCAGAATATTATCCGATGTGAGCTCCACTTTTCTATTCAAAATGCGCTCTTCAAAAAATTTCTTTAGATCTGTAGCTAATTCAATATCAGATTTAAGCTTATACGAGGGTCCCCTAGGCTAACCTTGATTTTTTTCCTTTGGTGACTCCTCCATAACCACTCCAGGAGCGTGCTTAGGAGCAGGACCTTCTTCTTTCTTGCTATCAGATCTCATTGCCCTTTTTAATGTCCCTGCAAATTCTTCATCCCATTTTCATTTTTCTTCCATCATAGCCTCATTAGCTTGAGACTTAGCAATGAAAGCGTACACTAAGAGGGAATCCACTGGATCAGTCCACCCTGTGGTTTCTCAAATAGAATTCCCTACTTGTCGTAGCTTCCCATAACTTACCTTACCTACTTCTGTTGCCTTCAAAGCATAAGGCCACAATTGATCCTTTGTACCTGCACCATCATCATTACCCTTTCTGCAAACCTACAGCCCATACGTAACTGCTTCCACAAGAGCAACATTATGTTGTATTTTCTTCAACTAGCTTTTTCATTCCGCCCCTACCAAAGTTCAAGCGGAGCATCTCGCCTATTTCCCTGAGGTGAATCTTCTTGTCTTCCAAAAAACCACATTCCTTTTGTAAGCTTCATCAAATTCATCACATCCCTCAACATACCTATGGTCTTCACTATCGCACCACATGCATCGATCCCAGTCTTTGCATGGAGGTTGCTGCCTAGGCTCAGAACTAGACCCCTTTGTAGTTAACCCTTCAAATCTTACAGCTTTGAAATTAAAATATAACTCTTGAATACCTTTCACCAATTTGTCGAGAACTGGATCCTCCACTTTGGGTATTGTTGAGGTTGATTTCCCCTTAGTTTCCTCTTCCACATCATCCATGACATCATCTTACAGCTTTGAAATTAAAATTTAACTCTTGAATACCTTTCACCAATTTGTCGAGAACTGGATCCTCCACTTTGGGTATTGTTGAGGTTGATTTCCCCTTAGTTTCCTCTTCCACATCATCAACTCTCATTTGTCGATCATATTTACCGCTTTAGTCACTATCCTCCAATCAGACGTTAAGCCCAATTCACCTGTTGAATCCTCCAGCAATTGCACCAAACTCTTCTAAAGCCGTGGATCAGCAGCCTAATATTCCATTCAACCTTCTGATCCTTCATCAAAGGCCACTCTATCGAGGACAATTGGTCAAATTTCTTTTCAACTCCCCTAACAATTCTCGTGCAGATAAATTTTTGTTTTTCTTCTGCACCCACTTCATGAAGCTCTGTCTGGTTACCCTTTGTGAATATTCAAGAAAATATTCTTCCTGTAGCGTCTTCTTAAATTCCTAACAATTTGGGCCTGAATTTCTTTAATTCGATCCCTAAGCTCTAGCACCACAATTAAATGAAACCCTTCCACTGCATTATGATCATTGATTCCATTATCTTCCATTGTCTACTCATAGATATTGCAAAATTTGCTAATATCTCGGCCTTCAAATCATTGTAATTTATCTGTAATTGTCTGTTGAGCTTTACAAATCCACTCTTGCAGATTATACTATTGTTGGATAATCTGCTGCATGACTGCATCTTGCGGTGTTGACATCTTCCTCCACATATTCTTCTCACCCTAGCTTGTTTCACATCAGGTTCACCAAGAATGTCGGGAGATTTAGGGTTTAGGCTCATTTCGCGTCGGGTGTGAAAGGTGAGCCACGAAGGCGCGGGGCCTGTGGCTATGAGAGGTGTGAGAAAGAGAGTTGCACCAGACACAATTAATGTAGACAAAGCTTAATACTCTAACAATTTGAACAAGATTCTGAAGCTTGATTACCCAAAGCGAACAATTAACAGTACCGCTACTTAAATTAAATGTTGATTATGGAGTTTAATCTCCTTACATTAGTTTAATCTGCCTTCATTGGCCTGTCGAGCTTGCCTTGATAATATTTCTCTCCTTTGTTCTTCCTCTGCTGCTTTAAGATAGAGAGAGAGAGAGAGAGAGAGAGAGAGATCCCAGGAAAATGATTAATTATGGCTTATGGAAGAGATTACGGCTTGGGTTATGGCTTCTTTGATTAGAGTGGCTATGGGAGCTTGTCTTAGAGTGGGCTATGGAAGCTTGGCTTAGGATTAGAAATGCTCAAAGCTTATGGCTTTCCCCCCTAATACAGCAGAGAACAAAAACTTAAATATCTCCTAATCGGTGCAGAATAAGCCCCTGTGCGTGAGATGCAAAAATGCTCAAAACGCCGTTTTCCTTGACTCACGTGGCCCATTTCTACACTAAACATGTTTTACAAAAAATTTATAGACTAAGACTTTTCCGGCCTCCCTCATGCAAAGGTGTGAAGTCTCTCACACACTTTCCTTTTTACCACTGACCACATGTCTTCCTCTATGCAAGTTTCCTTGCATATCCCAAGAGTCTTTTCACATGTAACAACCTTTTCTTTAAGCATGAAATCTCTACGCTTAGGCCTTCATAACCACATAAAACATACACTTCCTAGATCTCCTTGCTTGTTTTTAAGCCCTGGTTGCTGCTTAATAAATATGTAAGCTTCAAATAAACTTTTTCTGCTTCCCTTTGCTCTTTTTTCCATCATGGAAGTGGAGTTGCACGACATCCACCCCCTTCGAACTTGCACAGCCTCCGGTCTGTGCCAATTGAACTCAATCAACGTCATCAAACACATCATCTGATGCATACATAACAATATCTTTTGGAGGTTGATCTAAATTGAGATCTTCAAGAAAAATCTCGCCTTCTTGCTTCTTGAATAGCTTGATCCGTTTTCCTACAATAGGCAGCACAGTGCCATCAAGCTCTGATAATTGATGTATTGCATTATCAAAAACATGTAGCACCATATATGGTCCAAACCACCGTTTAACCATTTTTTGCATAGCAGTATATTGATTCTCCAAGCTACTATCATAAAAAAGTACCCAGTTGTCGTCTTTGATAGCATGAGGTTGTAGTCTGTGCATTCCATCAAATGTTGCTTTATTCTTCAACCCTACCTCCTTAAGCTTCTCTTTAGCCTGTTCAATATCTTCTTGACACCTCTCAAGTTGGCGAATACATAGAGCAAATCTTCTATAGACATGCCCTCTTCCCATGGCATTATGGTCCAAGTCATAACCACTTCCTCTATAGGCATAATCAGTTTTTTCTCGTACATCAACTCAAATGGCATAAAACCTGTATAGCAGAACTATGTGTAGTCCAATCATCCCACAGAGCAAATGGTAAAAGCTTAGGCCAATCACCAATATTCCCTTTACACGCCTTCGCTAAAGCTTTAACAATAAGTGGGTGTCCTCTTTCACTTTTTCCTTACCTTCTGGATTGTATGCTGGTTGCCCAGACTCCTTTCTGTCCAGCCCATAAACTTTCATGAAATTCTTTGATAACCTTCTGTTGAGTTGCTTTATCACAAACAATCCATTGTGTACCCCTCTTGGGCACTTTGGTTGCTTCCATAAATGTCCATCCTTCAGAAAATAGCTGTAGGCCTTTTTCCTGATCCTCTTGTAATCTTGGTCACTCCATCCTTCTTGTCTAGTGAGAGTGCATGTAGAATAATCAAATTCAATCATAAAGGAGTTGCTAATCTTTTGTAAAGTCAAAATAAATGCGTGGAAGAAGATATCCATAGCCAAATACAGGAGAAAATGTGTATACAGTAAGTAAATGCCAATAAAAAATTGGTTGTGCATAACTTATGTACAATTCCGTGAAGACCATCATACAAAAAGGCATAACTAAACACCTACGTACTTATGCATCAATGTGTTAGCCTTGCCGAACTTAAGTAGAATCGATTTCATCAATCATCAAACTATTCTTGACAAAGTATATTGTATTGTAGTGAAAACATAAAAAAACTTTCTTTAGTGGAGTTAAAAACACTTTGCTTACATGCCTTGCATAAACCTTAAGACCTATCAACTTGCTCGAAGGCCATGGTTTTCCTTCTAAAGGCCCCATCCCAAACCCTTGCTTTTATGGATAGACACAAGGAGGTAAGAAACCCTTTAATCGCATTGGTTCTGCCATATCTTCCGATTTCTTAAAACATGATGTTGCTATACCAAATGTAATGTACATAGGTCATTGTATTTGTGCCTTGAGCAAGTAACTTGGAGATAATGTATGTCATAATTGTAGTGAAAAAAGAGTACCTTATATCTCTAAGATAGCTACAAGGCCCTATTAAGTTTTCACAAAGCGCAAAGCCAAATGCTTTGATGATGGATTGATGTGCCTTCTTTATGCATGCAACACAACTGAGCATGCGTCAATTTTCTACAATTTCTTCAAATCAATGGTGGATCTTGCTTCAACATTGCAATCCAATCTAAGAAAAACTCATTGCCAAAAAAACCCAAAATGTCTTGAAAACGCACCTTCAAACAATGTGCAAGACTCTTTCACAAGGGATTTGACCAAGAAATCCCTTGTGAAATCAATGGTGATCTTAAACCCAAAATTTGAAACAGTAATAGAAAACATGGCTATGGCATAGAGAAGCTTTGCAAAGTAGTGTTGCAGAGAAAAATATGATGGTGCAAAATCTCTACAAGCCTTGAGAGGTGATGGGCAAGAAATAAAAATTGCTCCTGGTGCTAGGTTGCTCCCCTTTGGGGCTACTCCTAATGCAAACCATGCTCATCAAGGTGATCATTCCTTGCACATACATGGATTTTCCCATGGCCCCACCATCTACAACCATTGCATGCCTTACATGTCGATTGCATGCCTTTGCATGGTTATGCATGGTGTCCATGTAGTCATCACACCTATAGGCCCTACATGCATGTATCCAAGAGTGTCTTCTTCCCTCCCCACCATAGCTTACATGAGAGAAAGAGATTGTTGAGCTCTAATAACACTATGATGATAAGGGATTGAAGCATAATGTTCTCCACCCACCTGTACTCCTAAGAGACCCCTTCACATGCTTATGCCTACCCCGTTGTGCCAAGGTTGTGCCAACCCTTGGGCCTACCCTTGTCCTAAATTTGTAGAACCAAGTATAGATATTCTCACTCTTGTCGATGACTTCATGCTCTCACAAGTAGCATAGATTCCATATATTGATGACAAGTTCATTTGTTGATTTTTGTGTGTGTGGATATATAATATACTATAATGATCACAAATTGTAGCTTTAGAATGTAATTCTTTTTCATGCACTAGATTGATTTTTTCAGACTACTTAGGTGTATAAAAAATTTAAAGAAGCACTTTGATTTTAGTTCCTTCACTTTTCTTCATTATTTATAATATTCATGTGCATGCATTGCAACTAGGAAGTAATCTAGGGACTTTCCACTCAAGCACCCAATAGAGTATGCATTTATTGAGAAGGTGCTGATGAAATACGGATTCTAAGTAAATGGATCAATTTCTCCTTAAGTACGTGCTAAATTAAAGATGACTTTGATTCCAAGGCATAGTAATCTCAATATTATAACCATATCTAAATTTCAATATATGAAAAATATTTTTTATGGTCCAAATCACTATAAGAGGATGACAAGTATACCATGACCATTTATCGCATATTTTAGAAAGAGATTCCAAAATGGAGTGGCCAAAGAGGAGAGAGGGGGACAAGAGGAGGTTTTTTGTAAATTAAACATTTTTCATCAGTTATCGCAATTATCATTAGCATTGTTACCATGTCTTTATCCACGACTATTACCTCTACCATTTTTGTGCAAGGGTTTAGAGCTAAAAAAGGTCGAAACTTGGGTACTTGTTTTTTATTTTACAAATTAAAAATTTATAAATCATAATATTTTCATAAAAATGGATAGAGTAAATGGTAAACATTTGATCATTAAATTAATCACATACATTTGATTGAATTTACCTTTAGAAATGTCACTCTATATTGAATTAAGCAAAACGGTCTAAATTAACATCTTTGATAAAATTAGACAGAGGGGGGAGGGAGGGGGGGAAATGATGATAGAATAAAATATAGTAAATGTTTATGAATCATCTTCAAAAATATTTCTATAAGTGGTGTCATCTAAATCTAAACCCATGGCTTCTAAATCAACAAAGAGAGAAACTAATTCATCATTTGTAGATGTGTTGGCTTCCTCATCTTCAAATTCTTCATCTCCCATCTCATCATCATCATTATGACAATCATCCTCTTCACTAAGATTAACAGTGGTACTTGATTGGCATTAATGTCTCTATACTAAATCTCCTCCTCATCCAAGGTAGTAGGGGAGAGAGGGTCAAAGACAAGGATTTCACTGACGTGATCACAATCGTGTGATTACGTTAATAACACAAGTAATTACACATTAAAAATACATGATCACGTTAATTGTGAACGTGATCTTGATGGTGACCTGCAGAAACCAATAGAGCCAGTAGGCCCGTCGGGCTTTCTCATTTTTCTGGCGGGGCCCTCCGGGCTATAGGGTTTTCTCGGCAAGCCCGCCGAGAAAATGAAAAAGGCCGGAGATCTTGATTGTATATAGTAAACCTCTTCTTACTTTGGCATTTTAACTAGGAAAATCCCTGGGGAGTATATCCGAGCACTAGATATAGTCATCTCCTTGTGAATTGACCTAAGGTTACAAAGTCACAGGTCCTTTTTTTTTGGCCGAACATGATTCTTAATTCGGTAACCACTTCTAAAAATATTTAAACCCTTCACCGAACATAAAGGTATGAAACCAAAACAATTGAGAATTTGGAGAGTTATGCTCGTTATGACGAAGCCATTGTTCCATAAAAGGGCCGAAGTTGGTTTTAGAAGATGAGCATATTTAAATAATGAGTTGATAGTCAAGGGTTGGATGCCTTGTACTAGTGTATTGGATATATAAAGATCCTTGAAGTCTTGCATTTTTCACCATCATAGATTTGAATTGATATACATTGTCACTACACAATGTGAGAGCTATAATTCCTAATTGGATGAAATTAACTTTTATATATTGAATTGGATGCATAATGGGGCTACAATCCTTGATTGGGTACAAGAAATCCTCAATTGTGTAATTGTATTGAAGATTTCATTGCCTTGTTTTATGCATATACAGGGAGTGAATTATGTATTATAAAATATTGTTAGTGCATGAGATGGTCAATCATCGACATTATTGTTTTCATGTGTGTTTTGCAAATAATTATCATCATTTCAATGTAAATGTTGATGATTCTTTGTAGCACGTGAAAATAGTTGTCTTATTGGTTTCAATTGCAGAGGATGTATAGCTAATCATTATATTTATAATTGCATTCACAATTTCATATTATTTTTGTATCCATAATGCCATGTAGAGAGTGCATTGGAATGTGTATGTTTGCTCAAAAACATATGTGGTTGATATGTGGAATTGACTAGAGTGCATTGCAAATCTCATATTGTGTAGATTTTATTGCTTTCTTAGTGATTTTTTTTCTAATATATATTGAAAAGTTTTTTTTTAAATGAACATCTAGTTCTTATGTTTGTAGTGTTAAATTGAAAGCAATGGATAAAAATGTCGGCACAAGTGATACGAAGAAGGCAAAGAATTAAAAAGCCCTAGAAAACATGGGTTTTGAATCTCAAATCAAAAAAATTATCTTTCAGATTCGGCATGACAAACAGACTTAGTATTGGAGTATAACTTGGTCTAAACAAGTTGAAGGTTTAGCCAGACAATTTCTTCAGAATCCTTACAAAGTTGTCATTGGTTCATAAGCTTTGAAAGCCAATCATTCAATTCTATAGATTGTAGAAGTTGTTTTTGAGAATGAGAAATACTCAAAATTGCCAAATTTACTGAAGTGAATGATGGATGGAAGTAAAGTGATCATATTTATGGAAACAAAAAGAGGTTGAGAATGAGAAATACTCAAAATTGCCACATTTACTGAAGCGAATGATGGATGGAAGTAAAGTGATCATATTTATGGAAACAAAAAGAGGTTTTGATCAAGTTACTAGACAAATTCAAATGGATGAATTTGTAGCTTTATCTATCCATGATGATAAGAGTCAAGCTGAACGAGATTGGCTTCTTTCTGAATTTAGATCTAGCAATAGCCCTATAATGACAACAAAAGATGTTTCAACTTGGGGTTTGGATGTGAAGGACATAAAGCACAAGAAAGCAAAACAACAACAAAGATTGCACAGACATTGACAATATATGAGGTCATCTCATGGACGACATGCATTCGGAGGGGGGGAGTGTTGACCCATGGATCAAAAACACAACATAACTCAATTTCCATACCAAAGTCTTATTTTTTGATAGTTATGAAATGATGTGGATTATGGTTAACAACATCATCTATATTGAGTAGTTATTCTAGTTGTAGAAGCCGAGGTGCAATGGCACTTCCAGATTGTAAATACAAAGCCATTTGACCCCTTGAACTCTATTTTGATTTAACCTATGGTAGCCTTAGTATATAAGGTACCTAGGTCATTTCGTAAAGAGAACTTAATCATAATCAAAGTTTTAAACTTTCATTGACCGTGTGTGAGAGAGAAAGAGAGAGAGTGTGAGCTTCATGTTGATGCTACTTCTTGCTTGCTCATCGCATTGGAGATTCAATTGCACCATCATGATTGGCTCGAAGAGAGCTACAAAACAATGCCAAGAATTCCTCGCGAACCAGAGCACGTGTGCTAACGCATCTACCAGTTATTTGTGGTTGTAAGTATATCAAATGATGTCTATTTTTTGCGTGTAAGTAGTCATTATAATCGTGGCGACACTAGGTAGCTCCCAAAACAAAGGTAGTCATTGATCTCTCTCTCTCTCTCTCTCTCTCTCTCTCTCTCTCTCTCTCTCTCTCTCTCTCTCTCTCTGTGTGTGTGTGTGTGTGTGTGTGTGTGTGTGGCTCAACAAAAAACACCCAACGGGCCTGATTAGGACCCTCTATATATTAAGTTGCATCCCACCAAGCTTTGGGGTTTTCCTGGTGGGCCCCCAGGGAAAATTCAAAAGCCCGATGGGGTTTTTGTGTGTTTCTAGGTTGCTCTAAACCGGCTTGTTTGTGATCTTGCTAGCTGTGATTATGTAAATATGTCAACAAGAATGCACAATTTTTTTGGTAATTACATAGATATCAAATCCCTGGGACTCAAAGATGGTATCCACTTCTTTATTAGAGGCAAAAGTGTTCCTTTCTCGAGATGCTACCAGAACTAAAAACCAAAATCTTTGTTGGTGGATTGATGGGATATAGATGACCTGTAGAAAAGAAATTCAAGTGAGTCACATTTGTGTTAGGGTAAAAACAAATAAAGGTAAACTTGGTCACTCACCTACTCACAATTTCCTGGAAAAACTAAGTTGTCATGCCTTTTTGTGTGATGCACACTAGAGTCCACCATGTAGATTCTATTCTCATGTCGTCTAAACACATTCATAAACCAATTACAATAAAAAATGTATATATGGAAGGTTCTAAAATTAGCCTTCAGTATCCTTTCAATAACCCCATAGTACTTGGCCTCATCACTATCTATGTCAAAGTTGCCCATGTTGCCACAATCCATGGTGATTCGATGCTCAGCAATGTGTTGTGTATGCAAGTGTCGACCACATACAGTTAAAGGAAAGACACTATAGGATAGAAAAAAAGTATACAAGCAATTATAAAGATAAAGACAAGTTTTTTTTTTTTTTATTGTGGTGAATGAGTAATCTACCTTTGGCATGCAACCTTGTGCAAACTCCCATTCTTTGTTGGTTCCATTCTCTTCATAATGAGATAGAAAGGATCTCGCGGGTGTCACTGTAATAACATAATGCCTATCATGTGGGTTCAAGTGTAGGGATTATTTTATTCCATATTTTCACACATTTTCACATACAAAAGGGTTTTGAAAAAATGATCATGAAAAACGATTACAGATTGAATAGGAAAAGGGTGGTTTCTTTTATTGGTGAAGTATTCACAGGTAAGGGTTTTTATAAATATGCCTTGAACGGACACGTTATTTAAGTTTTACAATATAGTGCCACCCCCAAGGAAAGGATAGAGAGATGTAGAGATTATGTAAAGATAGATAGGATAGAGATTAGGTTAGATAGATATAGAGATGGTTGACACTAGATAGGGTGGAGTTTAGGCTAGATAGATAGGGTAGAGAAATGTAGAGAGGGTAAAGATTAAGTATAAGCATATTAGAGAGAGATTAGATCAATACTTACAAATAATCTCTTATAGATGTGGAATAAGGGATGACCTACTTGGGAGTAGCCCTCGTTTTCTTCCTTTGGCTGGTTCACATCATAGATGGGGCCCCCACCGAGGTGGATGTTCAAGCATGTCCCACTGACAGTTATGGTGGAGTTTCTTCATCTCTACTAAGACTCCTCGACTAGTCATGGATCTAGAGCTACGATAGGCACTCTCTTTCAAAGAGGAGTATCTTCATTTAACACAGGGTCTATTTGGTTGCTACACTCTGCAACAACTAGTGGATTATGGTCTTTCACAATGGACTGCATCATGGGAAATTTAGGGAGGGACTCCATATATCCAAAGTGTTGCACCAATAGCACCTCTTTCTCTTGGGGGAGTCAGCTATAAATGAACAAGCACGTGAATTCAGTAGAAGGGGATTTTAAATGCACGTGATATGGAGGGTTTACATGTAGTGAATCCCCTAAGCCCCTTCTATTGCATCTTCTTACTTACGCACCCATCTTCCATGGCAAGGGACCATGCCATTGCATTCTACTCCTGCTTTGCCTGAGCCTCATCAACAATCCATAGGTGATCAATGGGCATCTACCAACAAACTTACGCAATCCTGACAGGGTAGCGAGTGGCGTCATGATAGGTGGAGAGACAAGGACTCTTATTGGGATGCATGTTTTGGTAGTGATGGGAGAGTGGGATTGCCTATTTTAGAGTGTACTGCTCCAATTTCAAAGGATGACGACTGTGACACATATGTGCTAGATACACATGGATGCTACTATAGGGTAAAATATGGTGGCAAGGTTGATTATGGTACTGCACATGATATTTCAACACCACTTAAAAATTCTTATACACTCAACGTACAAGAATTGTTGTTAAGTTCAAAAAGCAACATCCGAATTATATGTGTTAGGTCAAGGAAGTGTTGCATGCTCGCTTTTTGAACCCCCAAATGGATTTGACATGGAAGATGAAGTTAAGCCTAAGCAGGTGAAAAGTAGCCTATCCTATGATGTTTCTCGTTTCTTCCCAAGGTCTATTGTGAAGCGTAAAGAGGTCTTGCAGGTTGACAGGTTTATGGAAGAGCCTAAAGAGGTGAGTAATTCTTTGGATACAGGATTGAAAAGTCTTGAAGAGGATGCATTGGCTACTTGTGTACCTTGTGATTCTGGGTGTGAGTGTGAGGTCGAGGTTATTGATGATGAGCACGTATCTTTGGATACTAGTTCCTTGGAAATTAGGGAAGAGGGCAAGGTTGAGAGCCATTTTGTGGATTTGTTGGATGTGGAGCCTGTTTTGAAGCCATATTTTGATGTATGTGCAGTGATTGAACCGATTTATGAGCATGATTGTGGTTTAGAGCAGGGATCTGTATTCTTGGAGACTGATGAACCCATGCTAGAAGCTATGGATAGTGGTGATAGCTATGATTATGATGTGGATGAAGTTATGTGTGATGATGAGTATGCTTATGATGAGGAGAAGGGGTTTGGCATATATGAGTCCAATCTCAGCTATGTGGATGCCTATGCTAGGGATATGTGTGCTGCGGGGATACTTTTGTGCTTTGGATATCAACAACTTTACCTTCACACAATGCTTTTAGCTACTTGGGTGTATGATTTGCAGGTTGTTTCTATGGCTGGTGAAGCCAAGATGCCAGGTGATGAGTCACTTGAGTTGTCTCTATCGGTTGGGTTGAATGTGGCATGCAATATTTATGCTTTTGGAACTCCAGACAGGGCAGATGTGTTAGTTGGATATGCCTTAGGTGCATTTTGGTTGATTGGTGACAAATATATGTGTGGTGTTATGATGCTTTTTGTGAATCAGGCGATATGTCTTTGGCCTTTTGATCCAGGTGGAATGAGCATCTACTACTGCTGCTGCTGAGCATGAATGCTCTAGCAGGCTAGGGGGTGGGCAAATTATGTCAGGAGTTTTTTGGAGCAAGGAATTGCGCATATGTACATATCCATGCATGGTGCATCGAATAAAGGATTGCCCATTTTCCAGAGCCAGGTGGTTACGTGGGGCCCACATGTGTACAGGTACGACAGCATGTACATAGTGCATCAATTTTCATTATCACCAGTACCACTGTGTTTTTCTACAATAATGAGGAGTTTATAGCGTGTAAAAATTCTCGAGGAAGCTATCCGCGGGCCGACGACATGAGGTCAGCAGGTGCGTCAGATGGCATCTAGTGGCGTCAGGAGGGCGAACGAGGTCAATATTTGCACGCAGATGAGGACGGACATAGCTTGGGTGTTTTCTTGTGATAATTATGCAAAAAGGTCATCATGAGGACCGCTTTTTGGGGCCACTTCACGTGGTTGCGAGATGCATTATTAGAAAAAGCTGAGTGCCAGGTGTGCGAATGATGCAAAAAGGTGACAACTATGCACTGCGAGGTCAGTTTTTGGCCTGTTCGGGGTCCGTTTGAAGTCATCTAAAAGGCCAAGGGTGCCCAACTAATAAAGCTAAGTGTGGGAACTGAAAAAATAGAGAGAGGATCAGAAAAAACGTGGAGAAGAGAGGAGGAACAGCCGCAGGTGTGTTTTTTGGGTTTTTGGAGCCTGTTTTGGCCGTAAACTGCTCATCCGAGGTCGGATTTGAGCACTTTGACATTGTAGACTGGGGTTTTGGGCCGTTCCGGACGCGATGGCGCTGTCCATTTTGCCAAATTCCTCACTCTTTTCCTGTTGTTTTTCTGTGTAAGTTTCTCCTATGAGCGAAGTTTCTGCTCCAGTTTGTGATTGTATCTGGTATCTTTTACCTATATTGTGTGAGCTGTTTGCCCCATTGGTGTTGGTCCAAGCTCATTTGTATCTAAAAATCAGAAATTCTCCTCTTTTGAGCTGAGTTTTTTGGGTGTGTGTGTGTGTGTGTGTGTGTGTGTGTGTGTCTGTGTGGAGTGGGCAAGTGGATAGTCTCTCTCCTCTCACTCCAGAGGTGTGTTCCCTGTCTCGGCCAGGTGTGTTGTGTAAGCCGAGTGATGCCCCATAGTGTGTGTGTGTACCTTCCCAAGAGTGTGTGTTGGGTCGTTATAGAGGCGCTGTGTGTGTTTTCATCCCGCTCACAACGTGTATAGTGATAACATGCGCAAATACAAATGTAATAATGGTCATTGCAATAGGCACATATGTATTTTTGTTCCTATTATTGCATATATTTTTGTTCAACCATTATCATGCTGTGTATGCAATATTTTCTCTTTGTATTTTCCAATGTTCATTTTAGGCAACGTATTCGGTTTTGGTCTTCTTTTATTATAGTGAATGCAATTTTCGTGCACAAACCAAGGGTTTTTCCTCTCTTTTTTTGAAAAAAAAACTTCAAAATGCCAAATACAAGAACAATACATCTAGGGGATCGAGAATTTTATTTATAAGTGTCAAAAAGATAATGTGCTTAAGAGCACGAGAAGATCTTGTGAGTACTTTCTTATAAAATCATAAAATATTATTGGAAAATAGTATTTATACTAGTTGGAACATTGAAGAAGATAGAGGAGAGATACTTATGTTTGGAGAGATGGATCATGCCAAGCCATCGTTTGTTGAATGACTCGTCAAAGGGGGCTCTAAACCCAAAGGAGGATAGGAAAATAGGAAAAATGTCAACGAATCCTATTTTGGGGAGGCTCCAAGCTACTTGTGTGTGTTATTTTGTGTCTCATTCTTCTCCCATACTCTTTGTCAGTGAGTTCTTATCCATATAGGTAGTCATTTTCACCTCTTTTAGAAATCTAGCCATCTTCAATTTCTCTTTTTCCATGCATCCTCATACAAGATCCATGTGGCTTCTTGCAAGCTGGAAGTGGATACTGTAAAATATGTGCCACTTGTTAAATATTGCAATATTTTATAAGTTGATAGTATAGACAAAAATGTGTTTAAATGTCTCAACCAACCTTTTGATATCCCTCTTTGGGAAAATCTTGGTGTGTAGGGGAGCAATTTTATGATTGTTTATGCTTTGATACTGTCTCTTTAGTTGCCAAGCTATCTCACTTCTTTCATGCTCTTTGGAAAAAAATCATAGTGCTTAGGAGACCTTTTCATGATTTTTCATGCTAAGGTATTATCTCTTTAGTTGCCAAGCTATCTCACTTTATGCTTGATTGTCTAGGAGACAATAAATACTATGATGTATCAGTATCAAAGAGTCACATGAAACATCATCAAATTTTGTGATTAATTAAATTAAAATGGTATAGCTTACCACTTAGTCATGTGCAAAGTATGAGGTTCAAGAATGGAAAGACATAGGTAGCTTGTATATTTTTTGCAATGGACTAATGAAGATGGAACCATCTCTCTCTTGTGTTTCTTACATAGATCCCAAGTAGCTCTCTCAGGTGTCCTGAGCCAATCCTACTGTTTAAATATAAGTATACTCTCAGGTGTCCTGAGAGTGGGATTGCCTATTTTAGAGTGTACTAGTCCAATTGCAAACACTACAAGAGGTTGTGTGCTCTTGTGACGCTGTTAGCGACGAAAATACACTGGGTTTTTATAACCCCTAGCGTCGCTAAAACCGTCGCTAATAGCGTCGCTACGAGAGCGTCGTTATATGCGTCGCTATATAGAGACGCTCATAGCGACGCTCTCACAGAAGTCTATAGCGACGCTCATAGCGACGCTCCAGAGCCATAAATAGCAACGGTTATAGCGACGCTCGAGAGAAATTTTTTTTGGTGACCATCAACCATATTGTACTTGATTCACTTTTTAAAAAAAGTGCAAGGGTAGATAATAGACCCAAAATAGTCACCCACAAGACGCATTGTTTGCAAAATTGACAAGCATAAAATTGACAATTGTACACATCATAGGCAAAATGAATTGATTGGCAAATGTAATAATGACAATTGTACAACATCATAGGCATAAAGAATTGATTGGCAAAATGAACTGCGGTGACAAATGTAATAATATACATGGTTCAAAAAGACGTATAAAATCCGTCTCATGATACATAAGCTATGAGAAACCCTAAACTAATGCTATCTAGCTGCGGCTAAACTGACGTCGTTTAGTCAGACGTCTCATCGCGTCCAAGCGGCATATCTGTCGGATTCTGCAAAAAAAGACAATAAGACAGCTTTCAATAAGTATAAACATATAACGACATTTATAAAACAATACAAAAAATAGAAAAGAGTAAACCCTAATACTAACCATGCCGCCGCGATAACTGAGAATGTCCATCAGGGCGTTTAAGCCCTTCCTGCCTGCGTACTCGCGCTCGTACGGTGTGGGATCACGTCCTGTCATCGACCACTGTTAAAACATACAAAGATGTCATTATGTTAGAATTAAAAAACTCATAAACCCTAAACTATCGAACATAAAGAGCAATGCGAAAACACTTACAAAATCGGCCTCAAATGATGCCCATCCACCGCTCCCCAAGTGGTGCGAGCTCCCTGCCTCTACTTGCGCTCTGGCTGCATCCTTTTGTTGCTTCCACTTGTCGGGATTCTCGCGCACTGCTTTCTTCGCATTCTTCCAATCTTCTTTGGCCGGCCACTCTGGCCTGTTCCACCCATGCTTGATTGCTTTTTGCACTTCGAACGCTTGTGTTTGCAGTATTTGCGCATTCGTATCTTCATCAGGTCTTCATCGAAGCACTGATCCCGTGTTGGAACGGGAAACTCGTCATGAAGTATGCTGATGACTCTGTTTTTTAAATCACTTGGTACTTCACTCCATTTGTTTAGTATGTAGTGTCTAAACAGTTGAGAGCAAAGACCACGCATGCGCGAGATCACCTTCTTGCCGTCATCATCCATGATGATGCCGCCGCTGAAGTCGACGGAGTTAGGCAAGCCCTCTGGCCGGTGACGCGTGAACCTGGGTGTCCTGACAGGGGTCTCTAGCGGCGTGTCGATGGGGGTACGGACGTCAGGTTTCTCCACCGGTGTCTGGGCCCCGAAGCGAGGAGTGTCGAGTGGGGTGGCTCTTGGCGGAGTAGGTAGAGATGTGTAGCTGCTAGGAACAGTCAGCCGCGCAAAACCTGGCGTAGATGGCGATGTTGTGGCTGGTGTGGGGGCGGGCAAAGAAGGGGAGGGTAAAGAGCCTCGTCGAACACGAGGCGGTGTGGAGGCATCGGTGGCGGAATCCCCACAACAACCACCACCGCCACCACTAGAGCGCCGGTGTCTAGACGAGTGTGAAGATCGTCTCATCGACGCCGAAGCTTTGGAGCGCGCCGAATGCTCAGAAAGAGAGGGAGATACGGATGGAGTAGGAACGCGCGATGATGCGCCAGAGCGATGACGCTCCACGTACCACTGTCTCTGCTGCGGTGACAAAGAAGAAAGAAACTCCTCATCATCCATACCTGCATTAAACACACGAATATTTAAACTTAATATTGAATGAATAGAGTAGACAATGACGCAAAGACCATTAAATACAATGACGTAATGACGCATATAAATACAATGACGCAATGAATTGAGTGATAGAAGAGGCAAGTCGAAAACTCATAATTTTCAATCAAAAGATGTGAGCACGAGTAGAAAAGAGCGTTATACACCATGGAAGGTACTTAGAGAGCCAGAGCTTTTACAACACGGAGCAAAATTGTTCAAATACAATATTTGTGGCTTTAAGAGATCTCTCTCTCATCCTCGCATAACTCAGCATAACTTCCTATATCTATATAGAGCTCTCCGTTTAAACACATATCCTCTGTTTCATTTTGTAGCTCCTTTGCATGCACCCCATATAGAGTAGTAGCATCTTGATGCTCGTCTGGCACCACCGCAGCGGCTTCTGATTGAGCATCTTCTCTGATCTCCTCCATTGATGCCGTTGTGATTGGCACATGGTAGCCTTCATACGTCCTTGCACTACGAGGGGCTACCTCTTTGACGTACCACTAGTTTGATGTAGACTTTCTAGGATGAAATATTACCTGCCAGAGCCACATAACTTACATGAGAGCTTTCAAGCACATAACTTGTAAAAGGGGGATGTTAACTAGCTACATACTTACTTGTCCACAATGCTCGGGTAGTACGAAAGTGTCTCTTAGGTCAGTCCATTTCTTAGTAGAATCCACCTCAAGAAAACCAGACTCTCCTCTACGCACAGTAGCGTTGCGACCCTCCATGATTATCTTGAACCATTTCACGTCGAACAAGTCGACAAAAAATCCTCTGTAATCGATCCTCAAAATCTCTTGTAGCGTGCCGAAGTAAGTGATTTCCGCCACCACGGGATCTGCATCAGAGGAACGTCGTCGACTAGACTGTTCAAATTTTGCCATGATTCCACAATCTTGAGTAAAACTCTTTTTGTCGATCCGTTCCACCCTAAAATGTCGACCTTTACACCAATAGTGGACGAAGATACACATCCATATTCTCCACTTTATATCGCCCTGGCACAATCAAGCTTAGCCATAGGTGCCCCTTCTTCGTAGTCAACCACGGGGGAATGTTGTAGTTGACGATGACAACGGTCCATACACTGTAAGATGTTGATCTTTGACCAAATGGATTTACGCCATCCATAGCCAAGCCTAAGCGCAAATTTCGAGCTTCCCTAGCAAAATCCGATCATGTTCCATCTATATGTTTTCAAGCTGCGCAATCTGCAGGAATTCGTAGCACACCATCCGAAGATTTATTCTCCTCATGCCATGATGCTAGGGCGGCCATGGACTTACATTCAAAGAAATGCTTGATGCGAGGAAGCAGAGAAAAATGTCGCAAAATCTTTTGTGGAATTTTTGTCCCGTGGAGATCTACTCGATATCTTTCGGAATCACATTTCGGACACTTCTCCATCTCTATGTATTCCCCTCTGAAAAGAATGCAGTCATTAAGACAAGCGTGGATAGAATTGTAATCCATCCCCAAGTTTCGCAAAATCTTTCTTGCTTCATCTCGGGAATCTGGCATCACATTGTCAGCTGGTAGTATGTGCTCTTTAAGCAATCTACACAACATAAAAATACGATACAGTCGTGTAAAAATCTATCAGATCATTATACATTTAGAGTTTTATTAAAGTAAACTAATTGTAATAGATCACCTGAAAAGCGTTGTGATGCTAGTGTCACTCCATCCAAACTTTGCCTCCATGTTGAGAAGAACCAGGAGTGCTTTCAATCTAGACATACGTGCTCCATTATACAATGGCGTATCGGCTTCACTTTTCATATCATCATAGATAAGCCTTTCTGAATCCATGATCGTCTCGATCATTTCATCAATCTCGGGCTCAAACATTGCCTCGTTGGGAATGTGCTCTGCATGATCATCCCCCGAGCTGTCAGAGGCTACATCTTGTGGCCTCACATATGCTGCTTGACCAAAGCGCCTGCGAACACGTCTATTGGGTTGCAAGATTGCTGCTTGTTGGCCAGCGTCAGAGTCCGACGAGTTATAATTGGCAACAACTCGATCTATAATAGATGGATCGAACTCGCCAAATTCGCGAACGTGCTGCAAAGAAACACGTCTTGTCCGTCGCACAGCATGCTTGCATTGATTACAAGGACATAAGACCCTCGTTGAGAGATAGGTGTTTCGGTTGGACGGTCCCACATCCTCGTCACTACTCATAATGAGGATAAAAATCTTATAACCTGGACAACAAATTTAATATTCTATTGGAATTCTTCGTCTTATCTCTCTCTCTCTCTCTCTCTCTCTCTCTCTCTCTCTCTCTCCCTCACATTCTCTAGTCATGTCCAATCCCCGCACACCTCGGTCTAGAGGTGCACGGAGATCAGAACCACCGGGTTATAATCTCGTCTTTATTGGTCAATACCTATATTTGTGGGTACAAGAAATCTACAGACCCACGTCTACATGATACTGCATGTAGTCGACAAAACCCCTTTGCCTCTTCTCTAGCTGTAGCACTTCATAGCATCTTAACATCTTTTCACAGTAGATCTTTTCACTGTTCGTCTAACTCTAAACCCTAAACCGTAAGTAATTCTTGCGTGAACTCGATCTAACGTAAATAAGCGTAAATCTAAATAAACGTAAATCTAACTAAAAATAAACCTAATTCTAATTTAACGTAAGTCTACATCTAACCTAATCTTTAACGTCTTTTGGGATAGTTTCCTACGACGTTAAAACTCTCTTCTTCTTGTGTGTGTGTGTGTGTGTGTGTGTGTGGGTAAACCTAAATAAACCTAAGTTTAATCTAATATAACATAAATCTAAATCTAACGTAAATTATGTTATATTAAAAACAAAGAACTAAACTAATAGGGATTATAAGAACCTTAAAACTGATTTAACACATAATTTTTCACATAACTCGGCAAGAGTTGGCATTCTCATCACTAAAGATGTGAGAGTTAACTTCCGGCGGTGACGCTGCCTCATCTCCATCCACATCTGACGACAGCAATTGGCCCTTTGGACCGTTCTTGCTCTTGTTACTAACTTTGAAGTTGCTGTTGAATGACTAGAGGTTGTCTAGATGGTCATTGTCGGGGATGTAGTGACTCTTGCCGCCTTGAAGATCCACCTTCTTCCCTATCTTCTGAAGACATTTCACCAGTACTTTTGGATCGACGGAGCCCACCATGAGTGAAGGCAGCAATACCCTATATTCCATTGAGGGCTTTCTTCACCCGCTTCATGCCGGCATCGCAGTCTATGGAGACCTAAATCTAATCTAATATAACGTAAATCTAAATCTACCGTAAATAAACGTAAATCTAACTAAAAATAAACCTAAATCTAATTTAATTTAACTTAAATAAACCTAAATCTAATTTAACGTAAGTCTACATCTAACCTAATCTTTAACGTCTTTTAGGATAGTTTCCTACGACGTTATAACTCTCTTCTTCTTGTGTGTGTACGCGTGTGTGGATGTGTGTGCCAATAAAAAGAGATAAATGGTATAACCTTTCTATCACCCATGCCAAGTATGATAGATTGGTTATGCCATTTCCCTCTTGAATAATAGGTCTTGAGTTCAACTCCTCGTCGGCTAGATCTTTAGGTCTTTTAATTTTAATTAGTTTCCTACGACGTTAAATTAGTTTCTCTCTCTTTCTCTCTCAATGTGTGTGCGTTTTTTTGTTTATGCATGTTTTCTCTCTCTTTTCCTCTCTCAATGTGTGCGTTTTTTGTTTATGCATGTTCTCTCTCTCTTTTCCTCTCTCAATGTGTGCGTTTTTTGTTTATACATGCTCTCTCTCTTTCCATCTCTCAATGTGTGTGTGCATTCTTTGTTTATGTATGTGTGTGTGCGTTTTTGTTTATGTTTGTACTCTCTCTCTCTCTCTCTCTCTCTCTCTCTCTCTCTCTCAAAAACACTATGTGTGTGTGTGTGTGTGTGTGTGTGAGAGAGAGAGAGAGAGAGAGGGAGAGAGAAAGAGGGGAAGGGAACATGAGAGTGAGGAGAGGGAAGGAGCATACCTGGCTCTCCTTCCTCTCCTCGTGTGTGTGTGTGTGTGTGTGTGGGGGGGGGGGGGGGGGGGGGGGGGGGAGAAGAAAGAGAGAGAGAGAGAGAGAGAGAGAGAGAGGGAGAGCGTTATCTGCTCCTTGCTTGAGGACGCCGAAAAACTCAGATCTGAGATCTGAGTTTTTGGGCGCTCTCTGTTATTTTTTTTAGCCCAATCGACGTCGCTATGAGCGTCGCAAATTTACAAGTAAATTTGCGACTCTCATTAGGACTCTCATAGCGACGCCGGGAAAAAAAAAATTTGAGCGTCGCTAATATGAATAGCCTCTTGTAGTGAAAGGATGACGACTTGTGACACGTCTGCGCCAGATACACATGGATGCTACTATAGGGTAAAATATGTTGGCAAGGTTGATTTTGGTACTGCACAAGATATTTCAACACCACTTATAAATTCTTATACACTCAACGTACAAGAATTGTTTTGTTAAGTTCAAAAAGAAACATCCGGATCATATGTGCTATGTCAAGGAAGCGTTGCATGCTCGCTTTTTGAACCCCCAATGAGTTGGAAACAACCATATCCCTTGTGAGCAATTCAACTTTGTAATCGGATCTGTACCAAAAATCATTTTGAGTTATTTATTTACTTAATAACGTGCGCCGTTTTGGCCTTCTTCTCTTATAGTGAATGCAATTTTAGTGCACAAACCAAGGGTTTTCTTTCTTTTCTTGAAAGAAAGAAAAAACCTTTAAAATGCCAAGTACAAGAACAATACATCTACGGGGATCGAGAAATCTATTTACAAGTGTCAAAATGATAACGTGCTTAAGAGCATGAGAAGATCTTGTGAGTACTTTTCTTGATTGAAAGAAAGAAAAAACCTTTAAAATGCCAAATACAAGAACAATACATCTATGGGGATCGAGAAATCTATTTATAAGTGTCAAAAAGATAATGTGCTTAAGAGCATGAGAAGATCTTGTGAGTAATTTCTTATAAAATCATAAAATATTATAGGAAAATAGTACTTATACTGGTTGGAACATTGAAGAAGATGGAGGAGAGATACTTATGTTTGGAGAGATGGATCGTGCCAAGCCATCCTTTCTTGAATGACTCGTCAAAGGGGGCTCTGAACCCAAAGGTGGAAAAGGTATGGAGGGTAGGAAAATAGGGAAAATGTCAATTAGGAACCTATTTTTGGGAGGCTCCAAGCTACTTGTGTGTGTCCTTTTGTGTCTCGTTCTTTTTCCATACTCTTCGTCAGTGAATTATTATCCATAAAGGTGGTCATTTTCGCCTTTTTAGAAATCTAGCCATCTTCAATTCTCTTTTTCCATGCATCCTCATACAAGATCCATGTGGCTTCTTGCAAGCTGGAAGTGGATATTGTACAATAGCCACTTGTTAAGTATTGCAATATTTTATAAGTTGATAGTATAGACAAAAATGTGTTTAAATGTCTCAACCAACCTTTTGATTTCCCTCTTTGCGAAAAAACTTGGTGTTTAGGTGGAGCTTTTCATGATTGTTTATGCTTTGATACTGTCTCTTTAGTTGCCAAGCTATCTCACTTCTTTCATGCTCTTTGGAAAAAAATCATAGTGCTTAGAGACCTTTTCATGATTTTTCATGCTAAGGTATTATCTCTTTAGTTGCCAAGCTATCTCACTTTATGCTTGATTGTCTAGGAGACAATAAATACTATGATATATCAGTATCAAAGAGTCACACGAAACATCATCAAATTTTGTGATTAGATTAAAATGGTATAGCTTACCACTTAGTCATGTGCAAAGTATGAGGTTCAAGAATGGAAAGACATGGGTAGCTTGCAATGGACTCATGATGAAGATGGCACCATCTATCTCTTGTGTTTCTTACATAGATCCCAAGTAGCTCTCTCAGGTGTCCTGAGCCAAATCCTGCTACTTAAATATAAGTATACTTTATGCATGTGTAAATTGTGAGATACATAAGTTGGAAGCTTTATAACATAGGAGTGCCCTTTATGGTCTTGATTAACCAAATCATTGACATGAAGTCAAGGAGAAGATGATGCCACTTCACCTAACTATTGCTTATGACAAACCTAATGACTGCGAGTGGCTGCCTCTCTCAAGAAAAGACTCGACAGAGTGAGAAAACACTTTGCACAAGGCTATTTTTGCTACAATTATATGCACAGGAAGGTGACAAGCATGATGGGTGGTATTACAACTAACGATTTTGTGCTCATTAGCTCTCGGAGACTGACTCTCTCTCTCTCTCTCTCTCTCTCTCTCTCTCTCTCTCTCTCACACACACACACACACACACACACACACATTGCGAGCCTCATTAGGTTTATATGTACCCATCAAGCCTGCACGAGTGGGGAATCAGAGTCATTTTGGTATCAACTAACGTACCTTCGATTCGTCCAGGAAGGTGACGAGACAACGAGAACGTCCAAAACTTTTGCCCATGCACACGAGAGAGAGAGAGAGAGAGAGAGAGAGAGAGAGAGAGAGAGAAAGAGAGAGAGAGAGAGAGAGACCAAAATTTTGCCACCTCAGGTGGCCCATGCACACGAGTGCAGAGAGAGAGAGAGAGAGAGAGAGAGAGAGAGAGAGAGAGACGAGCCATCAACCTTTTACTTGATTTCATGCAATCTTCAGCGGGCCATACAGAGGCTGTTCTTTCTTTCATTGACCATTGTCACTTGACATAGTACGCGGTGATCGATCCTTCTTGTTGTCCCTCTTTTCTTTAAGAACCTAAAAATGAAACTCATTCTAAAACTGAGTTGGACAGGCCCTTTACATAGGTTTAGGTTTTGGTCTTAGTACAATGGTGAAACCGTGGATGCATTGTGGCTTGCTGAAGGTGGCTTGCTGATTCGTGCCACATGATAAAGTTAATGATGCCTTTCTTTTTTTTCGTGACTTTTTCAAGAAGGCGCATTCACTAGGTGGGTTAGGTAGGCCAATGTGACAAAGTAGTTTGCACTTGTTCTATTTGTTTTCTTCATATTCACGTGGAGATTTGCACAGCACGGAGTCCTTGACCTAAAACCTTGTTTTGTTGGGTCTACCCTTTTTAAGCAAAGGCCCTCTTGCTACTATGTCCACTATGTCCACTAAAAAAGCGCCAGAGCTTTGATGCCCGTATTACTTTCTCTTTCCATTAGGTCTTAGGTCTCCCCAATCTCAAAATAATAAAAAGCCTTTCAAAACTTTTTAAGTGAGGACTTAAAGGGTGAGTCTAGGAAATGAAAAGACCCATAAGTTGGAAAGCCAAAAGATTTGATGTGTCCGCACGAAGATCACATTGATACATTTGTGGTTTTTAAAGCCTTTCAAAACATTTTAAGTGAGGACCTAAAGGGTGAGTTTAGGAAACGAAAAGACCTATGAAGTTAAAAGTCAAAGGATTTGATGTGTCCATATGAAGATCACATTGATACATTTGTGGTTTTTTTTTTTTTTCCCCTTTAGCGTTTTCTTCTTTTTAAAATGTTCTTGCATTATGTACTAACACTTTGCATTATGTACTAACACTATGTAAGTGACTTTTTGTCTTTAAGCCATTAGCAATATCTTAAAGATTGAGTTTCATCCCTTTTCATAGAAAAAGTGAAGAAATGCATCTATAATCCCCCCCACCCTCCACAAAAAAAAAAAAAAAACAAAACGAAAATCTCATGAACAAGGCATGGCCTCTATCCTTGTCAAAGTTCTTGTAATGATGTTATCCATACAATTGAGCTTATCGCCGAATCCTCATCTTACAAGAGTGTGTCTTGAGGCTATGCTCCCCTTGAAGCTCAACTCCATGTCATGGGCCTCTAGCATGGTCCAAATACCATAGCTCCATTTGATTCTATGTGCACACATATATTAAGTGGAGGTCTTCTATCAAACAACCTCTTAAATGTAGTGGACATTGATATGTTTGGGTTTTGCGCGGTACATCAAGTCTCTAGAGAAATATTTAGCACAAACAATATTCATCAATCCTCTTACTAGCTTGCAACCGAAACTAGAATCTTGTAAATCCAAGCTACATTATGTGCTATTGACATATTGTTGTAGTGCCACAATCTACATACTAGATAAAGCAACAAGGAATTCTATTCACCTCTTGTTATTCCAAGGTAGCATCACTCTTGGAAATTAATGAGAACATAAACCCATTGGTAGATGTTCTTTTTTGGAACATTACTAGATCAACAACATCTTTGTAGCGATACAGTTAGAATGAAACAAGGTGAAGAGGCACGAAGGCCTGCTAAGTTAAGGGGGGAATGAGATTTATGGAAAGTAAGTTTAAATGAGTGCTTACAATCACATGAAATTTTTATTGTGTTTTAATATTAGATTATATTATCCATTATACATATATAATCACAAATGATTCATATATTAGAAAAGACCCCACTTAAATAATAAGATGAAAGACGCACATTGCACATTATCATTCGCAAACAAAATAGAATGAATAAAAATAAAAATATACATTATATTATTCATTATACATACATTATGCATACATAAGCTAAATTCACAACAGTCGGACGGCAAAAACCTCGTACTCTTTCTTCCACCTCTATCTTCATTCACAAGGGACACAAGTAGCTCTATAATTATTATATACGATTTTGATGTTCAATGAGCTACAATGTAGTGGTAGTGTTGTTGAGTATGTAGCTGTTGGATCCAATTCAATCACACCAATCCACATTTTGTGTTGAAAAGTGAACGATAGAACTACTCTTTCGAGGGGAGGAAGACGTGCTAATTTTTTTGTGGGTCCAGAGAAGTGTAATTTTCTTTTGTGCTAGTGGACAACCTCCATGGTGAAAGCACATTCCTTTTTTAATATCTTTCTTCAGATCTCCTGAAGCCAACCATAATCTCGAATGGTTTATATATTAGAAAAAGCTCCCCTTAATTACACATTACACATTACACATTATTAGTTAAAAACAAAATAAAATGAAAAAATAAAAGCAATAAACTAAAAAAACACATTAAAAACTAAAACAAAATAATATGTTAATGCTTTCATTTAAGAAAGATATATTTAATAAGCATAGAGAATAATAAATTTATTTAATAATTTAATCAAATGAATTTTTGTGAAGTCTTTAATTAAAAAGACAACTAAAACAAAAGAATATGTTAATGCTTTCATTAAGAAAGATAGATTTAATAAGCATACAGAATAATAAATTTATTTAATAATTTAATCAAATGGATCTTTGTAAAGTCTCTAAATAAAAGAACTCTTTACAAGTGACAGTATAAAATAAATAAATATTGAATCAATACTTCATATATGGATCATACTCCTATGCATAACTAAGAAGAGACACTTGTTCTTAATCTTAATTGTGCTAAGTTGATATAAACTATAGAATGTGGATGTATATTTTTGTCCTCAGGCTTGAAGAGCTACAATTGTTGTAGATGAATTGAAAAGTGGTATACATGAGCCAACATGCAGGTCGGTGCAACTCCCAAGGGATCCACCTTTCAAAAATACCTATATCAAGTGTGTTAAAGAAGTATTTATAAAACCACTCTACACAAACATTTCACCACATGGATTAAAAGGCCTGTTTTGATTCATAAACGCGTAACATTTTTTAAACTTTCATTTTTTAACCCCTTTTGTATATGTAATTCTATAACTCTTTGAAATATAAAAAATCCATTGGGCGAACTCATGTGCTACACTTCACATAGCTACTTGGTTGACTAGCTTATCTAAATTTTTTTATCATAGTATAAGTTGTACATTGTAGCTTGCTGTAAAGGTCAACCCTTTAGGTTAGAGGGGGTTGACTAGCTTAATCTAAATTTTCTTATCGTAGTATAAGTTGTACATTGTAGCTTGTTGTAAAGGTCAACCCTTTAGGTTAGAGGGGGTTGATACAAAATGGTGTAGATTTGATTATGGGGTCATGGTCAAATACGGATCCAATAATGGGGTCATGGTTGAATTTAAGCAAGCTAATCAATGATGGTTGCCAAATCGAATTAATTTGTGGTAAAAATCTTGTATTTTAGAATGTTGTTAAAAACTTTGAGTGGGATATTTAATGTGCAATGGTTTAAGGTGAACATGGAGGTTTTTGTTGCAATCATGCATACATTAGAGTCAAGATTTTTTGAAGTGGACTTGGAAAAATTTTGAGAAAACTTTGAGACACATTTCTCCTTCCTAAGAACTAGCAACAAGTAAGTCCATATGCTAAGAACTAGCAACAAGTCCATGTACCATTATGCCACTAATCGGGGGGGGGGGGGGGATTTTCCACACATTATCTCATATGCACTCATTTCTCTATGTAAGTGACTTTGTATCCCAAGACATTGGAGCCAAGGTGATGATATGCCATTGATGTAGCCTTGCAAAGAGCATGAGCCTACAAGGGCTACAATCTCCAAGTTGTAGAAAAGGCAGAGAAAAACACAATCATTCTAGAAGATGCCAGATTTAGTCGTGCCAAGATGAGATGGAAGCTCCTTAAAGTGATAAGATTTTGTATTTCAACATGTTTTCTCCTAGTGCAATTGATTAGTAGTATTTTAATGCAATCAAAGCATATCTTCTTCAATTTATAAGGTTTTTTGAGTGATTTTTGATGCAATGAAAATTTGTGATTGTTCTTTGGTGTAAGGTTATTTACTCAAAGTTTACTTGTTGATCATGTAGAATAGGCGTCTCATATAGTTTGTTTGTTTCTTCACTTTCTTCTTTGTACAAACATACACACATGGTGTGTCATAGCGCAAAGGAACATACGGTTTGATATGCATCTTTGACCACACACCACTTGGCATACGTGCAATCTAATCTCCCATCCTCTTCATGTTCCACATCCCTTGAGTGGTTTGAGACATTGGTATCAAATAGGAACTCACATTAGCTCTTGTGTCTATGACACTCTAGCAGTGGTGGAGTGGTGGAGGTAGATATTATGGAGGTGGCGGCATCAATGGATCCATCCAACCTTTACAGCACTCCACATTTTATCTAGTTTTCATACAATCCTTACCCACTCACCACTCTAGCTAGCATCCATCCCTTCACACCACATGATACCTCCAATGACACAATTTGCTTCACACCGTAGGATACCCGTGTCAACACCGCAATGGTTAACCCTTGCTTTCAACACTTGTCACTCCAGCTAAAACCCATCACTTCACACCACATCATACCTTGGATGACACCATTTTCTTCACACCATGTGATACCCCCCTTGCTTCACACGGTAGGATACCCATGCCAACACCCCTTTGGTTAACCCTTTCTTTCAGCATGATCAGTAGTAGGGGTATTCTTTTAGCATAGATTCTGAAACCAATCACGTACATATGGATAAGAATGGGAAACGTCTCATTCATTGCATGCACCAACTTTTCTCCGAGGTCTTTCACCATCACATAATGAAGAAATGATGGAAAATCCACTCAGAGATGAAGGAAAAAGACATTTTTCTCCTTCATGGAAATTTAATCATGCCTAGAGTAGAGGACTACCTTTCCAACAAGTGGATGTTGTAGAAGATGCATGATTACTACAAGAACAAGTGCTCAGATGCTTGTGAAGGGAAAAAGCATAGATTAGGCAAGCCAAGTTGGTTCGGCAAAGAATATTGAGAGATGATGAGAGAGAATTCTTGAAACTCCCCCCTAAGTTGGAGCCAGCCAATAGTCTATAGAGGTGATAAGGGCACAAGCAAAGGAAAGGAGTTCATATCTGTAGAAGGCGAAGACAGTCCCAGCAGGCGGGAACTGTCTCCTGGAAAGCCAAATAGTGGATCAGTCACACATCACTAATTACCACAGTAACTTCTAGAAGGCTATAAATAGGACCCATTACATTGGTATTTCCTGAGCTACAATCTCTTTGCCTGTAACTTCACCTTGTGATCATTACTGCTGTAATCAATTGAGCTTCAATCTATTACACCTTGTGTTGGTTATTCCTGAACTATGAATCTGAAACTGCAAACACTTTTTCAGTTGTCCAGTCTGTTTCTCATTCCAGTATACTATTTCAGTTCAGATAATTATTTCAGTCCAGTTTCCACCCTCTATTCCAGTTTCACTGACTGAACTGATGACTTCCCAGTAGCTCTAAATTCTAACACTGGAATCAACTATCTGAAGAGATCAGCTCCAATTCCAATATCACCTTAGGAGTAGTGATTGGTTAACATTTGAGGATATTTTGTAAGTGTGAATAATTATTTGGGATTTTTAAGCTTTGAAAATGCTTGTTCTAGTCCTTTTGTTGTTTTTAATGCTTCTAATAAATCACCGTCACTAGATGGGATTTTTCCATGCTCAAGTGGAGATATTGTGTAAATAAATGTCTACATCGAAAACTTATGGGTCATGAGCTAGATGGATAAGCAATTATAACTTTGAACACATTTTACATTTCTGCTACTTTTTTTGCATTCATTGTTGTTTTCTATATTTAGGTAGTTATCTCTTTCTATTAGCAAAATCGGCTCACTCTCTCGCTTGTAATAGGGCACTAAGGTGCTTACATATAGTTTTTGTATCTTTTGCCCTCTATGTACGTATTGGAGATAGCACGCACACCCCATTTTGTAATTGGACATACCGTTTTAAATTGATATGGGTTTGTACTTGCCAATTAATCACTCATTGTATTGTACACTTTGAAAGTAATCAAATACAAAATTTCCCCAAATATCATGCGTTCTTTACATTTTGAAGTTTTGTTGGTGTTGCTTCATGCATCTCCTTGACAAAAAGCCTCAATGGATCTACCACTCCCAAAAAAACTCCTCCTACTCTCATTGGTATTGGTGTCCGTAATTATGGTTTTTGCAACATTGCTATCACAATTGGTATTATAGACTATGATAGTGGCAGTATTAGCGATGGTAATATATATTCTGTAAGGTACCCAACCAAGAGACTAGGGCGGCTTGATAATTTCCCTCCTTTATTATTAGATTTCATTGAGAAAACCTTACTCCAATTCAAAGAAGCAAGGATAAGAGTGATAAGAATGAGGGAGGCCTCTATCCTTCACGATCGTCGATGTAAGGGTCCTACATCACAAGGAAACTGGATAACCCAAAGGGTATTATGAAAGCTAAATCCTATTACACTAAACTAAAATCTCAACCTACCTAGGATCAAAAGACATGGATGAGATACATAGACTCCTAGATACGGTAGGACCCTTATCCTTATCTAGTAGCTAGACTTGTAAAAAGTACCCAACTAATCAATCCACCCATCTACAAGTGGACATAGCTCCTGGTTTTCACATAGTACGCACCCATGCCTCTTGTTTTCTAATTACCACTACATTGTGCTTCACATATACGGTATGAGGGTTCTTTTATTAATTTTGGCCACCACTATTTCATTTATACATCACTTCAAACATGACCAAAACAATTCTTTCTCGAACAATGTCTAATAAAATATCCACTTTTATGAGTTTTTTGTTACTCGTAAACTTTCTTTGTCTAACCAATAGAGCCTTTGCAAAGAACTTGTTATTTGCTAACTGCAAAGCCAAAAGAATCTTTCCCTTTTGCTAAATGCTAGGTGGTACTCACTCATCGTGAGATATAAGAGTTGATAACCACATCTTATTCTTCACTCCCCATAGGATCTTATTGCTAACTATGAGCTCCCTCTAGAAAAAAGATGCCTTATTAGTGATTATTTTTTCATGGGTGATCAAACAAGTTTTCCTTAGACCAAACAATTCTTTCATCTTGATTTAGAAAATACATGTCTCTCATGATGACAATTACATTCTTGGTCTTTCTATAGGCATCTTAGGCTTTTTGTGCTAAGTTCAACTTATGTATGAATAATGTAAAAACTAACAATTTGACTTATCAAAACATGTGTCAATTCAGCGAAAGCCTATGATTTAGGATGGCCATCAACGACTTCATTCATCAGTCCTACAGGTTGAGGGTTCACTAGAGTTTCATGCATGGCATGAAAATGTGCATTCTCTTCCTTGGTGGGGCCATTTATCATGCAATACAAAGAAAAGTAAAAAGGGTGTACGTAATACTAGAATCAATCAAAACCATTTGGATTTTAGTAGCAACAAGGAGGTACATAAATAAATAACTTGAAAAATGCGTAAGGATATGACTCTAGTGCAAGGTTTATGACTTTATTTACCTAGGAACGCGTCTATCAAATACACAGCCATAAGTAGAAAGGAAACCATGCTTCACATACCACTTTCAAGTGATCAAAAAGGGGAAAAATAGGGAGGAATAATAAGAACATGGAGGGTGATTAAGGTAAGAAAAATAACAAAAAATAAAGGGATTCAACTCCCTAATTACTAGTGCATGCTTATGTAATACACCCACTTACATACATAACTAATTAGTTGTAGATATTCCTTCATATGCTTGTATTATACATGTTTGAGATCATGTAAACAACAAAATCAAGCTTAGCCCCAAATTTCTTTGAGGATAGAGACAACAAGGAGGTTTAACTCAATGGTTAGTTACCTTGCATTTAAATTCTTTCCGATCAAAACACTACTGGGATGGGTGACCTCTTTGAGAAGTTTTGAGTATTGTTGAATGGCTATCCCTTGCGTACATCCAATGTTGCCAACAGAAACTTTGTAGCCTCATTGCTAATTATACCAAGGAATATACCTGAGCTTCCACCTTCATTGATTTCCTTGAAGTAAGTCAAAGAGACGGTGCTGGTAGTGTTGGGACAATGTGCTCGTCACCGCACATAAGTTTTATTATAGAGTTCTCTTGCTCTCTGTCATTTGTGCTCAACCTCTATCCCTTTATATAGACCTTTGAGGTGCATTTTATTTTATGCCTGCTTTTTGGATCCTTGCCTCATGTATCACTATTTTTTATTACACATCTCTCACGTCATTTCTTCTCGCATAGTCGACTTTGGCTGTCCTTTGCTTTTAGCTATGAGTTCACATCAGCCCCTCTTTTTGGAGTCCTTTTCTTCCAATTAACCAAGAGCCACAAAAATATTATACATCCAATTTCCTTAAATTATGTAGGGGCTTCCAGAACCTTCCTTTTTTTCATAACATCCAAAAGATAAAATTAACATAAATTCTACATACAATGTCCGATTCGAGAACCGATTGTTTTGGACAAAGCCCTAATTATAAGAATGCTTATGATAATTCTCCTAAACTCAAAACAAATGTCTTGAGTGGATGAAAAACTTATTGAAAAAAACTCAAGTACATTTACAGATTCTCCAACTTAGGGATTTTAAGTATCTTCGTTGCGAGAAAGAGTGAGGGTAATTCTTCTTTGAGTGGCCTTACATTCCCATGTTGCATCTTCTTCAAAATAGTCCTTCCATTTGAAAATACATTCTCTCATAATTCTATTCCAAAGGATTTTCTCCCAATACTTTAAAATTCTAGAGGGTTGGAATTCAAGATGATGTGGGTTGACATGAAAAATTGGTCATCATCAAAGCATTGCTCATCAATAGGAATATAGGGTTTCAACAATTTTACATGGAATACATTGTGGACTCTAAGGTGAGCTGACAACTTTCAACTTGTAAGCTTGAAGAATACCTATATCCTTGATGAGTTCATATGGACTGCAATAACTTGGGATGAGCTTCTTGCACCTCCTAATTGATAAGCTACTTCTCTTTGGATGAATTTAAGGAAATGTTTTGTCTCTTTCCTTGAATCTTCTTTCAAATCTCTTACCAATAGCATATTGCTTTTGGTGATCTTGTGATGCTAGAATATTCATTTGCATGGCTTTAGTTTGGTTTACTATCTCTTTGAGCATCCTCTGAGAAGCTTCAACTCTTGTGGTGGGATCTCAAAAGTTGAGTGGAGAGAGATATTCTTCACCATATAGGGCCCAAAATGGGGTCATAACAATGGTTTGATAGTGTGAATCATCTGAATCATACTCCATAGCGATAGAAATTAGATCCATCAGTTAGGATCCTTACTACAATAAGCTCTAACAATATCTTCAATGACCTTGTTGACTTGGTCTATTTCCCCATTTGATTATGAATGGTAGGTAGTACTAAATTTTAACTCCATTTTAATTAACCTTGAAGAGAGAGGTTAAAAATTTGAAGTGAAATTCATGTTTCAATTGATTACAATACATTTGGGCAAGCCATGCAATGTAAAAGTCTCCTTGACAAATATATATGTGAATGTCAAACATGGTAAAGGATGTCGAGTGGAAAAAGATTTATAACCTTAGTGTGAGGGTAAACAATGACCATAAGTGGATCATATCCTACTTGGACCGTACATTATCAAATGACAAAGTTTGTACTTATGCATCCTCACTTTATTTAGTGAGAATCAAGTGGTTTAAGTATACGAGAAGTATAATTCTCTCTCCCTTAATCTTTGTCATGTCCAACATGGGTGAACATAGCATAGAACATCCGTAATTTTTTCCAATCCAATTAAATATTTTGCACACATCATTGAAGGTCTTTGCATACCCTAAGTCTCTTAAGGTTGGACTATCATGGGCCTTGACCAAGATAGCCTTCCTTAAGTTAGTAGCCTTTGGTGTAGATAATCTATCTCTATAATAGAAACAATGGTCATCATATGAGAAGTCTCCCATTGATGATATATTCTTTGATTCTCCAATATGAAAAGAGTAAGCTACCATTGATACTCTAGATTTGATGATGTAATATCCTTGATCCTTTCAATGTTATAGGGTTGTTGGGTGTAGATATGAAACTCAAAAAAGGTTTTTTATTGAGTGAATTTGCAACTAATTTTTCCTTTTGTGGTGAGCAATACATAATGTTGAAGTCATATTCTTGCAAAAGTTCTACCCTTGATTGTTGTTATATATTCAAGGATGGTTGTGTGAAAATTCCCTTTAAGCTCTTCCTAGTTGGGTATAAGGAAAAATCTTCTTCCTAATAAGTAATGCCTCCATAGCTCTAGAGCATACATGACTGCCAATAGTTTGAGATCATGATTTGTGTAGTTCTCTTTTGTAAAAACACACATTTTTAAGGCCCCCATTATGAGGAGACGCCATCGTGCGTAACAAAAATCAATCATCAGAAAAAAAAAATCACGCCCAATCTCTAGCTTTGGGGTTCGTTGGAATATTTCTTTTTGTCGGAATATTATGGCCAGATAGCGATTGGAAAGTGGTCAAAAAACGATTGATCAGAAAATTAGGCTAATAACATTGATTGTAGCCAAAATAAACTGATAGTAGTGAGCATTTCATTAAGAGAATTCCTAATAGAGAGAGAGAGAGAGAGAGAGAGAGAGAGAGAGAGAGAGAGATAGATTGATTGAAGATAGCGACACAAACATTACACCTAGTTATCTTGGCATGAACAATACTTGTAAAAGAGAGAGAAATAGACAAATTGACAACAATTGAGAAGCGGATTTACTTGGAGCCGGTCCCCCCTCCAAAAGGCTTTTGTATTATATGTTATGCCATAAAGAGAGACTTGGTACAATACAATCTTTGTGTTCCTTGAGACCTTTTTGATACCATGAAGATGGAAAGCTTCATGCATCAATATTATGCCCAAAACAAAAATTAACTTACTTACAATATACAAGAACTTGTCCTCGGTCGTAATCCCAAGACCTCAAACACCTTCAAAGGTGGAAAGAGCTGGCAAGGAGTGAGGGAAGTAAAGAGGAAAAAGATGTAACATACGAGAAAGAAGTATTCTCCTAACATGTCATCACTTTTAGAGCATAGCTTAGCATAGTAATGAAGATGGAGAAGATGATAAGCATGCTTGAAGATTGTCTCTTGCTTGGATTTGCATTCCATAGTCAAGATTTGTTGGTGTAGGCTTCCCCATTTCTCTCCCTTGAGATGGAGACTTGATTTGCATTGCACAAAAGTGTGTGTGTGTGTGTGTGTGTGTGAGAGAGAGAGAGAGAGAGAGTGGGGCTTGTGAGCTACAAGTGGGGGAGAGAGTGTTGGGGTTAAGGCCTATGTGCCTTGACCGGTTGCCCAGGTCATGGGCGCCCGCCCACTGTTACCCTATACTTATAGTGAGTATACTGTATAGGGGGAGCTGCCACTTCACAGTCTCCCCACCCACATCGTGTTTGTGTCTCCTTCTCTCTCTCTCACTCTCCGTCTGTGGTGCTTCCCGATCCCCTTCAATTGGTATCAGAGCGTAGGTGCGAAGGAAGCGCGTGTGTGCACAGTCACGACGACAGCGGAGAGCCAGTTTCATTCCCGAAATCGCGTCCGCGCGCGCGCACTTTCAAGAGTGCAAACAGGGTTTCGACTTCGGCATCGGAAAATTCAGCTTTCCGAGAGTGTTTCCATCAAGTGTCCTGGCGTTTTACGCCCCTTTCGAAGCCATTCGAGCCATCAGAAACCTCATTCGAGCTACGGTTGAGGAGCTGCATTTTTCAGCCCTCTTTTGGCAGTTTATGTTGCGTTTTTGGGCCGAAACGGAGGTTTTTGGCATAGCTTTCACACCCGCACTCGGATACATGTGATCCAGGAGTCTACCTTGGGGTTTTGGCACGCTCCGGACGCGCTTGTCATATCAAAATTTTAAAATTCTGAACGCTGAATTTTTTGCAGCAGCAGTTTTTTATTGTGTGTCGAGGATTCCACACATGGTTTGCTCTCAGATGTGAGAGTGATATTTGCTGCAAGTTTCCTCATAGGTTGAGAGAATATCTCACCTTCTATTAGTTGTACACTAGTAGATCTTGCTTAAAGGCACATTGGCCTTTAAGTGGGAGGTTGTTGGGGTTAAGGTCCATGTGCCTTGACCAGTCGCCCAGGTTATGGACGCCCGCCCACTGTTACCCTATACTTATAGTGAGTATACTGTATAGGGGGAGCTGCCACTTCACAGTCTCCCCACCCACATCGTGTGTGTGTCTCCTTCTCTCTCTCTCACTCTCCTTCTGTGGTGATCCCCGATCCCCTTCAGAGAGAGAGAGAGAGAGAGAGAGAGAGAGAGAGAGAGATCAACCAAGCTTGATACACTAGCTTGAAGCCTATTGGTCCAAGCTTGGGCCTAGCCAATGAAAGTCTTAGTTCATTTCAAGTTCCCCTTTTGAGAGACAGCTTAATTCATTAGTTAAACAAAGCTAAATTATTATTGGCTCTCATGGTCAACCGGCCAATAGGAATTAAGATTGCACATGGTCAGCTCAATTCTAATTGGATCCCTTGGTACACTGTCCAATAGGAAAAGAGGTCCTAATTAGTATTGGTCCATTTAATGGCCCATCCAATAAGGTTTAAGCTTGTTTTTATAAAGCTTAATTCTCATTGGTCCTTCACATTGGCCATCCAATACAATTCAAGCTTCATTGGGAGCAACATGTCTAGGGACCTGACGTGTTCTATATGCCTTATGTGAAAAAGCGATCTTGTAGTGTGTGTGTGTGTGTGTGTGTGTGTGTGTTTTCTCTCTCATCTCCCTACTAAGAGGTCTCACCCCATGCAAGTGGGAATGTCCACTTGGCCACTTGCATTTTCTTGGTGACCATAGTCCAATTATACAAAGGTTTAAAATACTTAGCATAGGAAAAAGACTATCCCAATGGTACTAGGCCTAAAGACTTTTTAAAACAACCTTTGGAGGCTTTTATTAAGCTTAACCTAAGGTCTTTTAAAGCTCCATTAAGTGTACATTTCTCTTTGGTAGACCTCTCTCCATTTGGACCCTTATTGAGAGAAGCTTTATCTCTCCCCTCGGTCCCCTACTCCTCGGTCCCCTACTGAGAGTAGATCTAACAGCACATTTCAACATTCTAGCTCTTGATTCCTTTTATCTTCCCATATTAAATGATCATTTTAGTATGAGGAAATCATTTGAGATAGGTAGATATTAGATTTTATGACATTACCTCTCTCTTGAAATCATAGTGGTCCTCGACTATGAGGTAGAGAAGGTAAAGTCTAGAAAAGAACAATATTGAGGTTGAGAATTCCCGCGTGAATTGAGTCTTGCCTTGATCTGCGTGAGAGGGCTTGGGCTGATTTGGTGCAAAGACCACCTGAATCCATTTGGTGCTTGAGAGACTTAGCTTCCGCAATCTTTAGTCCATATCATACTTTCCAAGGTAGATTGACAAATTTTACTTGGTGTTTGGGAGACTTCATCGCCACAAACATGATCCTAAGTATGCATATTGCTTAAATTTGTGTAGAATAAAAGAAAGAACGTCTTATGAGACAAAAACATTGTTTATTTCAAAGGAAATTTACATTTTCTTACTCTATTGTAGCAGTGTAAGCATTGACAAGGTTCATATTATCCTTAAGCTATGTTCCTTGTATCCATCTAGCATCTTCAAAAGGATAATTCTTGAATTTAATAAGATACCGTCTTACCATGTCTTAGCACCTTGTCTTCATGTCGAAGGATAGATTTGGGTTGGAGTACCTCTTCTTATCCTCAATCTCTGAAGTGTCTTCAATTATTTCCTCTCTCGGTGGCTCTCCTTTGTAAGGTTTGAGTAGGCTCACATGAAAAGCATTTTGTATGAGCCAATGATTGGGCAACTTTGATTGATAAGCCATCTCGTTGATTGGATTAAGACTTTTTAAAAAGGATCATAGTATCTTTTTCCTAACTTAGCATAATACTTCTAGTGGCCCATAGGATTCTTTCCCGTAGTTTGCATTAGATGAGCCTTGGGGAACTTTAGCAAGACCCAATCATCTTCCTTAAAAGCTAAGGCTATTCTATGCTTGTTAGCAGCAGCCTTTTTCCTTTGTTATGAGATGGATATAGCCTCTTTAATCTTTTGAAAACATTCTTGAAGATCTCAAGTATACTCATAAGCAGCGCGAAGATCTTCCCATGTACCTTAAGTAGCAAGGGACTTTTAGATCTTCCCTCTATGACCTCCAAAGGTGTCTTTCCTGTAGAAGTATGTACAATGTTATTGTACGCATACTCTACAAGGAGTAGGTACTTCTCCCATTGTGAGCATTGATCTACTTTTGTAACATAGGTGTTTAGTAGGTCCCAGAATGTAAGGCTAGCTATCTCACTTTGGCCATCCATTTGGGGTGATAGGCCAAAGAGAAATTTAACCTTGTACCAAGATTCTGTAAGAGACCCTTCCAGAACTTACTAGTCATTCTAGGATCTCTATTCGATACTATGGATGCTGGCAAGCCATGGTACTTGAAAATCTGAGATATAAAGAAGATTTTCATTTGATGTGCCTTAATAGTCTTTTTGATAGGTATAAAGTGTGATTGTTTACTAAACCTATTGACTATTGTCCATATTGATGTATTCCCATGGATAGACTTGGATAATCCAAAGATAAATTCCATGGGTATTCTCTCCCATGGTGAATTAGGTATTGGCAATGGCAGGAGCAATTCAGGTTTCTTCTCTCTATCATACTTTGTATTTTGGCATACGACACATTTTAAAAACATACTCTTGTATGTCAGCTTTCATGGTAGGCCAATAGAAGTATGTCTCTACTCTTCGAAGAGTAGGTTAAATCCCTCGATGCCCTACATAAGAAGGTGCGTGAGACTCAAACATTACTTTCTCACGGAGTGAGTTAGTAACACATAACCTATTGCCATAGACAATATAACCATCCTGCAAGGTGAATGGCTCCTCTTTCTTCCCTAATGCAAGGGCTAAAATCACGTCCTTGAAATCAAGATCAGTAGCATACTCATCTATCATAGAAGATACATCATTGTGAGTTGCTATAGATATTGCATTTTCTCTTGGCCATCGTGATAGTGCATCGGCCACTTGATTGTGCTTGCTAGCAATGTGAGCAATATTAAAATTAAATTGAAAAAAATAAATTTTTCCCACCTCATTTGTTTGTCAGAGAGCTTGGTTTGCATCATGAAGTACTTGAGGCTTTGGCGATCTGTTCGTAGGATGAATGGAGTCCCCAAAAGATATTGCTTCCATGAGTCTAAGGCATGTAGAACAACTAGTAGCTCTTTTTGTATATATCCAATACTCACTCATTAGAGTTGAGTATTCAACTCTCATACGCTATGGCATGCCCTTCTTGAATAAAAACTGCTCCAAGGAAAATACCACAAGCATCACATGGGACCTCAAATGGCTTTGAGAGATCCGGTAGTGTAAGCACAGGTTGAGAGATAAGCTTCTCTTTGAGCTTCTCAAAGGCATCTTGCTCTTTGCAGTCCATGTATACTTAACGTTCTTTTTTGTTATGTAATGGTCCTGCTATTAGCGTGAATTTTTTTATGAAGCATCTATAGTATGCACACATACCAATAAAGCTTTGTAGCTCATGTAGATTCCTTGGATTAGGCCATCATTTTATTACCTCTAACTTTTTTGGATCCATACAAATGCCATCTTGAGAGATAATGTAACCTAAGTATTGAATATCTTGTAGGAAAAATTCACTCTTCTTTTGGTTAATGAAAAGCTTATTCTCTCTCGGAACTTGAAAGATTACTTGGAGATGTTGCTTATGCTCCTCAAGAGAATTGGAGTAGATAATAATATCATCAAAGAACACTCTAGTAAACTTGCGACGGGGCCTAAAAATTTTCTCCATTAAGCGGTTGAATGTGGCCGGAGCATTTGTCAAGCCAAAAGGCATGACAAGATATTCATAAAGACCAAACGTTGTGCAGAAAAATGATCTTACAATATTTTCATTGACTATCCTTATTTGGTGATAGCCACTTTTAAGGTCAATCCTACTGAAGTAGGTAGCCCCTTGCAATTTATCAAATAGATCTTCTACCCACGGCATGGAAAATCTATTCTTGATAGCGATCCTATTTAGGCTCTATAATCGACACACATGTGGTATGTGCCATCTTTCTTTTGTACTAGAAGGACTGGTGAACAGAATGGAGAAGAACTAGGCTTCACCATCCCTTTCTCTTCCAATTCATGCACTTGCCTCATGATCTCTACTTGTTGTGAAACTCGATAAGGACGCTTATTAGGCGGTGAGCTTCTGGGTAGAAGCTCTATTGCATGATCATCATCCCCTCATTTTTGAGGTAGCTCTCTAGGGATATCATCGATAAAAACATCTTGGAATTTATTTAGGAAATTAGACAACTCTAATTCCTCGTGATTCCTACCATTTTTATTTAGTAAAACATTAGGATAAATTATGGACTCTTTAACAAAAATCATGTTAATGGGGTGCCACGACGGACATCTGTAGCATAGTTATCTGCCACTAAAATAATGTCAATACTCAGGGAAGTGACTTGGTTGGGGCATGGAGACTCTTTGAGGTTGTCAATCTCAAGAAGTGAACCTAACAAGCTAAGACAACAACTCAACAAGCAAATCAATCACTCAATGATCAGGGAAATTTGCCTATGTCCTTTCTCACCGCTCTAGGTCATCATGCCATTTTGGCACTCGAACGGACTCGCAATTCAACCAAACTTTAGAAGGAGATCTAGGACACCCAGGGGCACTATCCTCCAACTCTGGTTGCAATCTAACAAGGTATCAAAATCACGATCCATCACAAAAAAAGGTCCTAAAAGCTGTAATAGATCAGTCCAAAAAGGTAGCCCTATGGTCTAGGAACACTCTCCTATGGTCAAAACGACTAAACACAATGATTTAAGCACTCAAATCGGCAATTAAGGCTTACAGATACGTAGTCGCAAACCACAGCAAAACTGGCAATGCTTACACATTAATGAAAGAGCAAGGACAGAGGAACACAATGCAAGTTTTAAAACTAAAATGGTTTACCCAATCATTAGTTGTGATGATTACAAGTTGAAGAAGCTTCATAGCTTGAGCGTACGTACACCATAGCTCTTTTTTCTTCTAAAGATAAGCCCCCTTTCACATTAAAGTTATTGACCTTTATACCTAGGGCTTTTTAAATGTCCATTGGCCAAGTCACATGGACTTTTACAAATGTCATGAAAGAATTACAACTTAGGGAACTGACCTGCTACTCTGGAATCAGGATTTACACAGAGTATCACTGCACTAACTTGAAAAAATAATAGAGTACAAATGTGTGCCCTGCTAGTGTCCGGCCAGGTGGGTGCTTGTTTGGTCAATCCCCTAACATTCCCCCCTCCTTAGTTGGTCATCCCTTGACACGACCATGTGCAATCCTGTTATAGGGTTGTCTTTAGCTTTGTCTTCAAGATTGGTCTTTAGCTTTGGAAGTGCTTTTTCGTTGATGACTCTCCCCCCTTCCTTGAGTGATTCATCTCTGCCATGTTGTTGACAGGTGATTTGAGCTTTGATTGTCAAGGCAACTTTCCAAAGCAAGAGAAATTTGCTTTGTAAATTAAACTGAATCAAACAAAAGAACAGTTTAAACACAAGCAAGAAATTAAGAAAGATGCAAAGGGAGCAAAAAAGTCAAAGGTTAACTTAGGCGGTTCAATCTTGGTGGACAAAGTCTTTGAACCTTTAGATGAAATTTTAAAGGCCTATGAAGCTAGGCTAAAACCCAATCAAACCCAAGAGCATAGATGGCTGACATATCCTCATCCAAGGTATGAAAAGAGAGGTTGCAAATGTGCAAGGAGCTCATCCAGGCGGCCAAGCGCTTATGGAACAACATGTTTCCAATTCTCCAAAAATGGAGGTGTTAATCTGCAAAAGAATCTAGAAAATGGAGAAGCAAGGTGTTGTAAATGGAGACCATAAAGAGCCAGAAGTTGAGGCACCTTTAGATACAAGGGAAGTAGCCAATACAACATATGGGGTGGGCTCACAAGCAGTGATACCAATTCTGAAGGTAGAAGAATCGTGGTCACAATCCTTATGGGAATCAATTAGAAACCAAAAAGATGGTAGTGCTACTTTATAATCAGCACCTATCCCTGAAATAAACATGGATCATGAGTTTTTCTCAGGGGATATACGATCTTTATACGGAGATGTCGGGTTTTTAGCATCTAAAGAGAGCAAAGCACGGTCTCTATAGACATTTTCATCTTTCATAGGAGAACTCAAAACAAAATCTAAGGTTAGAGTGGTACCTTCTCAATGGAAAGCCACACCAAAAGTGATGGATATCAAGAGCTTGCATGAATTGATGTCTTCTCCTATACAATGCACACTTTCTCTCTTAGAGTTGCTAAAAATTAGACCGCATCTATGGGGCCAAATGGGCAAAAACCTGAAAAAGATGGGGTTGAAAATACCTTCACATGACCAACTTGTAGATGAAACCATGGATGAAACTTCACCTAAGAAACCACAAGCAAAACCATTTCCAGTAAATAAGGTGGGTGATTACTGCGAAGGCAAGGAAGGAAACACCACCTTACCACTCAAGTACAAAGGATTAAAGTCGGTTGTGATATTAGATATTGGGAGATGAATTTCCATTGCAAACAAGGGGATGTGGAAAAAATGGGGAAAGCCTGCTCTTAGGAAAATATATGGAGATATCGATAGGATTGTTAGAACAAATCATTGTATCCTCATGTGTCATTGAGCACACCTTCTCCATGATAAATTTTGACAAGAGCAACAACTTTGGTATCATATTGGGCAAACCATTCTTGTGTCAGATCAAAATGGTACAAGATTGGGGCTGTGACTATATCTACTTGTGACACAAAACGGTCACTACAAAAATTAGTGTCAAAGGTCATAGTTATAGAGATGTAGAGCGAACCCCAAGGGAAGAATTACATTCCACAACTAAACAGAAAAAAAAGGTACCTAGAGCGTTCAGTAGAGGAGGACTATTACATTAAGGAACCATTCCCAGAGGATTTGTTTGAACCCTTTGGATGGGATCAAATACTAGAAATTCTTGATTTCTGTGTGAATGAGGTAACCATTATCAAATTTTACGATGAAGATGGCTATAGATATAAGACCCTTTCTAATGGTTTTGGCGGTCCAAGAAACTGAAAACCTGTTTGAAGCTAATGAGTACCATGATTCAAGGAGCGACAATTTAGGGAACGATGCTGAAGACAAACTTTCAAGTGACTATGACATAACTCCCTTCTTTACAATAAAGGTGTTGAAGGAAGCTAATAAATTTTGTGAATATGAAAGTAGAAAAGGTAAGACAGATAGCTACGTCATTGAGCATGATGCCAAAGTCCAGATGAAGAAAGCAGAGCAACCACTAGAATATGTCGTCATTGACATACTTGAAGAATCGACAAAATCTATTTGAAAGAAGCCAACTTGAGATAAAGTGCAAATAAAAGCAGATGAAGGAGAAAAGTATCCAAGTTCAAAGTAAAATGTTCAACAAAAGCAAGATCAAGAGAAAAACAAAGATACGATAAAAGATCGAGTGCATCCACCAACACTGATCAAATTTAGCATGTGCAATGAAAGAGGACTTAAAATCACATGTTCAGCTGTGATAAATCCAAAAGAAACAAAGAAGCTAATGTCATATGGAACATGGATCATGATGGGAAAGCCACCAATCAGTGAGCTAGAGGAGATCATGTACACAAGTTCAAAAATGTTGATTCCTAAATTTGGCATGGTAGAAGCCGTACTCAAGTTGAGTACTAAGGAGTACAAGGATACTTTCCACATAATTGACTCCCATCACATCAAGGAGAGTCTAGTCCTGACAGAAAGCTGTAGGAACATCTTCTTACGACAACAAAAAAACGTTCAACAACAACAACGGTAAGACTCCATGAAGATTCTCAAATCCATGCGGAGAAGAAATCACCAACCATCACGAAAAAAGGTAAAGCTAAAGTAAATGTTTAAAAATATCAACCTTGCAAGAAAAATTTACCTTCAACGAGTCTCCATCAAACTTCTCGTGAAGCATTTCTTAGTGTCTCTTTCACCCGATCAACTAGATCTAGTGGAGGGGCGAGCAGCATCTATGAGCAGACACGGATCACCTCCTTCGCGATTGCAGCCTCAGTCTCCATCGCACTCAGAGCGCAGTGCTTGTCGGCATATTAGACTTTCATTGATTACACCGAGGAGTGTCCCTGCTTGTGAGAACATACCTGGAGCATACGTACCTAGAGTGGACGCAATGACGATTAAACACAATTTAAATTTCTCAAGTATAGCCACGTGAATATAATATATATTATAAAATGGAGAAAAATTGTTCAAACAGAATGTTTATGGCTTTAAGAGGTCTCTCTCTCATCCTCGCATAGCTCAGCAGAACTCCCTATATCTATATACAGCTCTTCGTTTAGGCAGATGTCCTCTGTTTCATTTTGTAGATCCTCTGCATGCACCTCATAGAGAGTAGAATCTTGATGCTCGTCTGGCACCACCTCAGCGGTTTCTGACTGAGCATCTTCTCCAATCTCCTCCATTGATGCCGCTGTGATTGGCACATGGTAGCCCTCATACATCCGTGCACTATGAGGGGCTACCTCTATGACGTACCACCAGTTTGATGCAGACTTTGTAGGTTGAAATATCACCTGCCAGAGCCACATAACTTACATGAGAGCTTCCAAGCACATAACTTCTAAAATTGGATAGCTTCCAAGCACATAACTTACTTGTTCACAATGCTCAGGTAGTACGAAAGTGTCTCTTAGGTCGGTCCATTTTTTAGTTGAATCCACTTCAAAGAAACTAGACTCTCCTCTGCGCACAGTAGCGTTGCGACCCTCCATGTTTATCTTGAAGCATTGCACGTCGAACAAGTCGATAAAAAATCCTCTATAATCGATCCTCAAAATCTCTTGAAGCGTGCCGAAGTAAGTGAGTTCCGCCACCACAGGATCTGCATCAGAGGACTGTCGTCGAGTAGACTATTCAAATTTTGCTATGATTCCACAATCTTGAGTAAAACGCTTTTTGTCGATCTGTTTCACCCTAAAATGTCGACCTTTACACCATGCTGCTGTGTATGACTTATACTACAACCAACAAAGATTATGAGTGGCCGTTCAAACATCTAAAAAGTCACTAGTCGTACATTGCAAACTTACCTTGGTCGCACAACCCCGAGAGTACTCCCACTCCTCCTCAGTCACTTCTTCACCGCACTGTTGTGTGCTTTTCAATTGGTTGTGCAACCATCTTAAGCTCATGAATGTTGGTAGGCTCTCCAGACCCCCCGGATAATGCATCGGTGGTCCTTCTTCCCTGTCTCCACTCGATCCGTGCCCTTTGTCTCTCTTGCTTTTCATTCTCGTATTGTGAAATCCACTTTTGCATCACTGGATTGTGAAGCATGCAAACTTGATTGATTTTAGTCTCTAGATCTTCCGTCATCTTCTTCTCAACACCGAGATTGCATATGACAATCCCAGATATGCGCTCATCATCTATGGTTCGCCATAGCATGTCCAGGGCTTTATCAAATCCGTCTAGCCACTCTCCAATGTAAACTAGGGACTCTGATACCAGCCAACCTTCTGCCATGCTCCCTCCGGACGTGCCTTCTGATGCACATATCCCTTAAGTGTTTTCATGAAACGTTCTAAAATGAACATACATCTGGAATGTATTGTGCCAGCTATTTCCACCTCATCAATTATGTGAACAAGAAGATGCGCCTAAATGGTTAGCATGGTAGTAGGAAAGTGTTTCTCAAACATGCACATAACCTATGCAGCATTTAGTTTGGAGAATGGTATGGAGTCTACATTGATCTCCTTTTGTGAGATCCATTGCACCAACTTCGCAAGTTTGTAGATTGTGTTACGGACGTCAGGAGACAAACATCCCCCAATGGCCACCGGTAAAATAAACTGTAAAACACATCTAGCAATGATATTAAATTCCACACACGAATTTATTACACAATTCCCACTATGATATATTCCACTTCAAATATACCTGACACATTTTATGCCAGTCGTGTGACTTCAAACTGGTAAGCTTTCCTTCATTAGTGAAACACGTTCGGAGCGAGTGCATTACGCGGGGTCCGCACAGATCGAATGGTCTCTTTTACTTTGCGTTCTTGGGCTCCTGTCAAAATCCATGGCGCTTTAGGGAGTTTTATCTATCCATCGGATGCTGTCTGCGGCCAATATTGCTCCATACGATCCACATTTCTAAGGTCAACCCTGGCTCCCAAAATATCTTTCTTGCCGGTCAGATGGTCCCATAGCAGATTACCCACATTCTTGAATATGTGCATTGGATCGAGCAAGTGATTGATTATGAGTCGGGGCCAATATGGTAACTCATAGAGAGAGTCTCTTTATCCCTGGGGGCAAACCGTCATCACACATCTCCTTTTGCTCTAACCATGCTTGTTCAGACATCCTCGGTGGCTCTCTTCCCAAAAAGCCATCGCGTAACACATGATTCTCTGGAAGAATGGATAAAGAGCATGCAAGTGGAGATGAACTCATTACATCACAACCAAACATGGGAGTTGGTTGACTTTCCTAAAGGTAAGCGGGCACTGCATAAAAAATGGGTGTACAAGCTGAAGGAAGAAGAAGGTGGGAAGAAATGGTACAAGTCCGGGCTTGTGCTAAAAATGTTTTCTGAAATGAAAGATATTGACTTCGATGAAATATTTTCTCATGTTGTAAAAATGAACTCAATTACGCTTGTCTTAAGCCTTGTGGTTGCTCATGACTTAAATCTTGAGCAAATGGATGTAAATATGGCGTTCCCTCATGATGACTTGGAGAAGGAAATTTACATGCTTCAACCAAAGGGGTATGAACTAAAGGGTAAGGAGAAAATAGTTTACAGATTAAAGAAAAGCTTATATGGTCTAAAGCAAGCATCAAGACAGTGGTACTTGAAGTTCGATCGATGGAGGGTGGATAACGGATTCAGAAGATGCATATGGGTCCGATTTGCCCCTTGCTCAGCAATTTCTTCTCTGGTGTCCTCTTCAGAGTCGTGGGGTGGCTCCCCTATCAACCAATGTACATATGGTTACTAGAAAACACCATGGCTCGGCACGAGCATAACTGGAAGTTGTAATTTTTTATGTTACTAATATAATTCACTCACCATTGTGAGTTTTTTTTTTTTTTTTTTTGGGGGGGGGGGGGGGGGGGGAGGTCAAGTTCTACCTTATGACGAACATTTCTTTGCTCACTTTCTGTTCTCTCCAGTGTTAGAAAATAAACGGGATCCAAAGTATTTTTAATTGGCTGAAATCCAACAAAAGCTTCAAGTTTTGACCTTAAAACCGGGAGAAGTTCACGTTTGCCCTTATTTACTTCGGTTAGGAAAAATGTATTTTTCTAGCCTGGTTCTCTAAGCGAGGAAAGGTCAGAGCATTTTGGTATGCAAAAAGGCTGAGATGAGTCACCACAATTAAAAGGGTAGGGTTTTGCAAAGGACAAATGTAGTTCTAACTTCTCTAGCCCACGAAAAATGAAAAGGGGGATTGAGGAGAGGACTAAAAAGGGGTACGTCATAGGGAGCTTGAAACTTGAGTTATATCTAAAGAGGGGTACGTCATAAGGAAACAGTGCCTTGAATCGGATACCTTAAAACGCGTCCCTCAAACCTAAAATGGTCCCCTTCTTTATCATCTCTTGTTTATTATAGTTGTTCGTATTCCATCATTTAGTTTAGCTTATGGTCTTTTCATAAGTGACCGTCCACCCAATAAGAGTCCCCCCCTCCTCTCTCTCTCTCTCTCTCTCTCTCTCTCTCTCTCTCTAACCCCCCCATTTGTCTAAGCTATAGCCCACTTCTCATCTACCTCTTCCCATACTTCATTTTCAATCCACCATCCCTAGCTTCTATCCCTATAAATGTCTTTCCAAACCCATCAAAGCACCATCACACCCTTAATTCTCTAAGGATATCTTTTAATCTATTCTAGCTTGCTATTCACTAGCTCCTCCCTATAAACCTTAAGCCACTCACACCCAAAACCCACACTATAGGAATGGATATATTGCTTAACAATTCACACATATGAGCAAGGTGCATGCATTTGCACAAGCAACATAGGGATACCACAAAAAACCCTGCACACAGAGGCAAGGCACATGCATTACACAAGCAATTAGATGCTTTAAGTCTATGTGCTCTTGGTTGTTTGCTAATCATTTTAAGTAATCTCATAATTGGGCACTCAAGAAATTAGACTACTAAGCAATAAATTCCCCAAGGAGGGGGTTATGACTATAGGGCATTTGCATGTCACCTTTGTGAACATGTTGTATTGAGTTAACCACAGCTCCCTTATTCCCCCATGTGTTTCTGATACCATTCCCTTCTTGCTGATTTGGCTACTTTGCACATTGAGGTCAACTTTGCTTTGCTATCAAAAACATGGTGACAATGGTGTCCCAGAGACTCATGGATAACCTCTCATGTATGCTCCGCGCCAACGGCGAGCTTCAGGTGAACATGCAAGCTCATGGTATCGCTTTGGACAATAATATGCAAGGTAAATTCCACATAAATTCAGCTCACATGGCAGTACTACTTGTGGTTATGTCTGCATTTTCTTCTATTGAACTTGGGCAACCAGCCATAATGTTCTAAAGCTCACTGTTGAAGTTCAACTTTGCTAAGTAGTTTTGTTGTTCTTCATTCTCATGTCTGCCATTATAGCCCAAGTGGATTCTGAGCTTGCTAGAGAGAACACCCTTTTGCGACAACAGCTGCTCGAAGCCATAGCTGACAATGATGCCATCTCGAGATCTCTCCAAGAGCGCGTGCATAGCCTCGCCAATACTACCGATGCAAAAATCAAGGCAGAGACTGAGGTAAAGATGCTTCAAGTTCAATTGAAGTCCATGGAAAAGGACCTAGATGGCCATAAGTATGAGCTCCACATCCTCAGAAAACAACTCCAAATAAGGAATGAAGAGAAAGAACACCACAAGAAAGCATCAGATGCCAGCTATAAGAAGCATCTTGAGAATGTGAAGAAGATTGCCCGGCTCGAATACGAATGCCAGCGTCTGCGTGGCCTCATTCGGCAGAGGGTACCGGGGCCTGCTGCAATTGCACAAATGAGAGCCGAATGCGACATACATGTCAAAATGGGCATCAAGAAGAAAGCCCCTTCAGTACTGCCCTCTTCCAGGACTCTGCATAATAGCTCAAGCCTTCAAGCTCAAAAAGAAATAGAGAGCCTTAGGGAGAGGTTGCTGTCAGTAGAAGATGAGGCTAAGTCCTTAAAAGAGGCAGTAACAAAGAGAACCTCTGAGCTGCAAGAGGCTAGGCAGCTTTGTGCAAGGACAGTAATGAAGTTGTCGGCAGCTCAAGCGCTCGTGGAATCGGTGACGTCAGCGACAAACACTGCGAGCTCGACACCCTCAACTCCGACGCATCATCTACAAAGCGAGTTCGATAGCGATCATCATCACCATGGCTTGCCCAGTCAAGACATGATCATGTGCCACAACAATGATGATGATGAGCTAGATGAGATTAGTTGTGCAGAGTCTTGGGCCTCTGCTCTCTTTGCTGAGCTGTCTAACCTCTCCAATCTTCAAGAGGACACGGCCTCAGCCTCTGTTACCAGCGGAGGCGTCATCATCGACGTTCCAGAGAACTACATCAAGAGCTATGGTGATGTAATTCCCAATTCTAATGAGAAAGAGCTTGAAATTAACTCGGTGTTAGAAACGGTGCACCGGAGCCTGTTATCAGTGGGAGAAACTTTACTTACACCTTTCAACAATCAAGCAAATTCTCCCAATCTGGCGGAAGAGATCAACGACAGTGTCGAAGGCTTGTGCGGTATGAAGGATGCAACTCACAATGATCGGAACCATGACCTTCTGGAGGAAATTTTGCAAATCAAAGGCTTGCTGATGGATATAAATGCAGCCATGGAGATGGGCAATGGCTGTACCAAACAGCTAATTAGCTTGGGCTCATGTATGAATGGTGATGAAGGTCATACATTGGCAAACTTCAAAGGGGAGAGAGGTTTAAGCAGATTGAGGTTCAATAGTCTCGAGGATGAACATGAGGTCTCTGACAAATTTAGTGAGGAAGGTAGTGAAATGGAGCCTCTGGCCACTAAATTTATAGAGCATACAGATGAAATGGAGGGTGTCTGCACCAAACTTGGTGAGGAAACTGCTAACATTGTGGATATGGGTACCCAATTTAGTGAGCGACCCGATCTGGCTACCAAATTTAGTGACAAAACTGGCACAATGGCTGAAGATATTGCTAATAACGACACCAATATAGCAGCTGCTGGTGATGGGCAGCTAAATTTAGCGGCTGCTGCGGATGAGAAGGTTGCTGGGGAGGAGAGTGACGTGGCAGCTGAGCTGGTGGAACTGCAAGGGCTGTTGCATTCGGCGCAAGCTGATCTGGAGCTGGCACGTGGCCGGATTGCCACGCTGGAGGCTGAGCTGGCCCGATGTCTCCAGGAGAAGGCTGACGTGGCCTATGATTTGGCTGACACGCGGTCCCTGAAGCAGAGCCTGGAGGCTGAGCTGGCATGTGCTGTTGCCAGCGTGGAAGATCTTAAGCTCCAGCTCTCCTGTCTCCAAGCTCTAAACAATGATCAACCTAGGCCCGGGTACCTTTTTTTCCTTACTGCCATTGTCAATAATTCTAATATATTGAAAATAGTCTTATGGATATATATTCTTAAGAGTGTGTGACCCGTCCTTAGGACGAGAGATAGAGAGAGAGGTGTGTCGGGTGGTGAGCTCCCACCCTTTTTTGGTTGCTCACCATCGTAGACCCACTCTTCGGTACACCAAAAATATACGATTATCAATTGGTCATAGCCTATGTGCCTAAGGTCTTGGGTTCAATCCCTCCTTGGTAACCTAAAGACATGTTCTAAGTCCTTAGGGACCGATCCCATATGCCTCCACCATGGGGGTTGGGTGTGTGCGTGTGATGGGATGCCTCTCTCCCTACCTATGAGGCCGTTGTACATAGAGTGTGTGTGTGTGTTTCAAAGTTCTTGTGCACTCTCTCTCTCTCTCTCTCTCTCTCTCTCTCTCTCTCTCTCTCTCTCTCTCTCTCTCTATATATATATATATATATATATATATATCAGAGAAAGCTTATTTTTACATATTCTACACTATTTCCCTCAATTTTGGGGCAACCATATCTTTTTTCATTTGGCTCTCAAACGGCATTATGCAGCAGAATTGTAAGTCGAGGCACACTCTTCTCAATGCACACTAAACTGCCATCGGTAAAAAGTAGTCCAAAATAGAGAATGTTGGTAGAAATGGGTTTGGTGTCTCGGTTATATGAGCTCAAATTCGAACCCCAACCAAAAAGAGGCCTAAATTTTATTTATCACTAAACCTAATCACCATAAACCAAACCTATGGTTTTCTTTTGAACATGGCAAGGTGCCCACGAAGGTGATTTGGTTAGATGATAAGGTAACTCATGACCAAGGTTCCATTGTACATGACCATGTAAGCTTAGCCTTTTCTAGTAGTTATTCTACCAATTTTGATGGGGAATCAAGCAAATGCACCTTGCAAATGAAATTGACAATTTGTACGCACTATTAAGCTGGTAACCAACATTGTTGGTGACTTGGAGAGAGTATGGTCAATCTCCAAACCAAGGTTCGCCAAAAATCGGAGTTAAGTGTATTTTAATTGGCTAAAATTGCAATATCCTTGCTAGATTCCAAGTTTGCCTTGAAGAAAACCGACCTAAAATTTTACGTGTTTTAGTATAAATACCGGCATTAAATGCTTTAAATTTGACTTAAAAACAGAAAGAGTTTTAAGTGTGTCCTTATTTTCTTTGGTTAAGAAAATTCTTCTTTTTTTTTTGTCAAGGGGAGTTGGCCTAGTGGTTAAGGCAAGGGGCTCTAAGCATGCCCACTATGGTACAACCCCAACAACATGTGGGTGTGGATGTTTGGGCGCAATCCCATAAAACTAGCTGATGTGCTTTTCTTTTCTTTTTTTTAAATGTTTCTGGCAAGCCCTGCTTCAAACCTTGCTCTATAGATATATATCCATTAAATTTTCTTGAAGGTTAGCCTCCAATTGATACTTACTTTTCTCTAATTCAATGGCAGAAATTTGGTTCCTTGTGAAGGTGGACCACCAACACTGGCTCAACTTGATGCGCACACCAATGGAGAAGAGGTATCACATGTCTTTTGATTCTCTAAACATACCATGAAAAAATCGAGTATTTAATATTTGATTGATACGATATCCATAGAGATTATGAACGGTAATTACTCTCTGCAGATAGATAACTTGCTCACGGTAACTCATCGAGAGACAAAGCAAATTGGGCTTAACATAAGCAATCTCTAGTTGCACACTTTGTGTTTAGTTGCACCAGTTAAGAGGTTGTAGGGCATCGTTATGCTTCACATGGGTATGAGTTATATCAAATTGAAGGGGTGTAAGGCATACAAAGTGATTGCATAGTTAATAAAAGGCTTTCCTAATGGCTCTAAAAAATCTAAAAGAAAGTAAAACGGCTTTAGTAACGGCTCTAATGGCTTGAAAACGCTAGAGGAAAGAAAATCGAGAAGAAAAACACAAATGTATAAAGAACATTAAACCATCTCTATTTATATGCACCACAAAAAGTCTTTTGACTTTCTTCCCTCACTTATGCACTAGAGATGTTTCGAAAGGAATTCACATGTTTCGTTAGCGAGCACTTTGTGTGCTCATCGACTTATTCAAGTAGGCAACCAAAACGACTTTTTCAAAAGCCATTAGTATGTGTATGTGGCTACGATTATGGATGTGATTTGTATATCTCTATAGTGTTTGGGTAAGCAAAGGAAAAGGAAACAATAGAGGTGTGCGAGCTAGTTGTCTATGTGCAAGGGGGGCATGGCCTATGTATAGCCATGTATAGCTTAGGCTTCATGTTGTAAGAATTGTGCTTGTTGATTAGTTCAATAAAGTGCTGATTGAGCATACACAAGTGGCACTTTACGTTTTCTGATATTAGTTTTCTTTCTTTTTTCATAGCAACAGTGCATGTTTAGCAGAATTTTGTCCTACTATTGTTTTGTATATCCTGCAAAACAATCTCTTTTTAAAAAGGATATTATAAGCTCAACTCAATGTGTCTTTTGCACTTGAATTATTTGCAGGATCAAGAGTTGGCAGCTGCTAGAGCACAATTGGCTGATTGTCAGCGTAGCATTCATGTGATACGGAAACAAATAGCAAGTGAAATGGAAAATGTGGCCATTCAAGATGTTATTAATGATGAACAAGTGCAATTTGACACGTCCTCAGAGTCCTCAAAATCAACAGACCTAAGTAGCCACTTGCCATCACCCACACTTGAAGATTGTCCTTATTTCGAGATGCCATCCTCAAATACTATCATTGTTGCAAAGCCCACAGAGGATGCTATGACCGACAAAGAATGCAATGCACCATACTTTCCTCCCTTATTGAAGTCGTGTGCTTTACAAAAAGATGACAACTTACAACCCCTTCGAGAAGTCGAGAGCAATGCCACAAAGCAACATGCACAACAAAACAAAGAACAATCCAAAGGCCATGATGATGACATTAAGACTAAGGCTTTTATGTACTTAACCAGATCATCAAGCAAGGATCTTATCACTAAAACTCCTCAAATTCTATCAAAACCTTCCAAATCATCAACTACGTCCCGCATTTCCGAATTCTTTAACAGAGCAAAATCAACTACAAGAGGGAGCGAGTTATAATCAGTGATGCCATGACACATTGAAACTAGCATCAAGCCTTAATTGTAGAATTAACGCAAGAGAAATAAGGCATATTCCTCCTTTAGTTGTGAATACCACTCAAATGCTTCAATGATGTAGATAATGTTTTCGGAAATAAACAAGAGATTTACCTGCTTTCTAATCTTTCTTTATCATGATTCTTTTTTTCCCCTTACCAAAATGATAACATTCTAATCTTTCTTTATCATGATTTTTTTTTTCCCCTTACCAAAATGATAACATTATTATTACATTTTTGTAACCAAAGCTATATTTATGACCCAAAAGTTCACTTTCATCACTAATGTTGGCATCTTAAATCATTGGACAGTGCACCATTGTATGTCGTGTAAGCTTGCACCACTATCTTGGGTGCTTCTTCAGCATGCACTCAAACCACTTCTAAGTTCTAAAAGAGAACTCGATGAAGTAGTATTTGTTATCTCGTGGATGACTATACTTCAAGAAGTTCATCATTGAATTTGGGCACAAGTATAAGTGATTGCACATGGAAATGGAACAAGTTGTCTAGAGTAGACTCGCTATTGTCCTCTTCTCGGCAACCACTTCACCACATATTGTTTGAGTTGTAAAGCGCTCTCTCTATATATATCACAAAAGAGGAGACTTTGCCAGTTACAAGGACGGCCATAGCCATATCGCAAGATGCCACCAGAGGTTTTTCTAAAACCCTCAACTAGTTTCTAGGGATACCAAAGCTAATGAGAAAAACGAAGGGAATAGTACAAGAGGAAAAACATCTAGATAGTGCAAAATAGGGAGCAAAAGAGGCTAATAGCTCTAAACCAGGGCCACACAAATTTGGCCAAGACCTTCTGAAGCCCCAAGCGGTGCAATACTTTAAAGAGGCCATCCCTTTTTGGGAGCTCCCCCAATTGACTAGTGGTGCACGCCAAAATGACAGCACAAAAGTTGGACTACTATCCACACTAACATTAGCAGGCCATGCAGTGGAAGTTGAAACCCACAGACCCTGCCAAAGAGGAATTGCAAAAACATCTTCAAATCTCCAAGATAAGCCAATGAAAACACCAAACTCCAGTTATCAACTTAGTATGCAACCTTATTTTTAAACTCTCTTGCATCTTTTGTTCTTGTCCCTTGATTTTCAAGCATGTCCACTTGTTTTGCAGATTTTTAGATTTCCCATCTCAACAACAAGGAATGACTCATTGCGATCAACTAGATGCATCTCAACTCGATACCTAAGCTCGCCTATCACATTTAGGTTCAGAGTCCAAACATCATGATCAAGTGTTGTTGTAAACAAATACATCCTACTTGCTTTAGTATTTTAAACGGTACATAATGTCTTAGAGTGGGTCGAGTTTTCAAACTTATTGTGTGCTCAAGAATCTACAAGGAGACCTCAACATCTTCTATGAAAGGAACATGACATCTCTTTTTATGTCCATGTTTTCTAAATCTATAATGGTCTTAAGCTTGTCAAACATTTTGGCGAGCCATACATACAATGATCCATATGGTCTTTAAGAAATTCCTTGACATGTTAAACTTTCTTTATGGCTAACCCCATCGAAATTGGTTACCTAGGTTGAAAGACATACATAAGCATCAATAGACTAAAACTTGGTAGTCGCATGGGCATACAAAGAATATTGACGGCCCAGGGAGGCACGTACACTACCTGCAGATCGAGCACCTACCATGGCATTTTCAATCAAGGCGCAACTTTGATAGAGAAAATTGGACACCATGTCAATGGGAAAGTGAAGGATGGCCTTGGGGACCAATAAGCCGAAGAAAATTGGAATGACGATGGCCCGATAAACACTCTCCAGCTAAAAGGACCATGGGTCTTCCTCAAGCAATGGATGTTCAAGGCAAAGTAGGTGATTCAAGGCTTGTTTCTACATGAAACTCAATATGGTGGTTCTCACAAATACAAGCCCACCTTGGAGCCTTTTTTAGCTTGAGCTAGCGTGCCATGATTGCAAAATGCTTCAGTCATTGTGATAATAGGTCCAATAAATCACATAGGTACAGTTAAACTTTATTAATCGAGAATGATGAAAATTCATTGAATTGTAGGTACAAGAAATTGTCCAATTCAATTTCATTAAATGGAAATGATGAGAATTTATTGAATTATAAGTATAAGAAATCATCTTCAAAGGAAATATTTATGTGCACGTGTATATTTTTTATAGTAATAAATATAAATTTAAAAATTGTATCATTTTTTGGAATGGACATTCAATGTAAATTGTCTCATTTTTTGAACAGACTTGCATTACAAATTGTCAAGTTTGTTATTGAAGAGCAATGCAATATATGCTTGCATGCTTGTGCCCAAAAATAAAAATAAAAACCCATACATACATATGGCAGGGACATGGCACCGTCCTCACCCATAGGAAACATGCCCTTCCCCTGTATACTTGTTTTCTCTTTCAGTGTTGAAGGGACATTAAATGCTTCTCCTCAAGTGTTAGAGGGTCGCTTTTTTTTTGTTCTAAAAAATTAATTATTATGTATTGTTTTATTCAAAACCTTTTTAATGGATATGAGCAACTTTTTTATTGTACTTTTTAGAATGCTATCAAAGTTTTAGTATGTTGTATAATGTGTTTTATGTTAAGTATGGAGCCTGATTTACCCTTGTAATTTTCTGTGGTAAAAGCGCACATTTGTAAGGCCCCCATTATGAGGAGAAGCCATCGTGCGCGAAGGAAAATCACTCACCGGAAACCAAAATTTTCACAGACAAGAATCAGGGGCAACTTTAAAGGCCTCGGGGGCGGAGGCCCCCGAGACATTTTTTCGTTGGAATATTCTTTTTCGTCGGAATATTATGGCCGGACGGCGGCCGGAAAGTGGTCGGAAAACAACCGGTCGGTTGGCCGATGGCCGGTAGTCAATGACTGATGGCCGGTGGTCGGATGTCAATGGCCAGTGACCGGTGGTCGGAAGTCAATGGCCGGTGGCCGAATTCAAAAGCGGACTTGTCTTCTCAAGGGTGGCCACACATGGGCGGATTGGAGGGTCCGATTTGGACTTATTCGCACAAGGGCGGCTACACATGGCTGTCTCTCATAAGAGAGGGCAGCCCTTTTGGCCTATAAAAGGAGGCCATTTCTACACACATTTCATAGTGTGAAGTTGATGCAACAAGGTGAGTGTGAGGTGGTGAGAGTGAAGCAAGGCGGGAGCTCTATCAAGGGTTTAATCCCTTTGTAAACTACTTCTTCTTTTGAAGTGCTAAAGCCATTGAGTGGCTGCTTTCCAGTGGACGTAGCCCACATTGGGTGAACCACGTATATCGTGTGTACTCTCTCTCTCTCTCTACTCTATAATCTCTTGTGTGTGAAATCTATCTCTCTCCATTAAGTAATCTAATAAAAAATCTATTTAGCTACGTCTTATTTCCTAACAACTGGTATCAGAGCAAGGTTTGCTCGTAGCTAAATTATCTCAAGGAAAGGATTTCTTGAATTGAGTGGGAGTTATGGCGGAGGAAGGGAAGCTCAAGATTGAGAAGTTCAACGGCAAAAACTACCAACATTGGAAGATGCAGATTGAAGACTATCTCTACCAGAAGGACCTCTATTTGCCACTAGGCGGTCTTGCGAAGAAGCCCGCAACAATGGCAGATGAAGCATGGATTGTCCTTGATCGAAAGGCACACGGAACAATCCGGTTAAGCTTGGCGTCAACGGTGGCCTTCAATGTTTCGGAGATGAAGACCACGGAGGACTTGATGAAGTCACTTGACGACTTCTACGAGAAACCATCGGCATCCAATAAGGTATTTCTTATGAAGCGCTTGTTCAATCTAAAGATGGCAAAGAATGGTTCAGTTGCAGAACACCTAAATGACTTTAACACAAACATAAGTCAACTTCGATCAGTGAAAATCAATTTCGATGACGAAGTGCGAGCTCTCCTTATACTATCATCTCTACCGGATAGTTGGGACAGCCTTGTGATGGCTGTAAGTAATTCTATCTCTGGCACAAATACTCTTAAGTTTGATGATGTTGTGGGTGTTCTCTTAAGCGAGGAAATGCGAAGGAGAAGCACAGGAGAATCATCAAGTGCTGCACTATCAGTGGAAACAAGAGGAAGGCTTAAGGAGAGGTTCAAAAACCAAAAGGGTCGTGATCGCTCAAGGCGGAGCAAGTCACGCACAAAGTCAGTTCTTGAATGTTGGAACTGCGGCAAGAAGGGCCACGTCAAGAAGGATTGCTGGTCCAAGAAGAAGAAGGAGACAGAGTCTCAAGACAACAAGCCAACATCGGAGGCCAATGTGGCAGGTAAAGTAGAGCAAGATGCTCTAATTCTCTCATTAGACAATGTGTCTAATTCCTGGATAGTAGATTCTGGGGCTTCATTCCATGCGACACCACACAAGCAACATTTCCAAGACTACACCAAAGGTAATTTTGGGTATGTATACTTGGGAGATGATGAAGCTTGTGAGATTGTCGGCAAAGGTACAGTTTCTGTCAAAACTGCTAACGGAAATGAATGGAAGCTTAAAGATGTTAGGCATGTTCCTTCTCTTCGCAAAAATTTGATCTCTACAGGACAATTGGACGATGAAGGTCACAACATTGCATTCGGAAACAAACGGTGGAAGATCTCAAAGGGATCTTTGGTGGTTGCCAAGGGTGAAAAAGTCGGTACACTTTACTTGTGTACTGTTAGCACGCAACCTTCAGCTTGTGCAGCAACTACAGAAGTTGACAGTGCGGTGTGGCACTACCGACTTGGGCATATGAGTGCCAAAGGAATGCAAATCCTTCAAACAAAGAAGCTTCTACCAGGTTTGAAAGAAGTGGACTTAGAGTTCTGTGAAGATTGTGTTTATGGTAAACAAAAGAGGGTAAAATTTCAAAAATCAGGAAATGAAAGAAAAAATAAAAAACTTGAGTTGGTTCATTCTGATGTTTGGGGTCCTGCAAGTACACCATCACTTGGTGGCTCATTGTACTATGTAACATTCATAGACGATGCGACTAGAAAAACATGGGTTTATGTCATGAAGAATAAATCCGATGTATTTTCCATATTTCAAAGGTGGAAAGCCTTTGTGGAGAATGAAACAGGTACCAAGGTTAAATGCCTCAGATCCGACAATGGAGGCGAATATTGCAGCCAAGCTTTTGAAAGCTTTTGTGCTAGCAATGGCATTCGGAGGCAAAGGAAAACCCCAAGGACACCTCAACAAAATGGGATTTCGGAAAGGATGAACAGGACAATCATGGAACGAGCACGAAGCATGCGGCTACATGCAGGCCTACCGCTTGAGCTTTGGGCGGAAGCTGTAAGTACGTCTGTGTACTTAATCAATCGGTCACCCTCAACGGCATTGGATGGGGGAGTTCCAGAAGAGGCATGGACAGGTAAACCGGTGAATTATGCATTTCTCAAAGTGTTTGGGTGTGAGGCTTTCATGCACATAGATAGAAGCCTAAGATCAAAGTTAGATGCAAAGTCCAAAAAGTGTTTCTTCATTGGCTATGGAGAAGGAGACTTTGGGTATCGCCTATGGAATCCTGAAGATGGTAAAATCTTAAGGAGTAGGGATGTAATTTTTAACGAACAAAATATGTACAAAGATTACTTGGAAAGAAAACAAACAAAAGAAACAGGTGATGAGTACATGGAGCTTGAGGACGGTGAAGACTCAAGGACTGCAAACGGTGACAATGTGCAACAACGTCAACCAAATGAGGAGCCTCAACCTATTCCCCGAAGATCTACAAGAGCAAGTAGACCTCCAGAAAGGTTTGTTCCTTCCTTCAACCATCTCTTGATCTCAGATTCTGGAGAGCCGGAATCATATGAAGAAGCTATGCAACATGAATCCAAAGAAGAATGGACGAAGAGCATGCAAGTGGAGATGGACTCACTACATCGCAACCAAACATGGGAGTTGGTTGAGTTGCCTAAAGGTAAGCGGGCACTTCAAAACAAATGGGTGTACAAGCTAAAGGAAGAAGAAGGTGGGAAGAAAAGGTACAAGTCTAGGCTTGTGGTAAAAGGTTTTTCTCAAAAGAAAGGTATTGACTTCAATGAAATATTTTCTCCTGTTGTAAAAATGAACTCAATTAGGCTTTCTTAAGCCTTGTGGCTGCTCATGATCTAAATCTCGAGCAAATGGATGTAAATACGGCATTCCCTCACGGTGACTTAGAGGAGGAAATCTACATGCTTCAACCAAAGGGGTATGAAGTAAAAGGTAAGGAGAAAATGGTTTGCAGATTAAAGAAGAGCTTGTATGGTTTAAAGCAAGCATCAAGACAATGGTACTTGAAGTTTGATCGATGGATGTTGGATCATGGATTCACAAGATGCAACTCGGATCACTGCGTCTACACGGAGAATTTGGGAGATGGGAAATTCATCATCCTAATGTTGTATGTTGATGACATGTTGATTGCAAGTGCATGCAGGACATCAAAGACCTAAAAGAGGAGCTGTCCAAATCTTTTTCAATGAAAGATTTAGGTGCTGCAAAGAGGATACTTGGTATGAAAATATCAAGGGACAGGACGAAGAAGACAATAAAGCTATTTCAAGAAGATTACATCAAGAAGGTACTAGAAAGGTTTGCAATGCAAAATGCAAAACCAGTTTCTACACCTTTGGCTGGTCATTTTAAACTAACGAAGGATATGTGTCCAAAGACACAAGAGGAGATAGCCTATATGTCTAAAGCTCCATATGCTGCAGCGGTAGGTTCTCTAATGTATGCTATGGTCTGGACAAGGCCAGACATTGCACATGCAGTGGGAGTTGTGAGTAGGTTCATGGACAACCCAGGTAAAGAGCATTGGCAAGCTGTGAAGTGGATACTTAGGTATCTAAAAGAGACAACAACAAATGCTTTGTATTTTGGAGGAACTTATATTTTTCTAGAAGGGTATGATGATGCAGATATGGCAGGTGACAAAGATACTCGAAGGAGCACTACTGGCTATGTGTTCATGGTTGGAGGCACAGCAGTAAGCTGGGCTTCAAAGCTGCAGAAAGTGGTTTCACTTTCTACCACGGAAGCAGAGTATGTAGCAATGACGGAGGCAAGCAAAGGAATTCTGTGGCTTCACAGATTCTTAGAAGAGTTTGGATTCAAACAAGACAATTGTGTCTTGTACAGTGATAGCCAAAGCGCTATCCATCTTGCGAAGAACTCAGCCTTTCATTCAAGGACAAAGCACATTGAGGTGAGATATCACTTTATACGCACTCTTTTGGAAGAGGGACAGCTAAAGCTAGGAAAGGTGCATACAAATGAAAATCCTGCAGACATGTTTACAAAGGTTGTCAACAAGGAGAAGTTGAGCTTTTGCTCATCTTCAATCGGCATTCAAGGATAAGAAGCCAGAATGGAAAGCAGTCACAGGTTTGGTTTGGAGATCAGTCTCCAAGTGGGAGATTGTTAAGTATGGAGCCTGATTTACCCTTGTAATTTTCTGTGGTAAAAGCGAACATTTGTAAGGCCCCCATTATGAGGAGAAGCCATCGTGCGTGAAGGAAAATCACTCACCGGAAACCAAAATTTTCACAGACAAGAATCAAGGGCAACTTTAAAGGCCTCGGCCCCCGAGACTTTTTTTTCGCCGGAATATTCCTTTTCACCGGAATATTATGGCTGGACGGCGGCCGGAAAGTGGTCGGAAAACAACCGATCGGTTGGTCGGTGGCCGGTAGTCAATGGTCGATGGCCGGCGGTCGGAAGTCAATGGCCGGTGGCCGATGGTCGGAAGTCAATGGCCGGTGGCCAAATTAAAAAGTGGACTTGTCTTCTCAAGGGCGGCCACACATGGGCGGATTGGAGGGTCCGATTTGGACTTATTCGCACAAGGGCGGCTACACATGGCTGTCTCTCATAAGAGAGGGCAGCCCTTTTGGCCTATAAAAGGAGGCCATTTCTACACACATTTCATAGTGTGAAGTTGATGCAACAAGGTGAGTGTGAGGTGGTGAGAGTGAAGCAAGGCGGGAGCTCTATCAAGGGTTTAATCCCTTTGTAAACTACTTCTTCTTTTGAAGTGCTAAAGCCATTGAGTGGCTGCTTTCCCGTGGACGTAGCCCACATTGGGTGAACCACGTATATCGTGTGTACTCTCTCTCTCTCTCTACTCTATAATCTCTTGTGTGTGAAATCTATCTCTCTCCATTAAGTAATCTACTCAAAAATCTATTTAGCTACGTCTTATTTCCTAGCATCTTATTAGGTCTTAAATTCAAGGCATATTGGATGGATTCTTGAGATTTGTTGGGATTGCTCGTATGACGTTAGAAAACCTTCCTCTGTTTTCCATATCTTGAATAGAGTACTGAGGTCTCATGCATCATAAGATATGTGTGGGATTCTAGGTAGAGGGATAGTGTTCGAACAACTCACATAGACCATGATGATCATAGGGACAACAACAATCGATATGTTGAGTGCAGACATTGGAGCAGAGGTGATCGGAACGATAGGGGATCTAAATGAGATTTTCTACACACAAAAAGTGTCTACAATGTTTATAGCCAAGAGGGTTACTCAACATTTGGTTCGTAGAATTCTGAGAGAAATGCTTGTGCATAGCTGGATGTTTTTTCCAATAGCCCCTCAATATATATCTTCATGAATTTTTTTGCCCATATCAGCATCTTGCATAGTGCCACACAAGCCTTCATGATGCAAGGGTAGGTGCTTGCATCAAGAGAGATGTTTGCAAGTAGCCCAACGTTTCTTGGCATGCCTATGTTGGACATGTCCTACCATCAGTGCACTCCAAGAGAAGACATTTCTGACAATGATCTTCTCAAGGACGTTTCAATCTGTTGACAAGTGCATTGCACATGAGATACATATTGACTAACGTGTTTCCTAAGTATGTGCTCTATTCAAGTAACCCACTATCATGAATAACATCATGTATCCTACTGCATTGGTACAAACCCTTCTTCAATTAGAAGCTCCTCAAGCACTTGTTGTGCTTTTTGAAGTAAACCACACTTGGCATACATGGAGACCAAGGTAGTGCCACTTGGTGGACCTTTTTCTTAGCAACTCTTATAGCATGGTGAACTCTTTTGCCATATCAGTATCTTGTGTAGTTCAACATAATGCTCTAACAAGTGCACCATAGATACATACCGGCTAATATGTTGCCTAAGTATGTTTTTTGTTCTAGTAACTCACTATCCCAAATATCAACATGTATCATATGCATTGTTACAAATTCTTCTTCTTCGTTCATTTTGTGAAGTGCCACATGCTTTCAAAATGCAACATTAGGCGATTGCATCGAGAGAAATGCCCTCAATTTACATATGTTTGGAAGTAGGTCAACATTTTCTAGCATATTCTGCAAAATTAGTGCACTCCATGAGACACCATTCTAGACAATAATTTTTTCAAGGATTTATTACAATCTGACAAGTGCAATGCACTTGAGATACATAATGACTTATGTGTTGCCTATGTGTTCTATTCAAGTAACCCACTTTCACAAATATCATCATGTATCCTACTTCCTTGCTTCTTCTTTGCACAGTCTTTAAGTGAGCTCATCAAAAAAAGACTCACTCTCTTCTTCTTGATGGGGAGCTTCTCAAGCACTCTGTGGTTTCTAAAATCAACCACATTTGGCATATATATCAACCAAGGCAATGCCAAGCTGGACATTTTTTTCCAACAACCCCTACCTATTATTATCATAGTGAATTCTTTTTACCATATTCACATCTTGCATAGTACCACATGACTCTCTATGTCACAAGATGGTGACATGGTATGTCAAACCAGAAGGACTAGCCAAGAGAACAAGGTCCAAAAGATTTGAACCCCAAAGATGTGTTTGATGGGGTTTATGGGGTTATGCTTTTAAACACCTAACCCCCAACAACTTGAAGAACTTAGGGAACACGGCCAAGTGGCCTAAACTCTAAAATTTTAAAGCTTGAAGGTTGCCCCTATTTTTGTAAAATGAACTGACATGACATGTGCCAGGTTGTACAGATTTTTGCGATTTATGTTGCTAAATTTTGGCACGAGGCATTGGAGAGAAAATGCTTTTGGATTGTAAGCTTTTAGAAATGATGCTTTTGAGGCTCTGCTTTTGGGCATCCCTTGTATTTTTATGAGTTCCTAGAGGGCCACTCTTCTAAGAGCATTTAGACACAGAGTCTCGCAGAGTGTTGTATCAGAGTTGCAAATGTGATAAGGTAGGGGAGTAGCACTCAGTGCCCAACCTCACATGGAGTTCAATCCATGAGACAGACTGCATACTGATGGGAATGGGATCGTGCTAGCTAGGGTGGATGAAAGACAAACATCGTGCATAGAAGTGAGTGTGTGTTGGCAAGATTATCACTCAAGAGAATTAGGTTCCAAGACCAATTAACTTGGACTCATAAACATGATCTTGAGTTGTTTCTAAGCCATCACAAGCTCACCATAAACAAGAGAGATGTAATGCAAAATAGACTTGTATTTATTCATTCATGAAATGAGCTTTAAGTAGTTGTACAGCCTTGCACCACTACATGTGGGATAAATCCACTCTTCTCTCCTTGACTCACACTTTAGGACAAAGCTCACACCTTACAATCCTCCCCAGTGAGGTTTGGACTAAGAAGAATACCTGAAAGATTCTCTATACAAGAGGAATCCTTCCCTTGAACTTTGGGCTACAACATGATGAAGAAAAGACAACACTCCAATCTAGGATCACAGACAACATACATCCCCAATCCAGGAGACAATCAGCATAACCCTCCAATCCAGGAGCAAAAAACAACACTCTAATCTGAGAGCAAAATTCTAAAAAATGTGTGATTTTCTCTAATCCAAGAGCACCTTCATCTTCTTCAATGCTTTGTCTTCAACTGCTTCATGGTTTGTATCCTCCCCTCGAACAAGTGCTTCTTCCCCACTTTTGTTGTGCAATCAGGCTCTATTGAAAAACAAATGCAATGCAAAAATACTAATGTAAAAGACTTGTTAATGAGGATGCTAATGATGGTGTTGCCGGTTTTGCCCTCCCCTTGAAGTGAATTTTTCCCTATGGTGCGTTGAAGCAGTCTTTGCACTTGGAGAATCTCCAAGCGTCTGGACTCCGTACAATAGCAAAATGAAATTATCCTCCTTAATGATGGATGTAGTGACATACATTGCAAAAATTGTGCTTGACTACAAAATTTTCAATTAATGTGTTCTTTAAAATTTCCCTTCAATGTGAAGTACCTCTTCACGTGAGTGAAGACACCCTTCACACAAATGATAAAAAAGCTTGGTCTTTCTTTGAATTTTTTCTTGATGAAGGCCTTTTGATGCTTAGGTGTGCTCCCTCTTTGAAGCCTTGCTAGATTTGATGTGCTTATAGTTCAAAATTGAAGCCTTAATGTTGAAGTTCTGCTTTGAAGGTGGTCTCTTTGCTTGAAGCTCCTTTTGAATGCTTGTAAGAAGCCCTGCTCTTTAGTGCCTTTGCATGGTGTGACACTCCCCCTATGGGGGGCTTCATCATATGCCTTCGTAGCCTCGGGATTTCTGCAGACGAGGAACCCCCTATAGAGGGTAGCTTTTTGAGGTAGTAGTGTGGGAGCTGCCTGGTCATAACCTGCAGGAAAGGGGGCTTAGGTAAGAGGCTCTTTAGGAGGATGCTTGGGATGAGCTCCGAGTGGCTTAGGATAGTACGGCAAAGGGAGCTTAGGGGAGCCAGTGTTAAGACCGCAGGAATGCGCCCTTGCACACCCGAAAACAAGACTATGTGCTCCTTTTGATGGGGTTTTGGCATCCGCCAACAAGCAGTAAGGCGTGTGGGAAACTCCCCCTGCGGACCCGATCGACCTCAAAAGATGAAATTAAGTGTGCAGTTCAAGTCCGTCCAAGATGCCCACCAAGCAAGGGTGCACCAAATTGAGCCCACGACCGCACGAGTCAACACCCTATATTGAGGGATCTAGCCAAGTGGTCCAAAGCATTTTGTTGGCAATACCTCCAAAAAATAAATTGTTATGCTTAGCTCTGCAGTCACACAAACTCACACACACGCCTAAATATAGGCAAATTTGGGGATGGAGTTAAATAGGTTTCTGACGAATCTGGAGGAACAAATATGCTCCAAATATGCAAGATGATGATAAAAATGACACATTTCTAATGTACCTAGATTGGCTCAATATTGAACTTTATTGATGCAAAAAGGACTTGATTAAGGGCCCTAATTAAGAATTAATAAATCCTAGCACTAATTAGGCTACTAATGATCATAGAGTAGTGGCCCAAGAGTTCCAAGACGACTCACATACATGCTCAAGATAACCATTAGAGCGCTAATTAGGCCTAGAGAGAGAGAGACAGGGCTAATAATCAGGGATCTTGCTAATGATAATTAAGGAATGCTAATCATAATAACAAACCTAGATAGCATAACCTAATGCTTTGATACCACTCGATGGGAATGGGATCGTGCTAGCTAGGTTCTAGCTAGGGTGGATGAAAGAGCAACAGCGTGCACACAAGTGAATGTGTTTTGTCTAAATTATCACTCAAGAGAATTAGGTTCCAAGATCAATTAACTTGGACTCATAAACACGATCTTGAGTTGTTGCTAAGCCATCACAAGCTCACCATAAACAAGAGAATAATGAAAAATAGACTTGTATTTATTCATTCATGAAATGAGCTTTAAGTAGCTCTACAGCTTTGCACCACTGCATGTGGGATAAATCCACTCTTCTCTCCTTGACTCACACTTTAGAAGAAAGCTCACATCTTACACATCCAGAGGTACCTTGCGACTAGTGCTACCCCTGAATGTGTATAAATCATATATACTAGCGTGTGAATACTCATAAAGTAGAGGATAGACAAGAATCTTTGAAGATTTAAATTTAATTGAGTAGAAGCTTGAGAGATTAGCAACATGGAAAATTTGCCTAAATCAAATATACTAGCGTGTGAATACTCATAAAATAGAGGATAGACAAGAAGCTTTGAAGATTTGAATTTAATTGAGTAGAAACTTGAGATATTAGCAACATGGAAATTTTGGCAACGCATTTTGACCTCTAAGAGTCTCATCATGGCTGACCATGTTAGCATACCATCTCTCTTGGGAAGTAAATAGGAACATAGAAAGATCTTTAAAAAGGGAGGGAAAATTGGTTGGGTATTTGTAAAAAGGGAGGGAAAAGGGGTGGGTTTCCTTTATTGTGTTTGAGTAGGCTTGAGTATATGTACTTTAGAGAGTACCCATTATCATGTCCTTTTATGAGTTTGTACTCTACCATAATTGTGAGAATCTAAATGAAGCTGGCTAATGAGAGAAATGGAAAAAAAATAAGTGAAAGTTTTACTCTACAAGAGGATAGGCAGAGCATCTTGAGTGCTACATAGGAGCAAATTATTTTCAAGGAACTTCAAGTATAGAGGCCACAACAATGATGGCTAATAACATAGGGCATCAAGGGTAGAGCAAGAGGCATTGTCTTGTTGGTGGGTAGGTTTGAATACAACAACTAGTGGGTGATGATTGGAGGAGGAGACAAAGACACAGGTAAAAAGTAAATTCAACCTTGATTTGGGAATTAAATTCAAGGAAGGAAAGGCAAGGAGAAAGGAAGGGTAGTCACAAGGATAGTAGAAATGGAGCTACTTGTTGGTTTGCTCAAACAAGAAGGTGAGTTGCCTAAAAAGTATGAGGTACAAGTATGCAATAGAAGAAGGGGTGTCACTAACACGAAGTTTTGGGGTTGGGGGGGGGGGGAGGTTCTATTTTTCTAGTGAGCATAGGCCATGGGTTAATTTTGGCAAGTAATACAATCATCATATACAAAGTTTCAAGTCCATGGTTGGGTAGGGGGGAGGAAGGTGAGTGAGGAAATGTAGTGAGGCAATTTATTGTTCACTATGAGGAGCCAGGCTAAAAGAAGGTGAATGGGGACAAACATAAACCTTTGAGATTATAACAATGCTATTGAGTACTAGCTTGGGTGCATTCCAAAAGGCCACCTTCCAAGGGATGCAATGCCAGCAAGATCACAACCATATTATTTGGACAGTTTCTTCGATGCCAAAAGATTGACTTAAGGGGCTTAGTCCTGCTCCAAAATTTGCAATGTGACTAGATTTGAGTAGCTTGATAATGCAGGAAAATATAGTTCCTTTGAGACCTAAGGGAGCGGGCTATTCCTTGTAAAAGGCACCTCCCAACCTGATCAAGCGGCATAACCCAATTAATTTTCACCAAAGGCCATAGCAATTTTGGATCATCATCAAAGGTTGGCCCTAGAAACTTAGACCAAATAGAGGGTGAATGTATGTGAACACCGCATTGGGGAAGAGAGAGAGAGAGAGAGAGAGAGAGAGAGAGAGAGAGAGAGAGAGAGAGAGAGAGAGAGAGAGAAATGTGGAGGGTGACATAGAGTTCATAGATGACACAAGAGAATGGAAAAAATAGAATTTTTAAATGCCCCATCTAAATGCAACGTGTGAACCATGAATGAATGCATAACAAAATATGGGTATACCATAACTTTAAAACCATAAATAACTAAGTAGAAGCATCAGATCCTATGTGGGATCAATTGGTCCACCCATCCACATTTGCTCCTACTACAAATAGAGAGAATTTCACTCTATTGGGAGTGACCCAGAACACGTCCAACTTGCCTGAGCCAAGCCGAGGTTGTTTCACCTTCGTCCATGAACGCGAGGTCTAAAAGGATTCCAAATACAAGTACGTAGTAGGAAATCAGCACCAAAAATTCTAGTTTAGGTGCCACGTCCCTTCAGTGCCACACTAAGTGTATAGGCCAAGTAAAGGCAAGATCCCCTAGGCGCTAGTCATGTAGGTCATTCAACCCTAATGAACTAACCACGTAGATGAGCCCAACAAATAAAGAAGAAGATCTAGGCTTGGCACCCTCAATCTAGCAGATCCTTTGTTCTAGGGCTAAGCGGTGTAGGTGGCCTTAATCTTATACCGACACTATCATGAGAAACATAACACATGAGTCCAATGAAAATAGATATTGTGTATGCACAAACAATACTTTCCAAGGCAATCAGGTTGTACATGTTCTCTATCATTACACCTTTGACATAAATCATTGAAAACTACTTCATAATCCATATCCAACCATAAACCATAAACCAATCCTCATCACATGGGTGAGTCCTCCACCCTACTCTAGGTCAAACCAACTTTAGTACATAACATGGCTGCAAAAATTCCAACAAATCAACCATAAGAAAATAATAATAATAATCCAAGAGCCACATTGGCTTCCACATCCAAAAATCACAACCAAAACTATAATGTATTCTTAAACATTGGCCACAAACCATATTCCTCAATGAATCGACTCCCGCACTTAGAGTTTTGACTATGCATGTTGTAGTCAAACGAGCCAACACACCTGGCCCTTAAAGGGATAATTCTATTATGCGTACAAATATGTCCAAAGACAAACTAAACATAATCTCAAAACACCATTTTATATATAATTAACCATACATAAATGATGCACCATGATCTCACATCACCCCCCTTGCACGTAGAGCTAGTTTTGACCTAGAAGGATGGAAAACAATACATGCATGCACATAAGATATCCACATCTATCCTTGAGGTTCCATATATCATACAACATCACCACATCAATCCAATCATGATGCAAAAAAACTCCACCACTATGATCAACCATATACCATAACTTAACATGTAGTGCAAAACAACTTTTTTTAGTTTTTGGATGTACACATGACATGCAAAAGAGAGTGTTTTAACTCCTACCAATGCATCAAGCTCAGCTCTATAACACATAATAACACCTTATCACATCACTTCATCCATATGAGACTCATGTTAACAACCGTGACACACAAAAAAAGCCATTTTATGCAAAACCGCCCATGGTATGGTAAGTTGGGTTGACTAGCCATATATCCCTACATAAGATTACGTTCATTAAACACATAAAATATAATCACCAAAACATCCCAAGAAATATATGAACCTCTCATCAAACTCACAGCTCTCTATGGTACTCCCCCTAAGTATCATTGTTACACGTATAGGTAATCCCATACAAAGAACGGTTAATAACTCACACTCATGAGGTGTTAATGGTGACCTAAATACATTTATTAGCACATCTAATCAAGTTCTTGTCTTCTCTAAGTGGGTTTGCCCATCCAAAAAGTCTATAGAGTGGCTCTCCAAGGAGCCTGGGGTCCAAAATATTGACCGAATACTTATATAATGTACACTTTTATACAATTTCAATATACATCAGAGTTATGGAAGCGATAACATACTGGAGGAGCTTTCAACGCCCAACCTAGCATGGAGTTTAATCTATGAGCACAACTACATCCAAAGATACCTAGCGAGTGTGACCCGTGAATGTGTATGAATGAAAGCATAAAGAAAAAGACCAAGTGGAGAGTGAGTGTACACCACATTGTGGGAATAGAGAGAGAGAGAGAGAGAGAGAGAGAGAGAGAGAGAGAGAGAGAGAGAGAGAAGTGGAGGGTGAAATAGAGTGCATAGATGACATAGGAGAATGACAAAGAAATTCTTGAAATGCCCCATTTAGATGAAACATGTAGACCATGAATTAATACATAAAAGAGTTTGGGTGTACCATAAATGATTAAGTAGAAGCATCAAACTCTATGTGGGATCACTTGATCCACCCCTCCACATATGCTTTTACTATGGATAGAGAGAACTTCACTTTTCTAGGAGTGAGCCAGAACACCTTCAACTTACCTAAGCCACACAAAAACCAAAGTTTTTGCACCTCCCTCCATACACCCAAGTTATGAAAATATTCCCAATACTATTAGGTGGTAAACAATCAACACCAACCATACCAATTTAGGCACCATGTCTCTTTGGTGCCACACCGGGTTTTTAAGTCAAGCCAAGTCAAGACTCTCAATGCATTATCCATGTAGTTTGTTCATCCTCCGATGCACTTACCATGTAGATGAGCCTAACAAAAAAAGAAGAAGATATATTGTCCACACCCTTGATCCAAAAAACCCTAGGTCATTGATTATTTTTGTCTAAGGCTAACTGATGTAGGTGGCCTAATCTTATATCGACAATTTCATGAGAAACGTAATATATGAGTCTAATCAAAATAGCATTTTGTGTATGCACAAACAATCGTTTCCAACGAAATCACGATGTACAAGGTCTCTATCCTTAGACCTCTGACATAAACCAAAAAACAACTTCATAATCCCAATCCAACCATAATCCAATCCTCATCACATGGGTGAGAACTCCACCCCACTTGGGGTGACACACATCCATCCTACAAGTAAGGGCTCCTCAACCCTTGACCATAAACCATATTCTTCATCAAACCAAACCTGGAGGTTTGACTATACATGTTGTAGCCAAAAAAACAACCAAGTCAACATGCATGGCCTTCAAAGGGTGAATTTTTTTATGTGTACAAAGAATTCTAGCTAGGAACTAAACATAATCTCAAAACACAATTTCAAAAGTGTTTCACCATCCATAAATGATTTACCATGATCACACCTCACCTCCCCTTACACATATAGCTGGTTTTGACCTAACAGGATGGAAAGTAGTACACACATGCACATAAGACATACAAATCTATTATTTAGGTTTCAGGCATGATGCATCATACAACAACACCACATAAATCCAAGCATTGTCGGGGATAATGGGTTTGCGAGGTAAGTCGGAGCACCGGGCTGCTCGCTATAGGAAAAAAGAAAGACAAGATGCACGACAGAAAGCAAAAAACTCCGACGACATCATAAATGCTAAAAATTGACAACTTGAATGCTTTAAGTTGATAATGAGTAGCCAAAGTGGAATTCAATTACAAATGTTTGCCGTTAACAGAACTGACAGAGTTAAGAGATTTAATGCTCCCAAATTCTACCAAGACTGCAAATTTTCCACTTATGCCTGCCATTAGAGCTTGTTGAAGCCAATTAGGAAGAAAATCTTTAGGAAAAATTCCCTGCTTGATGTCCTTATAGCACTAATGCCTTCCTTGCTGCATCCATAATGCCTTAAACTGCTATTGGTTAGCCAAAGTGGGATTCAATTACAAATGTTGACCGTTAATGGCCATTCTATGTAATCACGAGCTTATGAGAGCTTAATCCTCTCAAGAATCTACCCGAGAGAGCCAAATTTACCTAGTTGCATCTTCCTCTTCTCGTGTTTCCACACCCGCTTTTCACTTCGTCTAGCTTCCACTTCGAATCGACTCTTCTTCTCCCCTTTTACGTGCTTTCCTTCTCCTTGGAGATCCTTCTTTCCCTTATTCAATAGCCCTCAAGAGCTCCACAAATCTCCTTCTTCTACTCTCTTTACCCTAATGTGCTATATATTCTTGGTTCTTACCTTCTTTAATGTTTCCATTAATGCCAAGAGAACAGAGAACTCGAGCTTAGAGTTGCGCTTTTTTCCAAACTATTGAGAGAGAGAATCCCTCCCTTTAATCACGCTTGCAAGCCTCGGGCTTCATCCCTTCCTCCTCATGCCTTGCAATCCCTCGAGCTTCACGGTCTTACTCTACATATGTGTGTGTGTGTGTGTGTGTGTGTGTGTGTGTGTGTGTGTGTGTGTGTGTGTGTGTGTGTGTGTGTGTGTGTGTGTGTGTGTGTGTGTGTGTGTGTGTGTGTGTGTGAGAGAGAGAGAGAGAGAGAGAGAGAGAGAGAGAGAGAGAGCGCTTTGGATGGTCTACCAATGTGTCGAAGCTCCTAGGAGAGAGAGAGAGGGTTCTTTATCTCTTGCCTTCACTAGTCGAGAGAGAGTGAGAGAGCCATAGTCTTTCCCCTGTTATTTCCCTTGTCCACCAAGCTACACTTCTTCTCTTGCCTACCCTCAAAATTCCTCATCGCTAAGATTCCTTGCCACACTTCTCCATGACCTCTTTCCGAGCATCTCCAAGGCCGAGCTCCGGATCCCTAGCTTCTCCCACTTCCCTTTGTTATCACTTCTTTGTTCTCCCTTCACTTCACACTTCTTTCTTATAACCACCACCACCCCCCCCCCCCCCCCCCCCCCCCCCCCCCCCCCCCCCCTGTTTTTGTTTTTTATCCCTCTTGCCCATCAGTCAGGGCGCCGTGACTGATGTGGCATGTGTATTGGGCCTAATGACATGGCAGTGTGAATTGTGGACAGCACCAAAGCTGGTGGGAGTGGAGACAAAAATGGGCGCCAAGGGCCGTTGAGCAAGTTTGCCTTTTTGCCCGATGTCGTCCGAGGACCACCGTGGAAGCCCTGCTCGTTCCCCCCTGCACCTCTACTCGCTAAATGCCGTTCCCTCCTCCCCCCCATTCACATTGTGTAAAAAAAACAAATCCTTATTTCATTAAACGACCGACCATAGAGCCACATTCCTTGGGTGACCCTCATCCAAGGGGACATTGGGTGGCCACTTCAATGGAATACTTGTCAACCTAGGTAGTCCCAAAGATGACGTCAATAGGCCTCGTCTAACAATATCATCGTGAGATCTTTTGCCCATTTAAGTGTATCCCAAATAGCCAATTGCCTTCAAGATGCAAGCATAGGTGAATGCATTTCACTGAAGGCCTTCCCTTTGCATTCAGTTATCAAAGCCAAAGCTTCACCTACCACAATCCACAATGGGAATATTTTTAATCAACATGTCACAATGGACAATATTTGAACTGAAATCCCATAAAGAACTATATGTGATTTTGTAAGGGCCTCATATTTAGCATACATAATGACCAAGGCAATGCTAAGCATGGCATTTTTCCCTTATAGATCCACTTTCCCTTGCCCTATCTGGCGTAATATCACACTCAATAGCTCCTCAAACACTTGTTGCACTCTTAAGTGCACATTATTTGGCATGCATATAAACTAGGGCACTGCCTGGCATAACATTTGGCTTGGATATTAATCAAAGCATAGTTGCCAAGCTCAATTATTGCCAAACATGCATCACCAAATCACCACATTAGGCATATATCTCCACCACGGTATTTCCAAGCACAATTCTGCCATCATACCCCGCTATCAATGCACTGCATGAGATAACATTCTGTACAAGATGCTCCTTGACCACTTATTGCCCTATTATGTGCACCACATTCCAAAATCTTGTCGAAAGCCAAAAACTCTGAGTTGGCACACTCATTGAGGCATTTAACGTGGTATGGAACAAGCCCCTAGTGAAACTTAAACTGCTAATATCTTGGCAACTAAATCTTTGATTATCGATCTAAAAAGATCAATGCGCTCCACAAAGTGAGTACTTTAGGTCCATGCACTTACTTCACCCTTAAACGTTCATCTGTTAGCTACCCAATCTATTACAAATTTGGAAATTGCTCAAACTTCAAACTGGCATAACCTCTTCACAGTAGCTCCAATTGACAAGCCATAACGAAAGACCCATAGAGCACCTTGAGAACTGCACTTCTAGTCAATAAACTCTCATTTGTGATCACTTAAATCATACTCTTTTTTAGCACCATCAAGACAACTTTTGGCCCTTTTAAGCCACATTTGGCATACATTTAGCATTAACTTTGCCTGTTATCAAGCCTTGGCCATTGCCCAATATACATATAGTCTTCAAAGAAGCTTAATTTGCATTCATCTTCTCTTTTTGCCATCATGGAAGCGGAGCGGCATGACATCCATCCCCTCTGAACCTGCACATCCTCCGGCATGCGCCAACGGTTTTCCCTTTTAATTTGCATCATCCAAAGCATCATCAAACACATCGTCTGATGCATACGTATCATCATCATCCCTTGGCTGTTTGCAAGGTGATCCAAGTCAGCACCAAGCTGCTTGCTATGGGAAATAAGAGAGACAAGATGCACGACACAAAGCAAAAGACTCCAACGACACCGTAAGTGCTTAAAATTGACAACTTGAATGCTTTAAGATGCTAATGATTAGCCAAAGTGGAATTCGATTACAAATGTTTTCCGTTAACAACATTGATAGAGTTAAGAGAGTTTAATGCTCCCGAATTCTACCAACACTGCAAATTCTCCACTTATGCCTGCCATTAGAGCTTGTTGAAGCCAATTAGGAAGGAAATATATAGGAAAAATTCCCTGCTTGATGTCCTTGTAGCACTAATGCCTTCCTTGCCGCATTCATAATGCCGTAATCTACTATTGGTTAGCCAAAGTGGGAATCAATTACAAATGTTGACCGTTAACGGTAATACTATGCAATCTCAAGCTTGTGAGAGCTTAATCCTCTCAAGAATCTACAAGAGAGAGCCAAATTTACTTGGTTGCATCTTCCTCTTCTCATGTTTCCTCGCCCGCTTTTCACTTTGTCTAGCTTCCACTTCAAATCAACTCTTCTTCTCCCCTTTTACTTGCTTTCCTTATCCTTGGAGATCCTTCTTTCCCTTATTCAATAGCCCTCAAGAGCTTTGCAAATCTCCTTCTTCTGCTCTGTTTACCCTCATGTGTCCTATATATTCTTGGTTCTTACCTTCTTTAATGTTTCCATTAATGCCAAGAGAACAGAGAACTTGAGCTCAAAGCCATGCTTCTTTTCCAACTATTGGGAGAGAGAATCCCTCCCTTTAATCACTCCTTTCAAGCCTCGAGCTTCATCCCTTCCTCCTCATGCCTTGCAATCCCTCAAGCTTCATGCTCTTACCCTGTGTGTGTGTGTGTGTGTGTGTGTGTGTGTGTGTGTGTGTGTGTGTGTGTGTGTGTGTGTGTGTGTGTGTGTGTGTGTGTGTGTGTGTGTGTGTGTGTGTGTGTGTGTGTGTGTGTGTGTGTGTGTGTGTGTGTGTGTGTGTGTGAGAGAGAGAGAGAGAGAGAGAGAGAGAGAGCTTTGGATGGTCTACTACTATGTCGAAGCTCCTAGGAGAGAGAGGGTGCTTTATCTCTTGCCTTCATTAGTTGAGAGAGAGTGAGAGAGCCATGGGCTTTCCCCTCTTCTTTCCCTTGCCCACCAAGCTACGCTTATCTCTTGCTTACCCTTGAAATTCCTCCTCGCTAAGCTTCCTTGCCACACTTCTCTGTGACCTCTTTCTGAGCTTCTCCAAAGAAGCCGAGCTCCAACTCCCTAGCTTCTCCCACTTCCCTTTATTATCACTTCGTTGTTCTCCCTTCGCTTTACACTTGTTTCTTAAAGAAACCCCCCATTTTTTTTCTTATCCCTCTTGCCCATCATGCCCGACGTCGTGAGACTGATGTGGCATGTGAATTGGGCCTGATGATGTGGTAGCTTGAATTGTGGACAGCACCAAACCTGGTGGGAGTGGAGCCGAAAATGGGTGCCAAGGTCCACTGAGAAAGTTTGACTTCTTTCTTGACGTCGTCCGAGGACCACCGTGGTTGATACAAGCTTCGTAAGCCCTACTCGTTCCCCCCTATGCCTCTACTTGTTGGATGTCATTTCCTCCTCCCCCCATTCACATTGTATACAAAAAAACAAATCCTTATTTCATTAAACGGCCGGCCATAGAGCCACTTTCCTTGGGCGGCCCTCCCTCATCAGGACATTGGGTGGGCAGCTCGTTCGGAATACTTGTGAACCTAGGTAGTCCCACAGATGACATCAATACCCCTCATCTAACAATATCATCGTGAGATCTTTTGCCCATCTGAGTGTCTCCCAAATAGCCGCATGCCTTAAGACGCAAGCATAGGCAAATGCATTTCACAAAAGGCCTTCCCTTTGCATTCAGTTATCAAAGCCAAAGCTTCACCTGCCACAATCCACAATGGGAATATTTGTAATCAACGTGTCTCAATGGACGATATTTTGAAATGAAATCCCATCAAGAACTTCATGTGATTTCGTAAGGGCCTCACATTTAGCATACATAATGACCAAGGCAATGCTAAGCATGGCATTTTTCCCTTATAATCCACTTTCCCTTGCCCTATCTGGCATAATGTCACACTCAATAGCTCCTCAAACACTTGTTGCACTCTTAAATGCACATTATTTGGCATGCATATCAACTAGGCATTGCCTGGCATAACATTTGTCTTGCATATTAATCAAAGCGTAGTTGCCAAGCTCAATTATTGCCGAACATGCATCACCAAATCACCACATTAGGCATATATCTCCACCACGGTAGTGCCAAGCACAATTTTTCCATCATACCTCGCTATCAATGCACTGCATGAGATGACATTCCGGACAAGATGCTCCTTGACCACTTATTGCCCAATTATGTGCACCGCATTCCAAAACCTGGTCGAAAAACTCTAAGTTGGCACACTCATTGAGGAAACCAACATGGTACGGAACGAGCCCCTAGTGAAACTTAAACTGCTAATATCTTGGCCACCAGAGCTTTGATTTCCGTTTTTAAAAGACTAACGTGCTCCACAAAGTGAGCACTTCAGGTCCATGCACTTAGTTCACCCTTGAACTTTCATCTGCAAGCAGCTACCCAATCCGGTACAGATTTGCAAACTGTTGAAACTTCAAACTAGTATAACTTCCTCACCGTAGCTCCAATTGACAAGCCATAAAGACAGGCCCGTAGAACACCTCAAGTATTGCATTTCTAGTCTATAAACTCTCATTTGTGATCACTTCAATCATACTCCTTTTAGCATCATCAAGACAACTTTTGGCCCTTTTAAGCCACATGTGGCATACATTTAGAATTGAACTTTGCCTGTTATCAAGCCTTGGCCACTGCCCAATATACATATAGACTTTAAAGAAGCTTAATTTTCATTCCTTTGCTCTCTTTTCCATCATGTAAGCAGAGCGGCACGACATCCACCCCCTCTGAACCTGCATATCCTCTGGCATGTGCCAACTGTTTTCCCATTTTAATTTGCATCTTCCAAAGCTTCATTAGACACATCATCTGATGCATACATATCTTCATCATCCCTTGGTTGTTGCTCTAAAATTTGATCCTCAAAATTGAATGAATCTTCTCGTTTCTTGAACAGTTTGATCATTTTCCCTGCAATAAGCACTCTAAGCTCAGTGCCATCATGATCACATAATTTATATGTTGCATTGTCATAAGCATGAAGTACAACATACGGTCCAAAACACCGCTTGACCATTTTCCGCATAGCAGAGTATTGGTTTTCCAAGCTACTATCATAAACAACTACCCAATCTCCATCTTTGATAGCATAAGGTTGTATCCTATGCTTCTCATCAAATGCTGCTTTATTGTTCAACCTTGCCTCCTTGAGCTTTTCTTTGGCCTACTCACTATCTTCTTGATGCCTCTCAAGTTGCTGAATACATAAATCAAGCAAATCTTCAGCAGGCATATCCACATCCCATGGCATTATAGTCCAACACATAACTACCTCCTCTATAGGCAAGATGGGTTTCTGTTCATGCATCAATTCAAATGGCATATAACCTGTAACTAAACTGTGCGTAGTGTGATCAACCCATAAAGCAAAAGGTAGTAGCTTAGGTCAATCACCAATATGTCCTTGGCATGCCTTTTCTAAGCCTTAACAATAGGCGGATGCCCTCTTTCACTTTTCCCATTACCTTCTAGATTGTATGCCGTAGTAAGAGCCAATTTGATGGCCAAACGAGCAAAGAACTCATGAGCTTTATTTGCATCCAGCTCTCCTCTATCAGTAGTGATTTGACCAACATAACCATACTTGAAAATTACATCTTCAAGTAAAAATTTTCACACAGCACTTGTAGTCTTTGTACTCAAAGCTCTCCCTTCAACCTGGTTAGTGAGATCCTCTCTAACAAGAACAATATACCTCATTTGCCAAACCCCCATTGGCATTGTAATCAAATCTACTACCCACTTGTAATGCATAGTGGATAAGTAGAATGTAATCCATCTTGATGCCGTACATTAGAATATTAATGGCATACTAAGCAAGTTTCCATGAATTGAGCAACATCTTTGTACATTCCCTTCCACCAGTAGCGGTCCTTGATTTTCACAAAGTTTGCACATACCCCTCTGTGTTCATCCCATAAGCTTTCATGAAACTATTTAATCACCTATTGTTGAGTTTCTTTATCACAAACAACCCGATGTGGTAGCCCTCTAGAAGTGTAGTACTTGAGGTGCTCTACAGGCTTGTCTTTATGGCTTGTCAATTAGAGCTACGGTGAAGAATTTATACCAGTTTGAAGTTTGAGCAATTTGCAGATCTGTACCGGATTGGGCAATTGCAGATGAAGGTTCAGGGCTGAATTAAGTGCATGGACCTAAATTTCTCACTTTGTGGAGCACGTTGGTCTTTTCAGATCGGCAATCGGAGCTCTAGTTGCTAAGATATTAGCAGTTTAAGTTTCAATAGGGGCTCGTTCCCTACCACGTTGTTGCCTCGGTGAATGTGCCAACTCGGAGTTTTTGGCTTTCAGCCAGGTTCTGGAATGTGGTGCACGTAATAGGGCAATAGGTGGTCAAGGAGAATCTTGTCCAGGATGGCATCTCATGTAGTGCATTGATAGCGGGGTATGATGGCAAAATTGTGTTTGGCACTACTGTGGTCGAGATATATGGAAAAATTGTGCTTGGCACTAGTGTGGTTGAGATAATGTGGTGATTTGGTGATGCATGTTCGGCAATAATTGAGCTTGGCAACTATGCTTTGATTAATATGCAAGCCAAAAGTTATGCCAGGCAGTGCCCTAGTTGATATGCAAGCCAAATAATGTGCATTTAAGAGTGCAACAAGTGTTTGAGGAGCTATTGAGTGTGATATTATTCCAGATAGGGCGAGGGAAAGCGGATCTATAAGGGAAAAATGCCATGCTTAGCATTGCCTTGGTCATTATGTATGCTAAATGTGAGGCCCTTACAAAATCATATAAAGTTCTTGATGGGCTTTCAGTTCAAAATATCGTCCATTTTGACACGTTGATTACAAATATTCCCATTGTGGATTATGGCAGTGAAGCTCTGATAAATGAATGCGAAGGGAAGGCCTTCCTTGAAATGCATTCGCCTATGCTTGCATCTTGAAGGCATGCGGCTATTTGGGAGACACTCATATGGGCAAAAGATCTCACGATGGTATCGTTAGACGAGGGCTATTGACGTCATCTTTGGGACTACCGGGGGACTACCTAGGTTAACAAGTATTCTGAACAAGGTGTCCACCCAATGTCCCCTTGGAGGAGGGATGCCCAAACAAAGTGGCTCTATGGCCCGGCCGTTTAATGAAACAAGGATTTGGTTTTTTATACAATGTGAATGGGAGAGGAGGAAACGGCATCCAACGAGCAGAGGTGCAGGGCTTGTGAAGCTCGTACTGGCCACGGTGTTCCTCGAGCGACATCGCGCAAGAAGACGAACTTGCTCAGTGGCCCTTGGCGTCCATTTTTGGCTCCACTCTCACCAGGTTTGGCACTATCCACAGTTCAAGCTACCACATCATCCAACCTATTGATGTTGATCACAGTTGGTGGATTCGAGCTACCAATATGCTTCCAGAGGATCTTTATGTTGAATGTGCAAATGTAAAGGTAACTACAAGGGATGTCTGTGATGCACAAAATATTTTAATACAGTAGCACTCGTGCTATCCACTCATACTGAGACAACCCTACATTACGGTTGTGTGCATGGAAATAAAGGTTTTAGATAATGGCTCAACCTATGCAAAGATCCGAAGCAAGGATAGTAAAAGGGTTGTTTAATTTTTTATTGTGTGTGTAGATCATGCTAGAAACAAATAGTCTACGTGATCATCCATTGTGTATCTTCCATTGCCAAAGATATGCAAAGAGTTCAAAGATTACAAGTTTTCATAGGATTTTCTCGGAGTGCCACTATAAAGCGGGACTATGGTTGTACGGAGGTGGGAAATCTCTCGCAAAGAGAGACTTTCACTTTGGGGGTTTTGGGATTAACATCTGAGGGTTATGTGTCATACGGGAAGTTTAATGAGCTAGGTAAAAGGGAAAAGAAATATGTGTTAGGTATTCAAAGTGAATTGCAAGGATCTAATGTGCTTGAACCAGATGATGTGATTTCAGGGATCTTTGAAGAGGTCTCTTATGTGGATACTATGTCAGAGCTAGAGGAGATCATGAAATACAGGTTACAAAGTGGAACTGACATAATTAAAGTACATTCAATGGACATGTATGAAGAATTGAATTTATATGAAGCACTTACACATATAAACGAGGATTTGGGTGAAAGAGTTGAAGTCCAGGTAGAGAAAAAATATAAATCTATTGCAAAGAAGGTGAGGCCGGTGGCTACCCCTTGGCCAGAAGGAAGTGATGAAGTAATGAAGAAAGCTTTTTGCGAGCCTATACTGAGAGATCCAAAGAACATTGGGCATAAGTTCAGTGAAGAGACATTGAAGTAGCTGAATATTGGAGAGGAGGATTTCCTTACTAAAGATAAGATCAAATGATTTTGAGAGATGCTTGGAAGACATGGTAAAGCCTTTGCTTTTGACCCAGATGAGATTGGATGTGTAGATCCAAATGTTGTTTCTCCTATGGTTATATTTATTGTTCCTCATATGCCATGGAGTTTACGCCCTATTCCACTACCCAAAGCTCACTTGCCGAAGCTCATTGATTTGCTAAATGAGAAGATAAGGATGGGAATTTTGGAACCATCATGCGCACCGTACTCTAATCGGTGGTTTATGTTCCAAAGAAGAATGGTACCCTAAGGTTCATTCAGGATATGCTACCAGTCAACAAAGTAACAATCCGTAATGTGGGTACAAGTCCAATACTAGACGCGTTTGTTGAAGCCTTTGCAGGAAGATCCATCTATTCTATGGGTGATCTTTACTCAGGATATGATCAGTTTTGGCTTGCTTTGGAGAGTAGGGATCTTACTATAATGCGTACACCTCTCAATTTGGTCAGGATGTGCACTCTACTACAAGGTGCTACTAACTATGTAGCTCACATGATGAATGGTATGAATAAGGTGGTGAGGGATTTAATTCCTCAAGTTACTATGCCTTTCATTATTGATTTTTCGATCAAGGGATGTGAAGAAGGGTTCAAAGATGAGGTAAAAGATCAGAGGGGGTGCTGACAGTTTGTTGCACAACATATTGTTGAATGTGATGCCATTTTGTCTAGACTTGAAGAAGTTAACTTAACCTTTCAGGGCCAAAATCAATTTTTGGTGCTAAAGAGGTTTTAATTGTGGGGCATATGTGTGGACCAGATGGAAGATCTTAGATGACCAAGTCCAGCTAAAGTTGAAGCTATACAAAAGATGAAAGAAACATGTATATCAATCACTGAGCATCGAAGGTTTTTGGGTGCATGTGTATTTTATCGTATCTGGTTGCCACACTTTGTTCATGTTGCAGGGGTGATTTATCAATTGCTAAGGAAGGGTAAAAGGTTTGTATGGGAAGAAGCTCATACAATGGCCATCAAAAAATTAAAAATGATGCTTCTTGAGCTCCTACCTTGAGAAAGGTTGACTATAAGTGTGGAAGGGCAGTGATCTTAACCATTGACACTAGTCTGTTGGGTGGGCTATAGGTCAAGATGATGAAGATGGTCACAGGTATGCAGTTCGATTTGGAGCAAAAGTGCTTAATGCTCGTCAAAGAGGTTACCCAAAAGTTAAGACAGAACTTTGGGGTGTTGCTACTGCCCTGAGGCTTGACAAAAAATATTTCATAGGTTCTTCAGTTGTGGTAGAGACAGATTGTTTACCATTGATAGGAATGATTGCAAGCTGCACTACATCGGACATTGCAATGATGTGGTGGATAGCCTTTATTAAGTCTCTTAACCCTGAGTTTTGTCACATTGTAGGTAGGGTTATAAACTCTCATTTGTGATCACTTCAATCATACTCTTTTTTAGCATCATCAAGACAACTTTTGGCCCTTTTAAGCCACATCTAGCATACATTTAGCATTAAACTTTTCCTGTTATCAAGCCTTGGCCACTTCCCAATATACATATAGACTTCAAAGAATCTTAGTTTTCATTCCTCTGCTCTTTTTTCCATCATGGAAGTGGAGCACCACGATAGCGTGATGCAAAACAGTCCCACCACTTTAATTAGCCATATGCCACAACTTTAGATGTATGTGCAGTACGACTTTTTTCTAATTTTCTGGATGCACACATGACATGCAAAAGAGAGTGCTATCAATGCAACAACCTTAGCCCCATAACATGGACTAAGACCTTATCACATCACTTCATCCATATGAGACTCATGCTAGCAACCATGACACAAAAAGAAAGCCATTTTATGCAAAACCATCCATACGGTTTTGGTTGAATAACCATATATCCCTTACATATGAACTAAAATCACCAAAAAATCCCATAAAACATATATGAATATTTCATCAAACTCACGACTCTATGTGGTACTCCCTTTAGGTATCATCCATGCACGTATAGTTAATCCCGTACAAATAATGGTTAATAACTCATACTCATACTCCATGAAGTGATAAAAATGATCCAAATACAATTATAAACATTTCCAATCAAGGTCTTGACCTAGATAAGTGGGCTCCTCCATCTGAAAAGTCTAACTAATGGCTCTCTAAGGAGCCTGGCGTCCAAAATATTGACTAAGAATAATGGGCAGCAAGTTGTGCTTTGACCATGACTCTTCACTAGAGTGGAATATTTGATGAAAAATAAAAGATAAAACACTTTAAATAATGTGGTTAATTTCTAATTCAAAGAGTCTGACCTGATTTATAATGGTTTAGGAGATATGATCAAAACAGTGTCCCTATTGTCTACATGATGTGAAAGTAGAGAGAGAGAGAGAGAGAGAGAGAGAGAGAGACTTTTGAACCAACCAACCTTGCTAATGAATTGATGATCTATACAATGGAGTCTAGGTGTGCTTATATAATCACCTTAGGAAAATTTCCCTACCCAAGATTTGATAAATAGGTAAAATAAATACATAAAGCCAAAATATATATTGGGATCACATTGGGCTACTCACTTGAGATTCTATAAACTTTAACAGCATCCTCATGCATTTCCAACAAGCCCAAACATGTCTACCTACATAGAAAATCAACCATTGAGAATGTAGTTTTCTCAAAAATGGAAATAGAGAGAGAAAAAGATTATGGCTATGAAGTTTAGAGGTTCTTACCACAAAAAGAAAGTGATTATTGGTGATTGAAAGGCTTTTTTCTTTGCTGCAAGAGAGTGGTGATGAGAGCTACATAGAGGATTCCACCATGAATTTGATGTAGAGCACATACACCATGAAAAGAGAAGCAACTAAAGAGATCGTATGTGAGCTAGACCGCACTATGATGCCCTAGTATAATCATGTTACCCAACCAATAGCCTCCCACTTAAAGGCTAATATGCCATTAAGCAAGCTATGGACTTATATACAAATTATGTAGTGTGGATATCTACCCACACTATACATACCTAGACTACATTGTGATGCCCTGGTATAATCATTTTACCCAATAGCCTCCCACTTAAAGGCCAATGTGCCATTAAGAAATCTATGGACATATATACAAGGTATGTATAGTGTGGATATTTACCCAATGTTCATAAGCACTTGCCAATTTCCTTCAAACTTCTCGGAGGGTAGATTGTTGGTTAGAAGATCAATAGGGTTATCATTTGTGTGAATCTTGACAAGGTCTATGTGCTTGTCCTCAAGCACTTCACGAATGAAGTGATACAGTGTGCTTTTTCTTTGCATGAGACACTAGATTATGTTCTAATTAGATAGCACTCTAATGATTGCAATCGAGCTTTTGCATTGATGCCTAGATTTCCCACTAGACAAGTAATCCATATAGCTCCCTTGATGGCATCTAGCATTGCAACATACTCTACTTTCTTGCTAAACTGAGATGTACAATCTTGCAAACAAGATTGCCATGAATTTGCATATGATATTGCAACATACTCTACTTTTTTGGTAAATTGAAATGTACAATTTTGTAAACAAGATTTCCATGAATTTGTACCACTAATTAATGTAAAGACATAACCTACCGTGGACATTCTATTGTCCACATTCCTACATAAGCTACATTTGTGTGGCCAACTACACATACATCTTTGCCTCCAAAGAAAAATTCACAACTCTTTTGTGTCATTCAAATATCTCATCATACCTTTCACTACCTCCCAATTCTTTTTGCCAAGATTCACCATAAAGCAACTAACAACTCCCACGGAAAATACAATCTCTGTGTGAATCCCAATCATGGCATACATCAAAGAACCAACTTTGGCCATCTCAACCCTTTTCTCATCAAATGTGTGCCAATTCACTTAGGTCGGTTCCACATATTAGAGACAATGGATCAGCTTCCCACTCTTGATATTGAAACACTTTACACAAAGAAAACATACTCTTTGTGACAAATAAAGACTTCTTTGACATATCCCACATAATGCACATTCCAAGAATAGGGTCAACAAAATGCTTCATGTCAAAGTTCTCATGCAATTTTGACTTTATAGCATGTTCCTAAAGATCATTCTTCCCAGTGATGAGCATACCATCCACATATAAGATCAAAATGAAGTATTACCATCTATAGCTTTTTTTTATGAAGAAGCACTAATTTATTTTTCTCCACCTATACACTTGAGGATTAATTAAAAGCATGAGATCTACTACCAATCCCAAGGTGCATTCTTCAAACCATAAAGGCTTCTCTTGAGCTTCTTCTCTTTGCCATTCTAAAAAAAAGGACCCTCTGGCTATTGCATGTAAATACCCTCATGAATATTTCCATGTAAGAACATTGTTTTAATATCCATTTGGACCCACTATATGTCCTCTTTGAAAATCAAAGCAAATACTTTTTGCAAGGTAGTCATTTTGACAACTAGTAAAAAAACATCAAAGTTTATGCCTTGCTTCTACTTGAAACCTTTGGAAACTAATCTAGCCTTGTACTTCAGCTTCCCATCATTAGGTTTGATCTTCAACGTGCATACCTTTTTTCACCAAAAACCATTCTTTTCTTTCCCATCATTAGGTGTGATCTTCAACTTGTAGACCCTCTTTCACGACAAAGCATTCTTCCCTTGTGGAAAAGGTGTTAAGTCCTAAGTTTAAATCTTTTTCAAAGAGTCCATCTATGATTTCATAGCACTCTCCCTCTTAAGTTTCTCATCTGTAACATAGCCTCATCATAGCAAGATGGCTTACCACAATCCATCAACAAAACGTAATCTAGGTCGGCACAATCCTCTCAAGCGGTCTAGAAACCCTTGCCGGCCTTCTTAATGCAACAACCTTTGCATGAGCAATTAGTCTTCCTAGAACTTCAATACCATTTGGTATTATGCCCATACTTTGTTCAACCTATGGTGCTCAATGGACAAACTCTTGTCTTCGTTCATGAACAAGTGGTGTACCATACATGACATGTAACCAGTAGAGGTTGGTCATTAGATGGCATGCCAATTCAGATCTATTGATACTTGTTTGGTGCTTGCCCACATAATCGCACAAGTGGATAGAAGATGTATCCCATATAGATTACAAATGTACTCACTCCCATGTGCAATGTCTGTCTTCTAGTTAGTTTGAGAGAGGTGCATAGCACATGCACAACTTCATAGTAGCTCAGCATGCACAGCATGTGTATTAGTCCTCACAATCCAACACTTTTGGCAACCATGATGATTTCTACAATGATGGACCCATGCTGCTAAGTAGTCAAAGCAAGAATGCATGAGTAACCCCACTTGATGCCAATAAATAGGATGGAGAGCATAGGCATTATTGAAGGAGGGCACAAGTGAGTTTGTGGATGCAAGAGTGCGATGTTGTTTCAAAAGAGAAAGTCTTCGAGTTGGAGGATTCTCTAACATCCTTCATGAAGTAGAGAAGCCAACCACCTGAACTAACAAGGGCAAGACCATGATTCCATGTGAACTCTACATCTAGTGGACTTAGCTTTGTGATTTGTGTACAATGAATTCAAGTGAGCACTACCTCACCTGAACCTCACTTGAACACCATAACCACTTTCCACCTACCCTTGTCTTTTGTCTGCCCCATTCGTCCTAGCTATTGCCTCTCTTGCTCTTATTGAGTCCTCAAAAACACCTTCAACTGGAAGTTCTCTTAAAGTACCACTTGTCACACCCTTCACATCCCCACTTGTTTGCCAGAAATTCTCTTGACAAGTGGTGGCCAGAAATTCTCTTGAAGTACCACTTGTCACACCCATTACATCTCCATCCTTGTTGACACCACCAGGCATGCTACTAGCACCGGTGGTAATCATGATCACAAATTTGAAGTATCCCAACATCTCAACTACACCATACCTAACTTGAATGATCATTACATCAAGTTTAAGGAGATATATTTTCTTAACAACTCATTTAGAATGCAAATGCACTAATTTTGATAGAGAACCTTTGGCTGAAGCATACTTTCATGACAGCCACCAATTAATCATAGGCATGGTCGACACAGAATATGGGTTTAAACACATATGAAGAGCTAAAGAGGGAATTTCTTGATAGTTTTCATATGCAACTAATTGTGCCTCACATTTTGAATGCCTTTAATAAGCTAAAGTAGAATGAAAAATCTAGTAGTTGAGATATGAAATTTGGTGAATAGGGTTGATGTGGAAAACTGTCTTATAGCATTGGTGCAATCAATGCAAGTCTTTCATTCATGGATAGCATTGAACCCTATATCAACACTGACATTAGCACATTGATGCAATCAAGGCACAATGGCTCAAGGATCCAATTGTAAAACCAAGTGTTCCTTTAGCAAGTAGTATAGGAGTTTTGGCTCCTCGATATACAAGGGGAAGTAGTATGCACATTGCAATCTGGCCACTTTGAGGTATGATCAGCCCAAAGGATAAGAGAGGAGCGAGTGGCATAGTTGTGAGTAGTGCAACTAGAAGGCTTGCATTACTATGCATTTATTTGTCATTTGGTGTGGGCATTGTGTCACAAAAGCCCATGTAGAATCGGAATGTCCGAACAAGATGCATTGTTGTGATATTTTCCATAACAATACTCATAAAATAGAGGTGTACATGTACAGTGTCCAAAGCCAAAGAATGGGAAACCCCAACTGCTGATGCTAGGGTACATGCCAAGTAATAGCTAGCCAACTCAACCAATTTTGAAGATCCCATATATGCGCTGGTCACTCAACCCCATCACCTAAAAATTTATGCTCAGTAACCCATCCATGTAGCTTCGAGGTAGCTTCAGTGTTGAATCAACAATACCTAATAACTCAAAAGATGTAAGGCAGTATTTACCACAAGATTGTGTCCAAGGCGGTATGCATTAGCATCATCACCAACCAGCTATCTAGTGGTGTAAGCCCCAACCCATCAAGAACTAGCCCAAAATAGGCTAATGTGGTGAAGGATATGACATGGGATTTTGTAGAGAGGCTTTGGTCAATTTTTGGTCAGGGCTATGGTAAAAAGAATGGTGGCAGGCAAAACCAAGGATGTTATTACTTCACTGATCTTAGTCATGTTATCAACAAGTGCCCACTGCTATGATGAGGTGGCACAATAAAATGCAATCACTTCTATATTGCAACAACCACCCCTCGAGGGTAATACTCCTTTGGCAATAATAAATGTAGTTTTAGTTATGGAGCTAGACGACTCAATACCTCCTATATTAGTCCTTGTAGTAACCCAAAGTGGAGTAGCAATGGAAGGGAGAATTATGCTTCTTGTGGCTAGCAAGGTTGGCTAGGTTGTATCCAAGTGGACCAAGAAACAAACAAGGTTGGACCAAAATACCAAAATGGTGAAGGTCTCCGAGCATGCAGGAGAGAGACAACAATGTTGATGTGACCAAAATCTCACTTTCCAAGCAAGCAGCAACAAAGGATAGTAGGTGCCAGATGAGCAACACGCTCACTTGGGTACAAGAGGTGTCAAAAATGGCTATCTAAGGAAATAGCCCCCAATGTAGGGTTCATTTTAGGATTTGTTGCATAGAGATAAGCTTAAGTTTAAGAGATTAGTCAATTCATGCAAATCCAATTAGAAAGAAAAAAGAGGAGAAGAAATTAATAAGTTTTCTCAATCACTTTCCTTTGTCAATGAAGGCACCGTAGCTACTTGATTTAGTGCCAGTAGAAGCAAATAGTCAAAGCAATTAATCAAGAGGCCAAGCAAGGTCAAGAAAAACTAGTTCAAAAAGCAGTTGTGCTAAAAATAAATCTTGTGAAGGTTGTCTTTGCAATTGTTCATGATGAGGAAGTGCATGTAGGTACAATCACCATACAAGGAGTGGCCGTGCCAAATTTCTTGTTGGATGGTGGCCTAGGAGTAAATGTGTTGTCAGAATCATTGTGTTCTAGTTTGGCATTGAAGAGTTTGAGCCTGCTCCATTTTCCATAGAGAAGAGTATAGCCACTTGGGCTTGTTTGGCATCTTGATGTGTAGATATCTTGAATGCCGTTTGTTAGATCGTAGTGGTTCTAAGGATGGAGGATATAAGCAACACTTATCCACTATTACTAGGTAGCCTAGGCTTTGGCAAGCTAGGGAAAAGCAAAAATGGCATCAAATACCCTCACAATTGGAAGAAGGAAACGGAAAAATGTTTGCACGCATATATGCCTACATGAATGGTGCAGTGTCGATTCAATCAAAGCATGCCAAAGGAATATACCTAGTAGAGGGGCTAGAAGATGATGAAGAAAATTATTACATGGTTGTGAACACTAGCTTATTGGAATTCTTTAAGATAAATGTGGCCAAGTTATTCTAGAAGCATAACCAAAAGGATGAACAAGGTGCCAAGGATGTGCCGGTATGGAATGAATCTATTGAGGATGGTGATATGACCAAGGAAGAGAGTGCTAATTCAAAGAAATCTAAAGGGAAGAAGGAATTCAAGCATTGGGCCAAGGCAAAGCTAGTAAAACCAAAACATTTAGGCATAGTTGATGGGCCACATCTGACTATGGAAGAAGATATTCAAAGTACCTCTCATGCAAAGACCCTAGGGTGTGATGAAATTTTAGCTGAGAAAAAATGTTTTTGAAAGGATAAGAATTCCCCAAAAGGGTTAAGCAAGACGAGTTACCGGACTTAAATCTTGGCATTATTGAAGATCCAAACCCAGGTTGTGTAAGTGTAAATTTGGATGGGGACTAAAAGTACATTTTGAGGAATTACTCAAAGATTTGAAGGATGTCTTTGTCAAATCATACACGGATATGAAGGGGCTAAAGCTCATTGCCACCCTCTTGGGATATCTTTTGCACAGTTGTTAGTAACTTTGCTCCTAATGATACGCTAAAATACGATGATGTTAACTAGTGCACTTTTGTAAGAGGAGATGCGTCGGAAGACCATGACTAGCTCGCATTATGGCAAAACTCATAATGTGCAAAGGGATGATAAGCAACGTAAGGGTCATTCTTCGCAATGTGAGTCCAAGAAAGAGGGCAATAGAGATGCATCAAAGGGTAGATCAAAGTCTCGTGGTCATCGCAATGTTCAATGCTATTATTGTGATAAGTTTGGTCACATAAAAAAGGATTGTTATGCTAGGAAGAGTGACAAAGAGAAGAACAAAGATAAAGGCAAAGATCATGATGATAAGAGGAGAAACCAAAGAGTTTGGTTAAGATTGAAGAACTAAACATAGTTCAGGATGACATTGATGCACAAGACATTAATATGTTGACTGAAAATAATGATGTCTTTTATGATGCACAAGCAACTCCTTGTTAGTGGTGAAGTATCCCATACATGGATTCTTGATTCAGGTGCTTCGTTGCATGTCACACCTCATAGGCATTGGTTTACTGCATCAAGGAAACCATTGGCTCTATTACACTTGGTAACAGCTACTCTTGTGACATTGTTGGTGTAGGTGATATTGCCATGGTTATGGAAAATGGGGTGAAGTTTATCATCCATACTGTGCGTCATGTTCTAGTCTTGACATGCAATCTGATTTTGGTTGGATGTCTTGATGGCTTGGGTTACAAAGTCACTTTCCATCAGCAATCTTGGTGTGTTGCAAAGGGTCGTCTTATTATAGCCCATGGTTCTAAAGTCACTGGTTCACTTTATCCTCTTTATGTATATGATAAAAGTAATTTTCTTTCTGTAACTGAGCTGCCAACCGTTGCTTTGTGCCATAGCCGATTAGGACAGACACTCTCGTTTGGGCTACTTACCGTCTTTGTCATTTTTTTATTTTCCCTTTTGTGAGCACTGTCAATATGGAAAGCAAACACGGACACATCATACACATTCTTTTTACAAAGAAAGAAAACCCTTGGAGCTTGTGCATAGTAATTTATGTGGGCCTATGCCTTCTAAATCCCATGGTGGTGCGTCCTATTATATTACATTCATTGAAGATGCAACACGGCATGTTTGGGTCTATGCCATGGAGTCTAAAGATGAGACCTTTTCTTGCTTCAAGAAGTTCTTATCTAGTGTTGAAACTTAGTCTAAACATAAGTTGAAAGCTTTGCACTCAGACAATGGTGGAGAATATGTCTCCAAAGGGTTTACAGACTTTTGTTCAAGTAGTGGAATTAAGCGTGAATTTACAGCTTCTTATATCCTTGCACAAAATGGTGTTGCAGAATGAATGAATAGGACCAGGAGCGGATTATGTCTATGCTATTACAAACTAATTTACCGCAAGCATATTGGGATGAAGCATTATACACAACCATGTACTTGATCAATAGATCACCACATGCTTCATTACAATTTCGTGTACCTTTGGAGTTATGGTCAAGACATAAATTGTCTTATGAAAAATTCCACACATTTGGTTGTGAAGCTTATGCACATGTACCCAAGGAGTTGTGTGCTAAGCTAGATCCTAAGTCCAAGAAATGCATCTTCATTAGCTATGGTGTAGATGGTCAATTTGGCCCGGAAAGTCGATCAGTTATCCGTAGTAGTAATGTTGTCTTTAATGAGACTAAGATGCATAGACAGCCAGTGAAAGAGATTGAATTCCGGAAAATGACATTTTTTGGTGTATCACCTCCTATCCAGACAACTCCTGAGCCACTTACTATACAGGCTAGTACGAGTTCTGATCAACTATGGAGAACTCAGAGAGTCTCACATCCACCAGAACGTTTTGTTCCATGCGTGGATTTTGTTTTGCTGGCAGATAGTGGTGAGCCTTCTTGTTACAACGAGGCCATGCTAGCCAATGATAAATTTCAATGGGAACATGCTATGAAGAGGGATCTATCCAGTATTTCAAAGAACAAAACATGGGAACTTATTCCGTTGCCAAAACGTAGGAAAGCATTTCCTTGTAATGGGTTTACAAGAAGAAGATTGAAAATTACAAAGCTCGTTTAGTGACCAAAGGTTTCAAGCAAGAATATGGTGTCGATTTCCAGGAAATCTTTTCTCCAGTGGTCAAGATGACCACACTGAGAATGTTGATTTGTTTGTTTGCGACTGAAGATATGGAGCTTGATCAAATAGATGTCATTACAACTTTCTAACATGGTGATCTTGAGGAAAAGATTTATATGCAGCAACCTGAAGGGTTTATGCTAAAGGGCAAGGAACATTTGGTTTGTAAGCTTCTGAAAAGTCTCTATGGCTTGAAGCAATCATCCAAACAATGGTATCAAAAGTTTAATGCATTTATGTTCTCCCTAGGTTATAAGCGCAGTAATGAGGATCCATGTTTTTACGTGAAAAGACAACCCAATGGACAACTTACTATGCTTATCCTTTATGTAAATGACATGCTTATTGCTGGTCATTCCAAGAAGGACATTGCTGACTTGAAAACCAAGTTGAAAAGTCAATTTGACATGAAAGATTTGGGTGAAGCCGATCACATTTTGGGTATGCGCATTACTCATAATCGTAAGAAGAGGTTGTTGTACCTTTCTCAAAAAGAGTATGTACACAAGGTTCTTCATTGTTTCAACATGCAGAAGGGGAAGGCTTTGAGTACTCCATTGCCTGCATATTTGAAACTTAACAAGAAAGACTGTCCCAAATCTGTTAAGGAAAAAGCTGCAATGGCTAAGGTTCCTTATGCTTCAGCTTGTGGTAGTCTCATGTATGCCATGGTGGCTACAAGGTCTAACATTGCACATGCAATGGGAGTTGTCAGTAGATTTATGTCTAACCCTGGTAAAAAGTAGTGGGATGCTATCCAGTCGATTCTCAAATACTTGAGTGGCACTATAGATAGACAGTTATGCTATGGTCATGGGGAGAGTCATCCATTCAGGGATTTGTAGACAACAATTATGCAAGATGTGTTGACAATCGTAAATAAACAACAGGTTGGATTTACACATTCGCTGGTTCTGTTATTTCTAAGAGATCCGTTCTTCAAGACTGTACATCCATTTCTACCATAGAGGCAGAGTATGTTGCATTGAGTGAGGCATGCAAAGAAGTTATTTGGCTTGCTCGCCTAGTGAAAGATCTTGGATTGGAGCAGTGTACACCAGTTCTTCATTGTGATAGTCAGAGTGCTATTGCCTTCGCTAACAATCCAGTGTATCATTCCAGAAGGAAACACATAGATGTGTGTTATCACTTCAGTCGTGAATGCCTGGCAAACAAGAGCCTTGATTTAGTGAAGATTCCTACGTTAGAGTACACAGTGGATGCACTCACTAAAAGTCTCTCCAACCATCAGTTTTAGCACTGTCATGAGTTGATGAGCATTGGGTAAAGTGTGGTTCTCTTCCATCCTTATGGTCTCCCAATTTGGCCATCAAGTGGGAGAATGGTAGGTTTAATGGCCATGTGGCCGACCGCCCGTCACTAACTGCTACTAACCCTAAGTGTACAGCTATACACTTGTGTGAGCCACCAACACAAAGCAGAGTGTGTATTGTGCCTAAGAGCACAAGATAGAGAAGAAAGAAAGGGGGCAATAATGTGTGTCGGCTCTCCCCCTCCAACCTGTGTGTGTGGCTATGGTGGTGTGTGTTTGAGTGTGTATGTGTATTCATCTTCCTCTTCCGTTGTGCTCCCGGATCCTCTCCTTCAAAGATCGCATTAAGCCCAAACACCATGTTGTATGATGTTGTTCCAATAGATGTTTTGTGGGCTACCCTATAAGCCACAGTGTAGAGTGTAACTTGGTCCCAATTTCCTGTTGAATTTGATACTATTTTGGTCAAAACAATGCATAGAGTCTTATTTGTAGCTTCAACATGTCCATTAGCCTCTTGATGGTATGGAGCAGACTTCCTGTGAACTACCATAAATTTGTCTAAAAGATTTTTAATAATTTCATTAATAATAGGTGTGCCACGATCATTGACAATTTCTATGGGTAGACCATATCTAACAAAGATATTTTCATATAGGTATCCACCATGGAAAAACAATCATGTTTCCAAAGTATGCATGATTATACGATATGCCCATTAGGAACATGACCAAGAAGCTCCAAGTTGTTTTCGTAAGAAACTCTTGGTTGTCTAGCCAAGTATCTACACCAATTGTGGTGCCTTCAATGATGCACAACATGTTATTCTATGGAAGATGTTGTCCCTTTGACTACACTTTTTGCAAGATACATGTGATAACTTATGCTTGGATTATGAAGGTGAACACCATTTTGTAAGAATTTGGTATGGACAAATCATGATGAGATGATTACTCAAGGGTTGTTGAGACATACGTCATGCTAATTTTGTATGCTTGGATGTGGACTAGAGGAGTGCATGATGGAGGATATGTTCAAGGGCAAGCAAGAAGCTTTCGGTGGCCTTCATGAAAGGAAGCACACACATACACACAACTCGCTCTCTCGCTCTCTCTCTCTCTCTCTCTCTCTCAAATTCTCTTCCTATTATAATGCATGCATGTAAATTTATGCTCAAAATGAAATAGCACACATTAACATCAATCCATAATCGCTAAAAACTTTGTGCAATTTTTTGCAAAATACACTCATTTAAGATGGAGATGACACAACCACAATCTCTAACAAGAAAATTATTGCATTTTAAGAAGGAAAAGAGAGACTTAGACATTTAATTTTTCTTATTGAAAATTGTAATTAAAGATAGATTGATCCCAAATCAAAGCAAATACAGATACCAAAGAACTCCAATTACTTTGTCTCGTTTGAATTGTTGAAAGCTGATCACTCCAAATGGCCAAAGTACACTTCTTGCATTACACGGACTTGTTGTACGTTTTAAGGTTGCAAAAGTAGACAACCCATCTTGCTCTTGTTGTATCCATCTCCTTGTACGGTCTACCTTACGTTTTCCATAATTACAAAAATGACACATTGCGAATAGACTTTATCGTAGTTCACTTAGTGTTTAATCCACCTATGATTGAGTGGCATCAAGCATTACAAGATAAAGTTAGATGGTTTCATACTAAAGTTGAAAGATAAGTAAAAAAAGTTAAATTACCAAGTATTTTAAAAAAGTGACCATGCACGATCAACTAAAAGATTGAAGTTTCATTGGTTAGTTATTTGTGATAGTTCTTAATAAAAAGAGATCTCATTGTATTTGGAGCTTTTAGAACTCTATGGATGCTGATGTTGTTCCTTTCATCTATACTATATTTAAAGAAATTTAAAATTTTCAATACTAAGAAGCACTCCACATGTCATTTGAAGGGTGACTCTACTTTTCCTTATGAAGGCCATTAAAAAACTCTAGCCCCCAAATTTGAAGATTGACTCTACTTTTTTCTGTTGGACATTTGAAGGATGGCTCTACCTTTTGAAGGCCATAAAGAAACTCTCCTTACAAAAAAGTCCAACACTCTTTGGTTTAGAGCATTCTCCTACTAAATCAAACACTCCCCAAAGAAACTCTCCTTTTCCTTCTACACAAATGCTCACATAGCCCTCAAATTTGACAGTGACTCAATTTGATACTTTATCTTAAAAGCTTCAAGAAATGCAGAACTCTTGATGCTTCCACACGTCAAGCAATGTTGAGCTAGAAATTTGCATTGGGCACCTCCACGCATCATTATCCTTTTAGCCTTGAGAATGTGCACATTGCAAATTGTAGCTTCGCGCAAAGAGACCAAGTCGAATGATCTCAGAGTTAGATTGACATTACCTGCACCTCACATGGGACAACACGCGCGCATGCGCACACACACACACACATAGGTCTCAAATAAGGCTTGCCAAAACATATTTTCCTTATTGAAGTAATTCTAAAATAAATAAGGGCACAATAAAAACTCTTTTGGTTTTCAGGTCAAAATTTGAAGAATTGTTAGTATAACTTGCAAAATACTATCGATTTTTTAAACGGCAAACTTGGAACCTAGTTGAAATTTGCAACTTTATCCGGTTAAAAATACACTAAGCCTCAGTTTATTGCAAATACGGTCTCGAATAGCCCCAAAATGAAATGGCATGAAGAACATAGAAAAGCTGGATGCTCAATACGTCCATGATCACTCCTCTCACCACCCCGAGGACATGCTATGCAAAGATAGGAGGGGCACACATGTTGAAAATCTATGACACCCTCGCATGGGGCACCAGAGACACACACACACACACACAAAGAGAGAGAGCGAGAGAGAGAGAGAGAGAGAGAGAGAGAGAGAGAGAGAGAGAGAGAGAGTCTTGACTCAAGACTTGATGATATGGAGAGAGAAAGAGGGGAGAAAGAGATAGACAAGAAGGGAAGGAGGGAGGAAGAAGAACAGAATTAATATTATCATATGAACAATTCAAACATATATCAAAGATCTACTTGACAAGTCTTGATCTCAACATCTGATGCGAGAGAGAAGTTTTAATGTCATAGGAACACATTAAGAGACCTCAAAGCTCTATCTAACAAGCACACACACACACACACACACACACACACACACACACACACACACACACACACACACACACACACACACACACACATATATATATATATATATATATAGAGAGAGAGAGAGAGAGAGAGAGAGAGAGGTTTTAATGTCATAGGAACACATTAAGAGACCTCCAAGCTCTATCTAACAAGTCTTGAACTTAAGACTTGGTATTTAAGAGGGAATTGTGATAACCAATCTGCCACACTTAAAGGTTATTATAACAAGTCTTGAACTCAAGGCTCTGAGTGAGTGTGTGTGTGTGTGTGAGAGAGAGAGAGAGAGAGACACACAGAGAGAGAGAGAGAGAGAGAGGGAGGGGGAGAGAGATTTTTGAATCAAAGATTGATGTGTGTGTGTGTGAGAGAGAGAGAGAGGGGGGGGGGGGGGGGGGAGAGAGAGAGAGAGAGAGAGAGAGAGAGGGAGAGGGAGAGGGAGAGACACTTTTGAATCAAAGATTGATGTGTGTGTGTGTGTGTGTGTGTGTGTGTGTGTGTGTGTGTGTGTGACAGAGAGAGAGAGAGAGAGAGAGAGAGTAATGAAAATGGCCTAAGAACTTTGAGAGTAGCGGAATTAGAGAATTAGATAAAGCACTTCTTGTGAGATTACTTTGTGAGCATAGCGGGTGAACTTAATTGATGGTAGCAACATAAACATGGTATTTAGCTATCTTGGCATGAACAATACTTTTGTAAGAGAGAGAGTTTAGAAAACATGACAACAGTTGAGGACCGGATTCATACGGAGCCGGTCCCCCCTCCAATAGGCATTTGTATTATAGTTTCTCCCATCAAGAGAGACTTGGTACAATACAATCTTTGTGTTCCTTGTGACCTAGGTGATGCAATGAAGACGAAAAGCTTCATGCATCACAAGCATAACATAAACTTTGTAGAAAGCATTAACTATCCCAAGCCTCAGTCCCAAGGCCTCAAACACCTTCGAAGGTGGAGAGAGATAGCGGGGAATGAGCATAGGGAAGAGGAAGAAGAAACATTCCATAGGAGAAAGAAATAGTTCCTCACTTATCATCACTCTTCTTGCTGGCATACATAATAGCATAGTAATGAAGATGGAGAAGATGGCAAGCTTAAGCATTGAAGCATGGCTCTTGGTTGGATTCGCATTCCATAGTTAAGAGTGTTGGTGTAGTCTCACATTAAATGATCAGTTTAATATGAGAAAATCATTTGGGTTGGTTAGATATTAGATTTTATGACATTACCTCGCTCTTGAAATCATAGTCGTCCTCCACTATGAGGTAAAAGAGATAAACCCATGTTCATTAGTCATTTTGTCTTAGCGGGTAGAGAATCCCTTTTTACCCTACGGCATCATTCCAAGATGGATGATTAATCCATTTGGTGCTTGGGAGACATAGTTGCCGCAAGCATGTCTGCTCTTTAGTCCATTTCATCCTCCCAAGTAGAGTGACAAATTCTACATGGTGTTTGAGAGACGTCGTCATCACAAACATGATTCTTAGTATGCATACTACTTAAATTTGTGCATAATAAAGAGAGAATTAGTCTTATAAAACAAAAACATTGATCATTTAAAAGAAACATGTACATTTTCTTACTCTAATGTAGCATTGTAAGTGTTGACAAGGTTCGTACTATCCTTAAGCTGGATTCCTTGCATCCATCTAGCATCTTCAAAAGGATAATTTTTTAACTTAATAAGATATCGTCGGATAATCTTACCATGTCGTAGTACCTTGTCTTCATGCCGAAGGATAGCTTCGGGTTGTAGCACCTCTTCTTGGTCTTTGATTTCGGGAGGGTCTTCAATAATTGGATCATTTGGAGGCTCTCCTTTGTAGGGCTTAAGTAGGCTCACATGAAAATCATTGTGTATGAGCCAATGGTTAGGCAACTTGAGTTGATAAGCCAGCTCATTGATTGAATTCAAAATTTGAAAAAGGACAATAGTATTTTTTTGCTAGTTTAGCATAATACTTTTGATGGCCCGTAGGATTTTCGCCCGTCATTTGCCTCAATCGAGCCTTAGGAAACTTAAGTAAGACCCAATCATTTCATTTGAACGTTAAGGCCCTTCTGTGCTTGTCAGTAACAGCTTTTTGCCTTAGTTGAGAGATGGATATAACCTCCTTAATCTTTTGAAAAGATGCTTGTAGGTCACGGCTATACTCATCGAGAACGAAGATCTTCCATGTACTTTAAGTAGCAAGGGACTTTTTTAGGTCTTCTCTCTATGATTTCAAAAGGTGCTTTTCCCGGAGAAGTATGGATAGTATTATTATGCGCATACTCTACAAGCGGTAAGTACATTTTCCATTGTGAGTGTTGATCTACTTCTGTAACATAGGTCTTTAGTAGATCAAGAATTGTAAGATTGGCTATCTCACTTTGGCCATTTGTTTGTGGGTGATAGGCCGAAGAGAAATTCAATCTTGTACCTAGATTTTCGAAGAGACCTTACCAGAAATTACTAGTCATTCTAGGATCTCTATCTGACACAAGATGTTGGCAATCCATGGTATTTGAAAATCTGGGATGAAGAGAGTTCATTTGGTGTGCCTTAATAGTCTTCTTGACAGGGATAAAGTGTGCTTGCTTGCTAAACCTGTCGACTATTGTCCATATTCTCGTATTCCCATGGATAGACTTGGGTAATCCAAAGATAAAATCCATGGATATACTCTCCCATGGTGAATTAGATTGGCAATGGCTGGAAAAATCCAGGTTGCTTCCCTCTATTATACTTGGTCTTTTGGCATACCACACATTTTGAAATATACTCTTGTATGTCCACTTTCATGGTAGGCCAATAAAAGTACGTCTCTACTCCTCGAAAAGTAGGTTGAATGCCTCTATGCCCCACATGAGGAGGAGCATGGGATTCATACACGACTTTCTCACGAAGGGAGTGGGTAACACATAACCTATTGCCATGGAGAAGATAACCATCCTGCAAGGTGAATGGTTCCTCTTTCTTCCCCAAAGCAAGGGCTGACATTATGTCTTTAAAGTCAGGGTCAGTAGCATGCTCATCTATCATAGAAGATAGATCATTGTGAGTTGCTATAGACACAACATTAACTTTTGGTCGTCGTGAAAGTGCATCAGCCACTTGATTGTGCTTACCAGCAATGTGAGAAATGTGAAAATTAAATTGCGAAAGAAAATTTTCCCACCTCATTTGTTTGTCGAAAAACTTTGTTTGCATCATGAAGTACTTAGTGCTTCCATGTGTCTAGGGCATGTAGAACAGCTAACAAATCTTTCTCATAAATGCCTAAGACCCGTTTATCTGTATTGAGCCTTCGGCTAAAATATGTTATGGCATGCCCTTCTTGAAGCAAGACTCCTCCAAGGCAATCACCACAAGCATCACATTGGACCTCAAATGGCTTTGAGAGATTCGGAAGCATAAGGACTGGTTGGGAGGTAAGCTTCTTTTTGAGCTTGTCAAAAGCATTTTTCTCCTTAGCAGTCCATGAATACTTAACGTTTTTCGTCATGTAATGGTCCTGCTATTTGAGATAATTTTACTATGAAGCGTCTATAGTATGCACACATACCAATAAAGCTTCTTAGCTCATGTAAATTCCTTGGATTAGGCCATGCTTTTATTACCCTCAACTTTGATGGATCCATACGGATACCATCTTAAGAGATAATATGACCTAAGTATTGAATCTCTTGAAGGAAAAATTCGCTTTTCTTTTTATTGAGAAAAAGCTTATTCTCCTTAATGCTTGAAAAATCACTTGGAGATGTTGCTTGTGTTCCTCCAAGGACTTGGAGTAGATGATGATATCATCAAAGAACACTCCAGTGAATTTGCGGTAGGGTCTAATTTTTTTTTCAATTAATATATTGAATGTAGCTGGTGCATTAGTCAAGCCAAAAGGCATGACTAGATATTCATAAAGGCCAAACTTTGTACAAAACGCGGTCATTAAGATATCTTCATTCACTATCCTTATTTGATGGTAGCCACTTTTAAGGTCAATCCTACTGAAGTAGATAGAGCCTTGTAGCTTATCAAATAGATCTTCTACCCGAGGCACGGGAAATCTATTTTTGATAGTGATATGGTTTAGTGCGCGATAGTCCACACACATGCGGTATGTACCATCTTTCTTTTGTACTAAAAGGATTGGAGAACAAAAGGGAGAGGAGCTAGGCCTCACCATCCCTTTTTCTACCAATCCTTGTACTTCCCTCCTGATCTACTTTGTTGAGCTTGGGAAACTCAATAAGGAGGTTTGTCAGGCGGTGAGCTTCCTTATAGGAGCTCAATTTGATGGTCATCATCCCCTTGTTTTGGAGGTAAGTCCATAGGGATATCCTCGATGAAGACATCTTGGAATCCTTTTAGAAAGTTAGACAAGTCTAACTCTTCTTGATTCCTACCATTCACCTTTGATGAAACATTAGGACCTTTTAGGGACTCTTAGAAAAAAATCATGTACGCAAAAACTGAGCTCTTCATTGATTTATCAAGGGCAAGAGGATTTACAAGTGGTATAGTACGACCAGACTCATTAACATCTATATAAATATTCTTTCCCCTGTAGGTGAAGTAGATTCTCCTTTCAGGGAACTTCATGTTGGCAGCCAGCTGTTGAACCATGGAGCCCCTAGGATAGCATCTTCATGATGGAGAGGAGAGATAAAGAAGTCTTCTTTGTTAACATAGCTTTGGACATGAAGCCTCAACTTCCCAATCAAGGGAGTAACAGAGGCTTGCTATCCCTTGAAAGCGGCATCAGGAGTTACAACATCTCCCATCGCAAAAGCTTGAATGCCCAACTTGGTGGCCAACTCTATTGATATGAAGTTATGAGTAGAGCCAGGGTCAAACAGGATGAAGGCATCATGCTCCCTTACCTTTCCCCAAGCATAGGAGAGAGGTGATCCTTTGCAATGAGCATCCTCTTTTGGAGCTTCAATAGTGGAAGCTCTAGGAGTCTCATTGCGAGCATTCCTTTTGGGGCAAGAAGGATAACCATGTCCTTGCTCCCCACACTTAAAACATTTGTGATCCTTGCAAAAATTTTCAAGCTCTTCGGGAGAGAGTTTATTCCTACCTTTGTAAACTCCTTTCTCTTTGGACCGATTGTTGTTGTTGTTGTTGGAATGGCCTTGGCAAGAATTTTGGGCATTAGTATTTTCCTTTGCATCACTTTTGTCTTTATTTTCCATGGGCTTGACATTCCGTCTAGCCCCTTGATGGAAATTGATGCAAGAAGCAACTATGGTATGGTGGATTACTTCAGTGATAGAACCAGACCATTGAGAGTTGACATACTCGGCCATCTCCTCATGTAATCTCGCACAGAATTGTTGGTTTTTCTCGGCAAAGTCTATCTTTTGAAAGACAATAGCTTTGAGATGTAAATCCCAAAACTTGTCCACATATTTGTGGATAGACTCATGAGAGAGAAGCCTCAAACTCCGCCATTCAGTGAGCACTTTGTCCTTTGCATCGCTTGCAAGGAATTGCTTCATGATGGAAACTCGTAGAGTTTTCCATGTCTTTGGGGCTTCGCCATTGCCGTGAAGGCTAGTCCACCATTGGCGAGCCAATTTTTGGAAATGCATAGCTACATGGTGTAGCTTGGACGACTCTGTGAAGCCCTCGTCTCCAAAGGCCGCATCAAATTGTTGGATGAAGACCAATGCTTTGTCGGTAGCACCAAAGGTGCCATCATAGGTGAGAAAAGAGATACTCTTTCCTCCATCTTTGAACTTCTTTAGCTTTTGTGACCTTCGCCATGCAGGGTAAGATTTGCGATGTCCTCCCCTCTTGTATTCTCTAGGAGAATATCCATAGCTTTCATCGGTAGAGGAGGAAGGTGAAGAAGAAGGAGAAGAGGATGACCTCTTTCTTGCCCTTTTCTTCCTTTGTTTCCTCTCTTCCCTTTTGGAGTGACAAGGAGAAGGACTATGGGTTGACCGTTTCCTCTTGGGAGGAGTTGGCAATCGTTTAGTCCGCCGTCTTTGCGGAGCCACATCTTCGGAGGAACTTAGGGATTCATTACTTTCTTGATCTTTGGATTTCTCCTCTAGTATGGGAGAGAGTCTTCTTTTGGGGGTCTCATCAAGAGGCCTCCTAAGCTCTCTCTCATCTTGGAGAGGAAAGGAAATCCCATAATTACGAAGTTGTTGAGTAACTTCGGCTTGCAAAGCGGGGTTGCCCATAGCTTGTTGCAACCTAGTAACAAGATAATTAACAAACATGGGGGCATCATCATTAGCACCTTCATGTGCAAAATCAAAGTTATCAATGTTCATTCTACTCTCTTAATTATTGTTAGCCATGTTAATTAAACTTATGTGTTTACTTAGTGTATGCTTTGGCAATTCAAAACCTTAGTTGCTACTCCTCTTAGCCTTTGAAAATAGGCACTTAAGTATCTACACCCACGACTTGAATTGGTTAATTATTGAGAGTAGTGGAGTGGGTCTAACATAGCGAAGTTGCCGAGGGATAGCTCCTTTCGGAATTCTTATGGATCAATGATGGTAAAGCCGTAGGCAAGTCTAACAAGACTCCATTATTAAGACCAAAGCTCCAAGGTGTGCACCATATCCCACATAGTGGGCTCAACAAAACCGATAATAGATCCGAGTCCCACTTACCCTAATATAATTAACAAAATCAACCATTAATAGGCTACTTAAGGACCTCTCTTCATAAGTAAGAAAAGAGAAACCAAATGCTCTGATACCAATGTAATGAAAATGGCCTATGAACTTTGAGAGTAGCGGAATTAGGGAATTAGATAAAGCACTTCTTGTGAGATTACTTTGTGATCATAGCGGGTGAATTTAATTGATGGTAGTAACATAAACATGGTATTTAGCTATCTTGGCATGAACAATACTTTTGTAAGAGAGCGAGTTTAGAGAACATGACAATAGTTGAGGACCGGATTCATACGGAGCCGGTCCCCCCTCCAATAGGCATTTGTATTATAGTTTCTCCCATCAAGAGAGACTTGGTACAATACAATCTTTGTGTTCCTTGTGACCTAGGTGATGCAATGAAGACGAAAAGCTTCATGCATCACAAGCATAACATAAACTTTGTAGAAAGCATTAACTATCCCAAGCCTCAGTCCCAAGGCCTCAAACACCTTCGAAGGTGGAGAGAGCTAGCGAGGAATGAGCATAGGGAAGAGGAAGAAGAAACATTCCATAGGAGAAAGAAATAGTTCCTCACTTATCATCACTCTTCTTGCTGGCATACATAATAGCATAGTAATGAAGATAGAGAAGATGGCAAGCTTAAGCATTGAAGCATGGCTCTTGGTTGGATTCGCATTCCATAGTTAAGAGTGTTGGTGTAGTCTCTCACTTCTCACAAGCTTGGAGATGGAGGTGGAGTTCCTCTACTTTCACCAAGTGAGAATGAATCCACAAAATGAGTGTGCATGCATGGTGTATACCCCCTAGTACACCCCTTGCTTGCTTGGGGTGAGTTCTACCTTTTTCTCATGCCTCAAGCTCATTGGACCCCTCTCCCCCTAGCCAATCACATGCAACATGCATTTCAAGTACATGGGTAGTCTTTGGACAAGTGTCCTCCTTACCTCTTAGAGAGAGAGAGAGAGAGCTTGAAAATATCTAGATATTTTTTGGATGGAACTAGAAGCTCATTGGACCCCTCTTTAGCCCAACCAATGGCATTCAAGCACACCATGTGGCTAAGCATAGGGAGAGTCTGACATGTGTCCCATGTGCCTCTTGAGAAAAGGGGTGCCCTTTGGGTGAGTGGGAGGTTAAGTCAAAGATTCCCCTAACTTTGGGGCTTTCCCCCTCCTTTGTAGGGTCTCTTTTTTACTCAAGCACCTTACCTACCATGCATGAGAAGCTTCTCAAGCACCTTTCTCATCAAGCATGACAAGCACCTCAAGTACCTTAGTCATCAAGCACGACAAGCACTTCAAGCACCTTAGTCATCAAGCACGACAAGCACCTCAAGTTTAGGTAAGGCTCTCACCTCAAGCTCAACCCTAGCTTGCCTAAGGTCAAAGGACTTTTAACACTAAACATTGGAGGTCTTTAATGAAGCTAACCCTAAGGTCTTTTAAGCTCCATTAGTTCACCTTGCTCTTTGACAGACCATCTCTCATTTGGACCCCTTTACCATTGGCCCCGTGTTGAGATAGATCCATAAGCACATGTCTATATTCTTACCCTTGTTCCCATTTATTATCCCACATTAAATGATTAGTTTAAAATGAGAAAATCATTTGGGTTGGTTAGATATTAAATTTTATGACAGAAAGAGATTGATTGATTTATCATCCACGTAGGTCAGATATGACCCATGGGACCATCACAAAAGACATTACATCAAACTCGTTGCTTCTAAGTGAAGCTATCGGACACTATCGGTTAAGGACTGAGGGTCCAATCATCAGGGTAAAATAAAAGAAAAAAGGAAACAAGATCTAGGGAGGGTTGGACAAAGCCTTTTTAGCGACTTGAAACTCTTGGATGATGGCTTTACCACCTTGATATGCTGCCCATTTACCTTGCTTGCGAGCTTCGTGCATCTTCTTGAGCTTGCTCTTTTTTATCTTCAGTTGATTTGTTGTCACCTCCTTGTTGATCCAAATCTTTGTCCCTTTGAGGAGTCGAGCTTGCCGTAGTAACTACATCTTATCCTCTTTGTCTTTGAAAGTGAGAAGACAATATTTGGGTGGCACTTGCCTATGTCTGTTGTTGATCCAAGAAACCGTTTTAGGTATGATGTGAAGGATGTTTTCGAGCTTGGTGAATGCTTCTTCGAGAGTGTCCTTGGTGATGCACCATGGCTAGCGGAGCCATTAGGAAATTTCGGAGGTCATTTGGAGGGCCTTCTAAGAAAATGTATTTTTTGCACTCTCTCTCTAGAAAAAATGGCAAATAATAGAGCTGGGTCTTTCATGGTAAAAGTTCAAAAAGTGTACTTTAAGTAGATTCCTTACTCTTCAGAACATTCGTTCGTAATGATTGAGGGATAATCTTCTTTTCAGCTGCATTGAATGAACCTCGTCAATATGGAGGGAATGAGGCTAACATGGAGGGACGAAGGCGCAGCCGCTATTCACTTTCCATTAAACATGCACATTTGGCTAATGGCGCACTCCTCAAATGGCACAAATGTTACGCAGAAACGAGCCAAATATCATCTTCACATTGATTTGGACAATGAGTACCAACCATTGATTAAGCGTAGTAAAACAAACACACATATACCTCTCGCTTCCATAGACACACTCAGAGCTCAGGGAGCTAAACACATAGATATCTGGACAAGAGGCTCTCTCTACCTTAAGAATCCAATGACTAATGCGTCTCCACCGTTTGTCAATCCTACAAGCTTATTGACCTTTGCTGATGATGGAGAAAAGGGCCTTCTGGGTTATTGTAAATCTCTTACAAGAGAAGCTGAAACTTATAAGGGCATTCTCCAAGCTCAACAATGTGAGATTGTTCGTCTTTCACATTTACATTCTACAGATCAGGTTACCATTTTGCAACACAAAACAGAGGTACAGGAACTAAAAGAAAAGGTACGAAGTTGTCAAATGAAGGACACCATCTTGGGTGGTCGTATCCGAAAGAAGAAATTGCGCAATCTTGAAACATTACAGGTTGCATCCGGAGGTCTCAAGAAAAGAATCCGAACATTAAGGTGATGCTTCTTGGTTGGCTACATTGTCTTAGTTAAGTAATCTTTTTGTTTTTTCTTGTTATGCATTGTTTTCATGTGCCTAAATAGTGTTAGTGAAGTAAATTTTCTGTTATTTACTTATGCATTGTCTTTATGTAGAGATTCAATGTATCCTGACAAGGAAAACATTGACCCCAAAGCCAATATAGGAAAGAGATTGAAGCCGCTTATAAGTAGAAGCCTGGCAGCAGATATAGTACATGACAAGGCACACTTGATTCACTTGGTGTAAGCAAAAGAGGATATTCGGCTATACAAAAATCTGTCTCATCCATCTTTGTTAAGAAGGGTATAAAATCCAAACTTTTACCATCAGCCTCAAGTGTTTGGAAAGAGAGGCTTCAGCTTAACGAGGCACAGGGAGACTATCTTGGACAACCCTTTCATATTAAAGCAACTTACAGTGGCCATGGAGCAAACATGGCATATGATGAGTTCAATAATAGTTTTATGGACCTGCAGATGTTACAGAAGAGAATGGTGGAGTTTTACAACATCACATTTGAAGAGTCACAAGGGGTATTACATTTTGTGTTAAAATTGGATGAGTGTGAGCTTGTTAAAGAGAAAAAGCTAGAGCGTGTTACTATTACTTGAATGAATAGAGCCCTCTCAAAGTGTCCCAGTGATGATCCTTTGTATTTTAGTGTTCAATCAGAATCTAACATATGGTGGCTTGGTGCGTTTGAGGTAAGCGAGATTCTCAGGTAAGCTCAAATATTCACATCTACTTAAGTCTCATTTATTTTGTGTTGCAGGTAAAGAAAGAAGATCATGAGATTCTATATTGGGTGTTCCATCGAACTAATATTCCGGAGGTGATTGATCGACAGACTAACCAGGGAGAGGTACTACGTCTAGATGGAAGGGGAGACTTTCAAGTTCAGTGGCATTTTGCAGGTGACCTCAAAACATTAAAGTGCATGTATAATTGTGGAATGGGTGCAATGGCAAAGTCGCCGTGTTTGTTCTGCATGGAGCCTGCAAAGGTCATGGACCCAAAGTGGTGGAGAAAAGCTCCAACACGTCACATTGAGGACCCTGCTTTTCGACCGGTTTTGAAAATACCACTTGTGAATGTCCACATCTGTACAATGCATGCCCTTTGTAGAATTGTGGAGAAATTGGTCTACTTATATATCGGGTTTTCTTGGAAAATTAAGAACTCAGCAGAGCGACAAGTAGCCCTGCAGTGCTTAGAATTGGCACTGTCGGATATGGGGCTTCATGGTGGCAATGTGAAAATCCAGCGGGATGAAAAGAGATCAACTGCTGAGAAGGATGTCCCATGCAAACCATCCATCAGTGGGGTGAAGGCACGGAGGTTTTTATCTAAACCCCAAGGTATACGAGATCCGAAGCTAACAAAACATGGAAAAATATATAACACATCTTATGTTAGCAAGGTAGAGTATCAGAGCTGGAAAAAGCTACATATTGTAGTCAAAGACCAAGAACCAACTACTCGTAACGCGAAGGCTGAGGTTTAGCGATCAATAGACATCCTATTTTTGATGTGTGACAAAGATGACTGGTCACAAGGTGATATGAACAAGTTCAAGGAGAATCTCAACCTTCTCAAAAAATCATTCAAGACAGCATGGACAGACACCGAGATTACTCACTACATGGTATTATCGTGTATTTGATTCTCTTTTATGTGCAACTATGTGAGTGTAAAACATTCTAACTAATCTGTTTTCATATCCAGCACATCATCTTCAATCATTTACCATATTTTATACAAAAGTATGGGAACCCGGCAATATGGAATACCCAAGGGATGGAAAAGTCTCATTACATGACGAGAAATGCTTATTTCAGGCACACACGACATGGTGGCTCTCGAATCAAGGCTAACAGTTTGAGAGAACTATTTGAATGGTTCTATCGTCGAATCATTCATCGAATGCAGGCAAAAGAAGTCTTGGCCTCTTCAGCAACAGCACAAGCCATCAGACATTTACAACAACAAAAAGTTAAAAGATCAATGGCATACAACAACTCCGGTGCTCGTGAAAGTCAACGAAGGTGGAGAGAGACAATGGTGTATGTGAACCACAAGTGGAGAAAGATACTCTGAGTGGATGACATTGTACAAAATTTCTGTAATGCATGATCTTATACAATTGCTACTTGAAGTGTATCAAGATTTTGAAGGTTCAATTTTGTTTTTTGGCACATCACCCTTGTAACGAATCATGAGATGTTTGCCATACTCTAAAAGTTCATCTGGGTTTTGTCTACCAAGAGCTAGTGCCATTGCTGTGTAAGTGTAGTAATACGCTGCCCGACAACTTGTATAGCCCGAGCAGTAACCAAAACAATCTCTAGCAAACACTTTGTCCACAAGAATGACTTTATCTGCACTTTTGGGCAGCACGGGTCCACCCAAGAAGCGTAATAGTGTCTTTAATGTGTAAGTTGCTATTGAACCCTCTTGTGACATGGAATTGTGAAAAACTACTATTGGCGACTCGCAAAGCTTTGAAAGGTAATGCGCTAGGGCCGCATCCCTTCCACGATACTCTCGAGTCCGCCACCGAAGGAAGTCATCCTTGTCTGCAATCCAAGACTGCACATATCATGTCTGAGTAAGTCACACACACACACACACACACACACACACACACACAGAGTTACCATGAAGCTCTCATCCTGCAGAAAGAGGTTTTCCTGCCATAGGTCTATAGATGTAGTTGACCCCTGACCTGAATGGTTAAACCAATCCTCCACTTCTTTGTTACTTGTTGATGGTCTTAGGCTTTGTCTTATTGCTTGGAAGGTGGCTTCATCATGTAGTGTTTCCTTGTATTTTTCAGCTTTCTCAAAGCATCTTCTGAGGCATTCCATTGGATTGCTGGATGTTTCCATTGCCTCATCATCACTACTATCCTCTGAAACAAATCCACTCCTCTCCTCTTGGACTCTGGAAATGATAGCCAGGGAGAAGTCCTCCCTTAAATAAAAGATGCTTTGCACATCATGTAAAAAGATATAGGTCCTGTCTCCAATCCTAAAGTCGGGCACAACAGGCAGCATCATCTGAGCATGCTTCTCAATGAAGTTACTGACATCCAAAGGTAGTTTGA